>NC_135760.1:21361471-21380672 GCF_052425735.1 Oculina patagonica
ATAACGCCAAGAAAAACATTAGAATATGAACGTTTCTTCGTACTTTATTCGCAGAACCACGCAGACAATGCAGTACCACGAATCTTTAGATTGTTTTTAACACCCCAAAAAACTCTAGGAATTCAAGCCACCCCGAAAACACTTGCCAAATTTTCCTACCCAAAAAATCTCGGTATCGAAAATTTCAAACCCCCAAATAGTCCTTGAATGATCCCCGTCACTTAGAATCCCGAGTACCTTCCCTGGGCACTCATGTCTCCTTCCCTGTCTTCTGGTCTTCTTTTCTGTATGCGCTAGTGGTTGGCAACAGACATAGGCCGTTTTAAATCCTTTTTTCTTAGTCAAATGTACTTGAAGCTTACTTTCAAAACACTTTGACGGGGTGAAAATGTACATGTAAACATTGTTTTATGTGGTCAATGCACTAAGCTACACCAAGCTAGTTCTCAGGCTTGCCACTCAAACTTAAACGAAACAAATATTTCAAGTAAAATAACGAGCTTAAAGATCGCAACTGGCGGGAGGCAGACCAGCATGATCGGGGAATTAAACTAAGGTCTGCCGAGAAACATTCCACCTGGCATAGCGATTAGAGTGAGACTTGAACACGGGACCTCCGGATTTCAAGTCCGGCGCCCTAACCACTCGGTCACGCTGCCTCCACTAAGCCACCAGGCGTTGGAGTCGGAGTGAGCAGATAAATTCAGGGCATTTGGTTTCAAAAGGATTGGTCTTTTTGCATGGTTACCTTGTGGTTATTAAGGCTGCGGGTTAGTTGGTAGGTGCTTTTTTAAGAAAGTCCACTTTTTGGTTCTTATGATGGTTTTTTTGCAAGGCTAGATCTATGATTTAATTCTAAGATTTGTTGCGAATATTTCAACTTGCAGAACTAAGTCTGTCTATGTGGAGTACTTGTTCCACAAGTCAAAAACCTTTTCAACTTCCCCATTCTATTTTTGTGGGAATAGCTTTAAATTTTGGCTGCCCTTAGCGCCGATGGCGTAAAGGGCAGTAAGTAAATAAGTAAGCTTTACATTTCAAATTGTTTTGTTATAATGGATAATGATGATGACGATTGCGGCCAAAAGAAAAGAAAGTAAAAAATCGCAACCATGGAGGATAAATAATAGGAATAATTATTTTTTAACAGAACGCGGCTGGAAGCGTTTTGACTGTAATTAAGACGTTAGCTTGTTTGTGATATGCCGACCTTTTCCTGTACTTTTTGTACTTTTTGCGCCATTTTCGCAGTACAGCACATGTTCAGAGTACACTCGCACGATACAGGCAGGGCTGTGTGTGTTTAAACGACTTCTGAACTGTAGCGGGAAATGCACTGAAACTTCACTGAATACGGGGGAGATTTAGCTCGGTAGAGCCGAACCACGTGCACGTGGAATTGGAGCCTCGTCACAAACTCCTAGGTACACAGCGATCTACTTCAAGGATCTTTCTACAGCCGTAAGGCTGAGACAGAACTTGGGTCCAACAGTAGTTTATTCTTGCTAACTTCGTAATCGTAGCCCCTTATATATCGTTACTACAAATTAGGTGTTTACAATGTGAACCAAAAGCTTCCTATTGAATACAATTAATAAAGAAGGAAACGATTGCAATTACAAGAGCGAACTTATTTCAACAGTAGAAAGCTTACAAAATTAATAAACGGCATGCAATGCATGCTAAGGCGATGACGTTTCAGTATAGTAAGTGAGTATGTTTGAGCCCAGACAGACTGGGAATAGACCTTTTGGGCTTTGTTAGTTTGTTGTCCCATTTCAGACTATGTGATGTGTCCCTTGAGAACTACTTCTTTCAAATTTAAACAAATTCACGATATTCAGATAGATAAAAGGAAATTAAATTCCCTAGGGAGCATCGTGTTATTTGTAATGGGAAATTTACACACAAAGCTAAAAAGGTCTATTGTTGTGAGTGAAAATGTGAGCCCAAAAGATGTCCAAGTAATTTAACACCGGAATTGATAAGGGGATAGTTTAGAGACTGACTCATTTGCTATAAAAGGAGGAAAGGGGTTTGTCAAGTAAATAAAATTTTGTAAGAATTTGCTTTCGGGTGGTATTCTTTATTAAGTTGTGCATCCCAAGGTAAGGTTAGTTTCTAACCAATGTTAATAAATAAAAGGCAAATATTGAGCTGCTTTGATCACAAAATTGACATTTAAACTTATACCATGCTAACTTAATGTCTTTTATTGTCACTTTATAACGTGGAATGCAACATAGTATGCAACTGTACTAGAAAGCCAGGAAGCTGTTACAAGTTTGGCAGAAAAATACTGTCTTGAAATAATGTATCTTGAGTAACTCTTGTTAGCTGATAGTTGTCTTCACTGACTATACAATCTGTGATGCAGGATAAGACCATTTCCCCAATAAGTCCAAAATATTGTTACATATTACATTTTAGAGGTAATACCACACTACAAGTGAAGTCCAGCAAGTAAGGTTGATAGTTGTCTACACTGACTGTACCATCCGTGATGCAAGATATGTCCAATAAGATATGTTATCATTTGAAGGTGATACACACAATGTCATACAGTACAAGTGGAGTCTAGGAAGTAAAGTTGATACAATGGTGAACCAGTGGAGACCTCTGATTGAAGGGTCTTTTCATTGGTGAATCCGGAGATGTTTAACACAGTTTCTTTTCGACTTGAATGTTACTGCTACATGGTTTTTGCTGTGTGTTGTTTGAATACAGCAGTCACTCATAGTGAAGATTGGGCCTTTTTACTATTGTATAGAGACCAATAAGTTCTAGCCAGTTCCAATGCAATGGGCACTATCACACACAGTGTCTCTTGACAAAATGTAGATTGAAAGTGTTGGGCATAACACGGCAGTCAGTGGATTCTCTGAAGACTGTATCTTGTGCATTTTCTTGTTGTTTTACATTTCTGTTCTGTAAACATAAAAAAACAATAATTAAAAATATTAATAATTTTTCCTCGCGAAGCGAGGTGTATAATTTTGTCCCTCGAAGGGCTCAGGCGGGATGAAATCTCGTGTGGAGTTTACGGTCATATTTGTGAGCTTGGTGTCTGGCGGAAATGACGTCACACGGCCGCGTGCTGGTGGCCTAATGGTGTGAGCGTCGAACTTCAAATCAGATCTTCGGGACTGATGGCGGGGGTTCGAATCCGGCTAAGGTTTTTTTTTTTTCTTTTTTTTTTTTTGTGGTTTGAATCCTGAGCCTTTCATTTTTATCGTTTTTCTTTTCGGATTAAAATAACACTGATTTCCACATAATACTCCCTCAACGCCTATTCAGGCTATAAACCTTTCATGGCCATCAGGGGCGCGCGGGCGGAGGGTTCGAATCCTCATGCCGTTCGTTCTTCTTCTTTTTTAATGCCCTGAAATAAATGTCCAAAATGCGAATATCCAATAATTTGTCGATGATTTTGAAAATCGCCTGCGCTTCCCAACGCTTTATACCTCTTTACGAACCAGAAAGAGCCGCCATTTTCAAAGCGGAGTAGACCCTGGGAACGAGGGTGTCGCGTCCATGTCCGTTACTAGGCAACAATAACAAATCACCGGTTAAAACCGGTCATCGCTCCTTATTTATAGCACCCGAACCCAGAGCTTCGCGAGGCCCTGCGAGTCACGTATTACTAGTTTAACAATAACTAATACACATGCACATGTAAATATTATGAGGTAACATATTTATAACTTACATATCACGACTACATGTACATGTAGATGCAGGGATGTCTCTAACCGCTGGCTTAGTGTTTTCTTAGCAACATCCCTGTTAGATGTCACATCAATCATTATTAACATACATGTGTAATTACATGGACCAGAACAACAAATAACTACATTGTGTACTGTTCGTATACTTACCTAATATGTACAGTTGCAATATGGTGGGTTTATGACCCAAAGGGTCACAAGGAGGTGTTTGGCACCCAAATGGTCACAAGGGACTCAAAGGAGCAGTTACACAAATTTGTTAAGACGCCAAGGCTGATGAACTACAACACTTTAAAGTTGTAGTGAAGCAGGGCACTGCCCGCTCAACCATGGAGTTAAATTCCCCTTTGCATTAACGAGTGCCGTGCAGCGAGCCTGTGCCCTACCAAGTTTTTTCCCCCGATCAAGTCTGTCCATCCGTTTATCAGTCTGTTAACAGCCCCCCAGCTGAAAGTCCACATCCGTCCCTTAGATGCGCAGTATCGCTTAAAAACTTGCGTTACGCTGTTGCAGAATTCCGGGTAGTCTCTTCAGTCCGTGGAGAGAAAGTGCAATCAGAAGGACAACTCACAAGAAAACAAGAGTATAAAGTTGAATCTCTTGGGAATTTGTTTTCAGTATCTGTTCTCCATTTTGTTTCATGATCAAGGTATAATCGCGAAATGTGCTTGCTCGCACGAAAATAAAATTTAAATTTTAAAAATTTAATGTTTCAACATGAATTTTTGCAAATTTCTAATAAAGCCCCCGCGCTTCATCGATATGATATTAAGAGATCCTTCAGATATGTAGCGACCCCACCAGATGTGAAGACCAGCTTCCATTTGATTCATAGTTCAGTGGTAGACTCTCGAAGCTTCATGCTACAAAACCGTAGTTGTGGACCGTGAAACACATAAGTGACACAATAGGACACCAACCCAAGGCCACTACTGAGGTCTGTGGAAATGTACCTACTCTTACTAGGTACTACCGCAGCATAAGCGTAAGGGACGGACCATTAATTTCTTGGAGGGGGGGGGGGGGGGGGTGAAAAATTTTCCTCTGCAAACTTTTTTTTTTTAGTTTATGCACCTCTGCAAATATTTTTTTTCGAAATTCTTACTTTTTTTGTTATACATATCGTGTTTGCAAACAATTTATTTTGTCTTTCCAGGCCCTGCAAACAATTTTTTTCAATATTTTTCATCCCCCCCACCCCTCCAAAAAAATAATGGTCCGTCCCTAAGCACAAAAAATACCACTGTTCGTTAAAAAATGTCAAAATAAGGGCCTGTTTACAAGCAGGCGGGTAACCCTAGCACATAGGGTTACCCTAGCACCTAGGGCTACCCTAGCGCTCCCACATTTCTTCTTTTTTTTCATCGACGTGTTTACAAGGCGCTAGGGTTACCCTAGCACCTAGGGTAACCCTAGCTGCTAGGGTAACCCTAGCGCCTTGTAAACGCTCTGCTAGGGATAACTCGCCCACCCGGGACAACTTTATTTTGGCTCCAAAAAGCTAAATATGTTTAAAAATACCGACAAAAACAGCGAATTGTGACCAAGAAACATCGTGTTCATTCACAATTTGTCGTATTTTTGCACTGGAACGGAATTATTTTCGAATAACAGTTTCTAACGACAAAATTTTACAAGGTTAACTGAAGCGTAACCGGTGTAAGTTGACCCGGGTAAGTAGGGTTACCCTACCTGCGAATTTTGCTTGTAAACCCGGGCTATCTTCTAACCCTCTTGCTAGGGTAACCCTAGCACCTAGAGTTACCCTACCTGCTTGTAAACAGGCCCTTAGATAGTATAATTTTGCTTATGCCTATGTCATAAATGAAAACCAGACTAGATCTTCAAATTCGTGAAATTCTTAAGTAGAATATAAATTTATTTGTAATCTACGTTTCATTGCAGTCGTAAATGCGTAAAGTCATCATTCGCCGGCGTTCAAGTCAGGGGTGGAATTAGAGGGGGGCCGAAGGGCCGCGGCCCTACTTTTTTCCCGAAGTTTTAACTTTTGATCACAAATGCTTCAAGAATGCTGTAAGCAACTTTTCGACGAACTTGAATTTTTCGTTGGAAAAGAGGGGGAGGGGCTTTGCGCTCGCGCCACATTTCTTTCGGCCCCCTCTTCTGAATTTTCTGGATCCGCCCCTGGAAGTTCCTCCTCTAAAACATTTGTTCACTCAAACCCCGTTACACGTATATTGCTTGTATTTTTAATTTTAATTAATTTAAAAATTTCTATCTCATAGGATAAATGACTAGCTAGTGTTACGCTCAATCAAACAAAGCAAACCTTAACGGCTCCTATCCGCTAACCCTCCACAGCGGCAGATCAAAATCTCATTTCTCACTTCCAAAATCCATACATCGGCAAGCAGACAGATGATGAGAATAGGACAAATCGTCAAATTACATGGAGATATTTGGCTGTTGATGCACCATGCACCACATTTTTAAAACTAACATAAAAATAGTAAATGGTATTCGTGGAATCGTTAGGGCTTTCCACAAGTTGCTCGGCAACTTTTTGGCAACTTTTCATGATTCGAGCAGCTTTTTCCCCTTCGAGCAACTTTTTTCCTCTCGAGCAACTTGTTGCATTTTGAGCAATTCCAGACCGAAGATCTCCGAAGATTATCCGAGTGTTATTCAAAGGCAATACGAACGTTTCCGAAGATTTACGAAGTTTGCCGAAGACTTTCGAGGAACATCTGATGACATTTCAACTTTCGGCTCATTTTGCATTAAAACATTACAAAATTCGTCTGCAAACATGACGACATTGATATCTTCACGATTTTTCGTAGTTAAAGAAATCCTTGTTATTTAACAAGTTTTCCCCTTAATATGTTATATAGATACTTCTTTTGCTCTGAAATTGCCTAAAACTGCTTAGAAATCTTACTCTCAAAGGTAAATTAGCATATATTTAGAGAAATTCTCGTGATTAGAAGCAGCGTTTTTGGATTTTTTTGGAGCAACTTTCGAGCAACTTTTATTATCACGAGCAACTTTTTTGGATTTTTGGAGCAACTTTTGAGCAACTTTTTGAGAAATTACAAACAACTTTTTGGGAAATCTCGAGCAACTTGTGGAAAGCCCTAGGAAACGTCCATTTCTCTGTTAGACACCTATAACTAACAACGATTTGGCTGGCTAAAAGGGACACTATCACGAGCTTCACTTAAAAAATTCAGGAGCCCAAAGACGTATGGAAACCCCCGGGGGGGGGGGGGGTACTCCCATATGTGGCCTATATAGGTATGTGCCGCCCGATAGCGTATGGTTTTTGATGTTCTCGGTCCTTCAATAGGGTATCATTTTTGCTCCTTTTGGCAATGTGTTCCCGGTGTGATTCTTAGATAGGGTACCTAAATTCTATTAGCCAAAATAAACGCCCAGCTAAACGAAAAAAAAGGTATCTTAAAACTGAATTTTCTGTTCAGGTATTAGAAAAGCGATTTTATAAAGATTTGTGTCTTGCCGTGCGCGGTTAGCCGTTATTTGGGTCGTCACGAAACGCTTCTACCCCCCTTGAATAGGGTGTCATTTTTCGGTTTTGGGCCTTAAAAAGGGTATCAATTTTCGCTTTCTTTATCCTTAAATAGGGTCAGGGTTTAAGAACCTTCGCGGCACACCCCTTATCCGAAATTTATGGGAGTACCCCCCGGGATGGAAACCTACAAAGAGTGGCCCATTTTAGTTATAAATACTAACGGCTCTCTTCTTCCTTCGACAACAATTTACTTTTTATCTTCATCTTGATGTTCTAGGCGCATTTTGTGCAGAAGCAAGACTACTTCGCCAATTTTAGTACTTTTTACCGAAAAGCAGAAAAATCCCCCCGACAGTGTCCCTTTAACGAACCAAGTTTCTGGCTCCGTCTGCCCCTAATATTCTGAGAAACCATTGCCTTTTCCCGGTATTAATAGGCCTTATGCATGATAGAGCGGTTTTCACTTTAGTGTCGAAAGTAATTTGTGTTTGCTTTGGTTTTGCATTACTACGCTTAGTGATTGGTTTAAAACTCTCGCACCACTTTCTTGGCCAATCAGAAGTAAAACCAAAACCAATCGTGACTCGCTCACGCACGTTTTCCCGCGCTCCATGTCGGCTACGTGTATTTGATTCGAGTTTTGATTGGCGGACTTTTTGGTCTGTGTCTTTTGTGATTGGCCAGAGTAATTACTTTGGTTTTGGTTTTACTACTACATTCAATTGAAAACTGCTCTAACGTCATAAGCTCAAAATTCACCACCAGCCCTCGTTTACGCAAATCATGCGCATCCTTTCGCCACCTTCATGCAGTTTTCACGTGGGTATTCTTTTCATCTTTGCTGCTTTGGGAATTCGTTCATGATAATATTTACAAGTTTGCACTTTGAAAGCGAGGCTTGGTGGTGAAACTAGCCAGATTGACGTAAACATGCATAAGGGCTATTCGTTCTCCACCTACTCAAGCTAAATATTATACTAATTTTTAATTTTACGTAAGTATAAAAGCTGTTGAAATTCACCGCGTCCATTCGGATTAAGTTAAACAACAATAAGTCAGTTTAAATTAACCTTAATACACACACATCACGTATTGAGCTTTGCGCTCTAGACAGAACACCGTTGGGTGACCTTATAGTATAAAATAAATTGCATGTATACAGACACGTTTATTCACACACTATTAAATTTAAAGCGTATCACTTTAAGAGTGGTTACTAAACATGATTTTAGAGAATTATAGTTTAAATAAGGTATTACTCGATATCTCTAGTGCGACGCATGGATGGTTTAAATTGTTTATATTTTTAAGAAAACGTTTAGAAGTTTTAAATGACAAAATGTTAATTAGCCTTTTCCTGTCGCGCGGGAAGTTGTTGGCTCTGTGACTATGAGGTTAATTTCAGTTGTTAGTTTTGATCCCTTTAAAAGTTCTAAATTTCCCAAGTTTAAGAAAAGTATAAAACATAAGAAAACCTGAAAAGCTAGCTTCTATTGTGAATTTAGTGTTTACGAATTATGCTATTATGTGAGCGGATCTATAAACTAAAAGATGTTTATTTTACCCGTTAATAAGTATTTCACAATGTAAAAATACAATTTCGCATTTGTTATGAAGAAGTTTACGCTACCTCGTCAGTAAAATTCATAAAAATTATTTTATAATTTCCGCACAAACATGAAGATTTAATATGGTAGGATTTAAAAAATATATATAAGCAAAAAAGAAAAACAATAATAAACGCTAGTTTATTATCTCTGTTATGACAGCATGAAAGGATAGTCCATTAGCTCCCAAAACAGGTGCAAACGTCTTGAGTTGCTAGACCTGCGTCACAGCGTGTTTAAAAGCAATTATCGCAGGAAACGTCAGTCAAAAGGAACCAATTTGTCTACTGACGCACACAAAAACCCATTAAGAGGCACAATTCAACCAATCAGGAAATGACAACTAAGGATGATGACGCAAAGAAACCTTATAAGGGAATCGAAAAGACAGAGCGACATCTGGTTTTGTTATATGACAGTAACAGGTGATCTAATGACAGAAAAGCAGCCGAACCTTCATTTTCTTCGTCTTTCGCTCAAAAAAATTAACAAAAAGAAAACTTACAAAAGCCCGTAAAACTAGCAAAACGACAGTCCTTTACGGTTTCATTTCTCCGTTTGCAACTTTCTACACGGCAATAACTTAGTTAAAACTGACAATCCTGTTTCTTGAACGGTTGTTAATAAAGTTATTTATGCGCGCTGTCTCTCAATTGCGACCCACCTAATTACCCACAATATACAGTTTACATTCATCGTTGAACAAATTATCTTTAACTTTAAACTGTATGTAGAGGCGCCCAACATTTACAGCGCATAAAAAAATAGTTGATACATCTTACCTTTCCTCTGTTAAAATTGTTCTTTATGGATGCCAGGTTTACAACAAATGGGTTATTAACTATAAACTGTAAATTGCAAAACCGCTATATTGACCAAAATGAGGAGTAATATGAGAACACGATGGAATCGATAATTCTTGTACCAAAAAAAAGAGAAAGAGAAAGCAGGAATATAAAGCCGATCGAACGTTATAGCTCATTCTTGACAAAATGAATTAGCATAGAGAACAGCCGGCTAGCTTACCAGGGAAAAAGGATTTTATTCTTTTTTTACTGAACAAAATGAGAGACAGTAAAACAAAACCACAAAAACATAAAATTAATAAACCTCTACTTCATGTATCTCACATGAGGTAGCATACGAGAGAAGACCATCTTCCATCGTCTTCTCCATCTTCTTTCTCTGAGTGCCTCCGTTTTGCAGAGGAATTATTTGGCATCTCGATAAACAACTAACAGCATATACGAGGATCCAGTCACATCCGGGACATTGCTTTAATTCAGATGATTGACATCGCCAAATAACCCATACAAACAGTTGACGCCTGATTTCACAAGATCCATCTTTTGCTATAAGCTGTCACTTGGTACTTGTCTTGCGGCAACGCTGCCTAACATAAGTTAGACAGAGACGTCTGTGCTACAGAAGAAGGAAAGGGACATAGAAGGTCAGTTCATTATTACATACAAAGTAATTCCTAACATAAACAAATTAAAACTGGGCGTTAGATATCGCCAGGCTGGTCGCTTCAAGGGAGCGAGTATCGCCAACTCATTTCGTCAACTGTAATTTAGCTCGGGGCCTTCTGACGCTAATGATTTTAAATTGCTTAAAAACGGTAACTACAATGTTGACGAAAGTCGACCATCGAGAATTATCCAAACAGTCAACACCCTACATTAAAGTGTTGGTACTGGGACAGAATTTATTTATTAGCTTTAAGTTTGTTTATTGTAAAAACACTTTACTCGTATTTATCAGAGTGGTGACGAACGTTTGAAGGAAGATACATCTGTTTTTTAAATTTAATATGTGCCGGCCATCGCTTCTGTTGCAAGCAAAAGCCCAAGAAAGAGTAACACATGAAGAGAAAGAACTTAGTAAAGCGCTTGTAGGAAATCCAGCTACGTCTAATCAGACCAGAAAATCCAGCGTTCATTTTCGTCTTATATTTATAAAGAAAACGAACGAAGAAAATCGTTTGGTCGTTTTAAAAACAGAGCCAGGTGTATCAAACGCGGACATAATTCTTCCCTCATTGTTGATCTAAAGACCATCGTTTAATCTCCGTTGCGCAACCAAAAATCAATAGCAGGGATAATGGGCTCGTCTGTCTGAATCACCTAATCTCCCGCTCTTTGTTTTCCTGGAAAACTCAAGTTCATGTAACTTCCTGAACGCATGGCTCTTCCCGCCAGAACCTTGATTATCACGTGACTTGTGACGTCTTGAGGCATTCATTCGCAAATGAGGCTTTGGATGTCGCCTCATTAGCCGATGTCTGTTCCTTTCTGTCTCAATGAATAGCAAGCGCCTTCTTACCACCTCTCGACAATTGGCAACCCACAGTGTTTGTCACAACTCTGTTTTCTTTGTTCAACTACTTCTCTTCTTTGTGCCTTGAATTTAGCTATGGGGTATCTACAATCTTAAATTTACATTGAGGCGGAAGCCTTGGGGAGTCCTATTCAAAAGAACAGCTTGCAGTTTTGAAGTGTCTAACAAAGGTCCGTTATGAGGAAAAACAATTTTAAAAAAGTTTCGGTTGGAAGATGTTCAACTGAATTATTTTCATGTCAAGGCGACACGTTGACAAAAATCAAAACTCATTCCTGCTCTAACTGGGCGTTATTTTACGTATCATGCTAAACAAGAAAGGTTAATGCCTATTTTTCACTCGCAATACCAATAAACCATAAAACTGCGCAACCTGATAACTCCAAGGAAATATGGTTTCGAACAATTTTCAAAACAAGTTATGTAATATTATTACAGTTAGGTGTTCCTTCTACTCTGTTCTTACAAAAGTTTGCCATAACACTTAGACCTTTAGCTTTTTATCACACGGGCAGCCCCCAAACCATCAGAATAGTACACTCTGCACTAGAGACACCATCTATAGGTACGTCTTGGATAAATTTAAACGGAGCCGCTCGTTAAGAAGGTACTCTTATTCCTTGCATCCAATTATACACGACTTTTTTAAATTTACTGACTTCAACGGTCACCGTCTACACAATGCCTCTGATATTCTTTCGTCCACTGGGGCCCGAATTATAAGTCAGTTAGTCAGTCGTTATAAATTAAAGATTTTTACGGTGCACCGCCATATAATACACAGTTATACAAATATTGTTTTCAACAAGGCGAAAGGCTAGTTTTTGACATGGGAGATGGAGATATGAGTTTATTCATGACAAGTATTCACTATTAGAATGAATTTCCATTTCGAAATACTGACAGACGTCATTAGCTATAGACGCCTCAATAGAATGTAAATTACAGTTTAAATGCATGCGTCCATAAATGAAGAATTGCACAGCTATATCTACGGTACTACATGGGGGTTTCACTGCAAGGTAGCTGTTGCCAGAGCTCGCATACACGAGCTAAAACCTCAGGGGGGGGGGGGGGGGGGGGTACTCGAAGTATACATGGCGGGGGGGTCCGACGTATTTTTTTGGGTTGAAAATTTACACGCTTGGTATTTTTTTGGGTCAAGGGATCTGTCACGTTTTTCTTTAGGTCTTAAAAAAAAACGCGTATTTTTTTGGGTCTTACTTCCGAGCAATTTCATAAGCTTATTGATGCCATTAAATAATCATGCATTAGAAAGTTCGGCGTAATTGAATAAATCAGTATTGACGTATTTAAGTCTTGTATTTTTTGGGTTGGAATTTTGATGTAAGGTATTTTTTTGGGTCTAAAATTTCAGGCTTGTGTATTTTTTTGGGTTTGCAATTTGAAGCTCCGTCGGACCCCCCGTCATGTATACTTCGAGTACCCCCCCCTGGGGCTAAAACAACCGCCTACTATGTTTTGAGCTCTTATTAAATACCCTTAAAGATAGCCGCCTCTTTGGTCAGACACAACATTAAATTTGCCGGGAGTGATCTCAAAAAGCCGCCTGTTTAGTATTAACTTTTAATGAAATGCATATGAAAATCTTCATAGAAACTGACTTTAAGTTCCTCTTATGCCTTCAAAAATGGTAAGAAAAATCTGCTTAGGAAACACAAGTTTAGTAAGAGATAACATCTACAAGTTAGCGAAAATCATTTTGCGATCGTATGTTTTTTTCAATAATAGCACACCCAGATGTTGAAGTCTTAGAAAGAGGGGGCGTTATTAAAAAAACAACGAAAACAAAACAAAACAGAAGGCTAATTTCCACTTCAAACATCTGCTTGTTGAAACACATTTTGCTAAACGTTCGCGCGTCACTGCATTGCATGGTGCTAGGAAATTATTTGGGTTCTTGTTAGTTTTCCCCAAAAAAAGATGATCAGGATATTTTTTAATGAAAATCATGCAACGGTCCTATACATTTACGTGACATTCTAACATACGCATACAACAACTTGTTCAAGCTATCGGTAAAGGGAAACGGTAAGAGCCAACAGAGCCAGGGGTCCTGAATCCAATTCGACATCTATCTCTGGTGATTAAGGAATGAATGGGGCAGAAAGCAACGAGAGAGAGTAAAGCGAATTAAAGAAAAGTTTAAGGGAAATGTTCCAACGCTGCAGTCGTACTAAAAAAAGTTTTAAACATCAAACCAGAAACCAGAAAAGAGAGACAAACTAAGGAAGTAAGCCAAGTATCAGGCTAGACGAGGTCGGGGAGAATACTCCACTTTTGCAAAATTTCACACTCATTAAGGTAGACTTTGCAAAAGGATGTGTTCCTTTTCTTTTGACCATTCAACATACAGACTGGATTCAATACAAAAGCTATTTTACTAAGGGATGAATTCAAGACAAATTTATGTATATAGTTTTACAAAAGAAGACAACTCTGAACAGAATTGACAACCGTAGGAGTCTGTTATTAGAAACCAAAAACTACAACTGCTGTTCTTAAAGTCTTTGAGCTATACTCGCAAACACACAGCACCAGTGTCTGTAACATGAAGCCAGAGAAAAGACAATTAAAAAAAAAAAAAAGTTAAGAAAGAAGAAAAGCAGTTTCATTTTTCTTAAAGAAGCCCATAACAACTGATCAAAGTTCATGGGCAACAGACTGTGGAGAGACAGGAGCATCCTGTTTCTGTTTTATTTATTAATTCATGTTTCTATTTTAAAACTAACAAACGCGAACTTTGCGCCTACTTTGAAGTGCCGACAGGAAATATTTCAACCTGCGGTGTGCCACCCTCATCGAAACAGAAAGTGTCTGTCGTCATTTTCCAGTCTTATCAGTGCTTTCACTTTCTTGCAAGAAACACCATTCGTTTTCTTGGAGGTTGTGAATTGATCTGGGACGGGGAAAACACCAAACACCCCTTTCAGTTTCATTTTAACAGTTGTTTTAGAGCAGGAATCACGTGATATGCACGCTTGAACGCGCTGTGTCTTGATCAAACAGTGGCGTTCTTTCAAATCTTACAGATCAAAGCGATCAAGCTTATGAAAATTACTAGCATTTAAATCTTTGGAAAAGCCGCTAAAATTAAGGGCAAACGTCAAAAAATACTAGCCATAAATTCTTCTGCCTTGCGGCTAAGGTTTATTAAATACGCATAATAAATACCTCATAACTGTTTTAATTAGAGGGTGTGTAGTCGCATAGTTATTAAGACACAATGATTTTTCTGCTTGCAACACTGTTCTAACTTAAAGAACATTCTAGCAGTTTGAGACATTACGTGCAGGAACGCTTAATAAGCCCGACTTACAGTCAACGGGGGTCAAAGTATATTGTGCTCTCGAAAGCGAAAGTGGCATTTGCTCAGACAGATACGAGTTTTATAAATATAGTTTGCTGTACGTACGCGTATGAAAGGTACAGGATGTAAATAACATGTTAGAAATGTTGACGCTAAAGCTAGATAGTCGAAACGTTATTCGACAGTGGACGTAATGAAAGCTATCACTCCTTGAAGCAACCAGGTGTTCAACTCTAGCTTTTTATGCTCATTAATATGCGAAACCAATATCTTAAACAAACACACACAAAGGAAACTTTCGCTTTGTCGTGTTCGCCACATAACCTTGCGATCAATTCCCTCTCTCTCTCTCTCAAACACAAACGACCAACAACAGTTTTACACAGGTTATGTTATTCTTTGTATAGTCTCGCAAAGAAATATCGACACAACAATCTGAAAAGGACCTCGCATATGTCAAGCAAACAAGAATCGATGAACAATACAATCTTACCGTTTTCATCTCGGATTTCAATCCGGGCGAACAAAATTCGTTATCCCGGCTTATCAAACCCAAATTTCGACTCCAGCCGGTTCACTCCCAACGAGTGTTTCATTCCTATACTTCTTTGCGCTACTAGCAAGCAGAAATGAGGCAAAAATGGAACAATCTTGCACACAATTGAACCGTTGTGCGATCATGAAATGGCCGCAAAACGAAATATTTGACACAATGGCGGGTGCGGCATCAAAACGCGATTGCGTCATCTTCAAAAGAAGCCAATGAGATTTGAGAAAAGACAATACTGCTGTCAATTCTGAGCATATTAACCAATTAAATGCCGACAACTCTCTGCTTTCGCGCGCATGAGAGTCACGTTTTACTGGTTTTGACACCCGTATGTATCTTGTTCGCCATGCATTTTTGCAGCGCGACCTCCTTGTTGTCAGTGCGAAGTTTTGGGGCTGCAGCCAGCGAGCTTGTTTAGTGTTGTTAGTGACGCCCCCATTTCAGAGCCAACAGGTTTGTTTTGAATTTTAGAGAGGTGGAGTAATCTGTGGATGGGACCCATTGTGCGCTTTTCAAGCGAAGGAGACTGAAGTATTGCTGACGCGAGGTGAAGTCCAAACTGCCGCGACGACGAAATGACAAGCGGTGGAAATTATTCGTCGCTTCGTAGGGCACAACTGACCTATGACTATCTGCACACAAACAGGTAGCTACGACAAAAGTTTGCCGTCTCTTTATTGTTAGCGAACCACTCACCTTGACCAAGTTTTTGAAGCCGTGTGTAAGGGTATTTAGATCGTTTGTGAGCGTATATGCACGCACATGTTTGACCATTTAATGCGCGCCAAGGGAGAATCAACTAATTAAAGCGTGGCTGATAAACACGAAAACTTCGCTTAGTGTAGTTCCAGATACGTTCCACGTTAGCCAGAAATAAACTGAAAACAGTCCGTGCTGTTTGGGGCAGAATACAAATTTCTTATAACCACGAAATCTGCGATCAAATTACTAAAACCCTCAAGTCAGCGACTTTCAGCGACTCATGGTGCGTATAACTTAATGCAAATTTCTTGCCCTCCAGCTACTTGAGTGTAATTTTAGTGTTTGGAGTGTAAAATCCTGTAATCTTAACTTATTCTTCATTTCTATCAACCAGCACTACACACGAATTTCTGTTCGGAGCATTGGCTGAATTAGTGGACAACGCAAGGTATGAACTGTCGATCGCTTTTTAAAATGCTTATTCAAGCAAGTTCATCGTGAGAGCCCTTTCGCTGTGTATTCAAGTGTAAGACTACCCGAAAATCAACGAGTAAGCTTTACTAACATCTGATATCACGACATCCCCCTGCTTTTAGCGGTTTACCGTTTCCCTCGCCGACATATTTGACAAGTATATTTATGTTGTAAAGAGAGGTCGGCCTTCACCTCTTTAAATGATAAAACCCACAGCTGAGAATCCTAAACGAACGGAAATTACACGCCTCGTTGTTTAGATTTTCTGTTATGAAGAGAGCATTGTTAAATTGTGACAGTGATCTTGGCACACTTTTGTCCCTTTATCTTGTCTGCCAAAGTGATTATAACATTCAAATGATTGACTAAGCCTCAAGATAAATATAGGGAGTACATCACCTGCGTTATTGATAGTATTGACTTCATTATCATTTGCAAATTTAGCAGATCCAGTCATTGATTCTGACATCAGTTTATTTAGAGTTTATTTTTGTTGTATGATTATTTTTCTTTCTAGAGATGCTACCTCACAGAAGATTGACATTTATACAGGTTGGTAAACAAACTTCATGGGATGTAAACATAAAAAAATAATACTAACAATAAATAAAAACAGAAACCTTATGTCTGAAGAGAATAAGCTTTATAAGATCATTTATGTTAAATATTCTGAATATTATCATTGTTTATATCTTTCATGGCAGTCAAGTGGTTTTACATACTCAAAATAGTGAACTGTAAAGATAACTGAAGTACAGTTTCTTTCCATTGTATTTATGAATCCCTCCCTCTAAGAGGTGGTGCTATTATTCAGGTTGAATTTTTAATTTATGGATCAGGATGCAGGTTGATTAGCATTCTGTAATAGTCTTGAAGCTGAATTTATTCCTGTACTTGAGGTGAAGCTAAGCAATGGTTGCCAGAATTTCAATGATTCAGCAAACCCCTTCAGTTTTCGAGCCCGATAAGGTCTTTGATATTTTTTGACATGCACACAAGCTTTCAGTCACTAGCTGGCAGTATCTGCTTACAGCTGTAGCTACAACAGTGAGTGTTACAAGTATTTTAACATTTACCTTTTTTAGGTCAGTTGATGTATAGTATATGATCTTTAACCCTTAAATCTTTTTTTACATATAGACACTTTTTTTTTTCAAATAATAACTATACATGTAACATTTGTTGTAGCTACAGTATACTTAATTACAGTTATGCTAGAATATTTCAGCTCCTAACATTTTACCCTTTCATCTTGTTTAGCAGTTAAGCTTGCTCGTTTTTATATAGCAAAATTGATATAATATTTTAAAAATATTTTTTAAAAGATTGTTTTGTGTTTCCACAAAATTATTTGACTGTGTTCCTGTTAATGTTTCCCCTTGCACCTGCCATGAATAGTGCTTTGACTTACTGTGAGTGAGAGGCACATTTATTGTTATGTTAACCTATTTCTTTTGTCAGTAAGGCTTTGTTTCTGTGTTATTTATTAATCATGTGACTTTCAAGCCTTGGTTATTTTTCCAGCATTTTAATTAGGTTGGGTATATTTTCTATGTTTACTGCTATTAAAATCTGTATCTTGGTAAGACAATTGTGTTTCCCACAAAACTGTCATTGCATTCTGACACATTTGTCTATTTTTGTGATAAGTTCTTTGTTTTGGTCATGACTTAGGTACAGCTGACACATAAAAAAGTGTGAATTTGCTTATTTTTTTACACTGTTACCCTTTGTTCTGCTCTTAAACATAATATGATTTTTTGAATAAGACCACAACTTTATTCCTCTTTGTGTCAATTGTTTAAGAACATTGTTGGGTTTAGTACATCCCATCCACTGACCATGTACCATGTTGATTTCTACCATTATACATGATGGGTCTTATGATTATTTGAAGTTCACCTTAAACAGAAGTTTTTTGACTTTTTTGGATTAAAGTTAGAAGTCAAAAATGCTCTTACAAGTAGATTAAATACTTTGCTTATTTTCTTTGTGTTTCTTGTAAGATTCTTATCGCCATCGATTATTGCTAGGTACTATTATTTATTTCACTGTTGTATTGTCTTGTGGTGATGTCAGTGATGAGATATTGTCAATTTTTATTAAGACCAATCCCTTGAAATTTTCTGAGTGTTTTTGGCAGCATACTTACTTAGACAATTTCAAGGGAAACTGGCATATTTGAGGCAATAATGACATGTCATGACAGGATGTCAGGGCTTTACCCAACCGGGGGGGGGGGGGCAGTGGCCCCCGCCAGGAAAACAAAATTTTTTTTTTCAACATAGAGTTTGAATAGTGTTTGATTTTGTTGGGCTATTTCTTGTAGCTATATTGGAGTTTGCCCCTGCAGCGGAGTTAAGCAGAGTTTGCCTCCACAGACAAAAAGTCCTAGTTACAGCCCTGGATGTACAAGGCCATTAGGGGCTAAAAGCATAGTCCGCTCTGTTATTTAAAATAATCTTTAGTTTTAATTAAATTGCGTAACAAGTTTTGCAGACATCATATCACACAGGACATGCCATGGACAAATTTACAAAAGTGCTTTACTCCTCATTTGAAAAAAACTATGCTGCATTACATACCCTGTAAACAACATTGGAGCCAAACACTTCATATACTTGTGTATGCAGCTTGTAATTTTGTCCCTGTTGCATGCTCATTATGTGTATAGTCAACTCTCACTATAACCTTCAGGACCAAAACTTGGTGTCTGCAATAGAGAAAGTCCAAAGTAGCGAAAGTTATTTTCAGTAATTCTTACTCCCCAGTACTTAAAATCCTGTCCGTAATAATGGGGCCTCCGTAATAGACTGTTCTGTCAAACCGAATTTTATCACTTCTGTTTTGTTGCTGCAACTTGCCCTTGCCACATGACCTCTGGTGTCAGTCCACCTTAAAAAGTAATCTGTACTGCAAATTCCCTTGGAAGATGTGACGTGTCGTGCGACGTACCCATACTACCCAACTCCTATA
>NC_135760.1:21381172-21803672 GCF_052425735.1 Oculina patagonica
CATGTTTGTCCACAATTACATGTGCCTTTGTAAATAACGTGCGACAGATGTATGTTTTTGTCTTTTAGTTCGAAGATATTTCTTCTTTCAAGTTCTTTTCTGTGGAAGTCGATTGCTGATTGTCAAAACGATTAAACACTAGATTTGAGCAATGCAGCAGTAAGGTTAAACGCGTTAATACTTTACGTTAAGTACGATTCAGTAATATCACTCTTCGATATTATTTTTCAGGGAACTTCAGAAACAGGCGGAACAAACTTCGAAAGATAAAAGGGTATCAGATTTTTTTTTAATGTTTTTCTTACATGGATACCCGAAATTACAAAGGCACGTACTGTCCGTACTGACACAGTCGGGGAAATAAGTGCCAGTTTTGGCAATTCTACGTTGAAGCACTCGAAGAATTTCCGAATTATTTCATCCAATCAAAAACTAGTGCGTGCGCTCACGAGTACTCCGAAAGCCGTCGCGCGTATAAATACGTCATGTTGCTTAGCAAATTCTGGTCCGAAAACCGCAGGCTCAGTCACTTCTCGGAGAAGTGATGTCGCAATCAACTGGCACTTGTTTCCCCGACTGGACAATTTTGGCTTCCAGACAAGAATTGCTATGTATGCGCAGTTGCACAACTTCAGGATGGGCACTAAAAAAGTAGTTATAAACTACAAACTTTGTTGTTTTAGCACTTTTACACGCCAACCCGTCAATGCCTTTCTTCTTCCGTCTTGTTATAGAAGTAGTAGCGGTATTTTCATGGTGTTTTTTTCGCGTCTAATCGTAATTTCGTTTTTGAACAAGGTGGAGCTGAGGAAGGCACAAGCACTTGCGTCTGAAGCAAGAGGAGAGGCCAGAATGAAGACAAATATTGCGGATGCAAAGAAAAAGTACGTATCAGTTTAATATGCCGCCAGAAATTTATCTTACAAAAGTAATAATGATAATAACAATGACAATAAGTAATTAATTAATAATAAGCACTCCAAATCTCCGACACAAAAATCCCTCCGATAACAGTCCAATCCCCTCCTCCCCCCCCCCCCCCGCCCTACCGCCGCCGCTGAAAGTGAGCCATTAAAAGAATCCTTTCAGCAAATGAAGAAACGGCGGGACTAAGACATTTAAGTTCTTGTCTGTTAATCCATAATAACAGGCAACTCTCGCTTTGCGGACACCTCACTATTACGAACACCCCGTTATTACGAACGGGAGTTGAAGTCCCGGCGAATAAAGAATTACTGAAAATAACTCTCGCTATATGGACTTTCTCTATTACGGACACCAAATAGTGGCCACGAAGGTGTTTGTTCTCAAGGGGTTTGACTGTATTCTGCGTTTTCTGTTAAAGCTGTGTTAAGTTTATTGTTCGATTGTTCTCTGTAGGTCAATGAAGGAACCCAAAACGCTCAACTTTACATTTGGATTCAGTATTGAGAATCGCCGGTGTTTCGGCATGTTCATTTACAACTGCAGTCGGTAGGTTACCATAAATAGTACCCTTTTTTCACCTTCTAGAACGTTTATTTAAGTGGGAAGATGTAGTGTTGTGGGACAGTTATTAAGTCAGTGCATTTGTAAAGCAATGGCCAAACGGTAACGCTACTGAACGCAAGTAGTCGCTAGTTCAACTTGCGTACATACTTGCGTTGGGTGACCAAACGGACACACAAGTTTAGTCGTAAGTGCACGCAGTTTTGCAAAAAGTCATTTTATAATGCTACGAAGTGTCATTCAAACGGTGAAAAAATTGCGTTAACTTGAGTGCAAATTTCATCTCGACCAAAGTGAACGCCAGTCAACGCAAGTGTACGCAAGTCAACGCCAAACGGAGACGCAAGTGGACGCAAGTTTTCAACTTGCGTCTACTTTCGTTGCCGTTTGGTTAGGGCTTAACGCACCATAAAGTTTGCAAGAAGTCGGAGCGGGAGTCGTATCTAATAAGTGGAAACCCCTTTCCATTTCGGTGCCAAGGAATGATTATAATGACCTTCTGTCAACACTTCAGTTAGATATCACTTTTATTTCATAGGTTAATAAGGATGTACGAAAAAGTTGGGCCGCAGCAAGATGGAGGAGTGTAAGTATGGCTGTAACAAGCTCTTGTTTTCTTTGACTTTTCGGTAGAAATTGAGTTATCTATCACCTCTGCTTTAGCTTTGATTTTCATCGTCTTTATTCTGGTATATATGTATTTTTAATTACCTCCTTTGAATGTTCTTAGATTTGATATGGCATTTTGAGTAGAGGTTTTAACCTAATGTCTTTCGCTTTTGCAGGAAATGCCACGGAATCGTAGGTGAGACTCTCTTCTTCTTCGTTCTGATATTACAAGCAAAGCATGCGTGATAAACGTGATCTTGATCATCCACAACAGGACGTGCGTTATTTATTTTTCTATTGTGTTACTTCCGTTAGGTGTAGTAGATGTCCCGTATCTTGTACTGGAACCCACCCACAACAAGCAAGATTTTGCGGACGGAAAGGTATAAGAATCTTGAAAGATCACCTTTGCTTGCTTTATTTTCATGTAGTTTGACGCTACTCAAGCGTAAAAGAACCATGCATTAATATGAAAATGAGTTTAACTTCCAGGTCCATTTTCATGCAAATCGAACTCATTTCATTTGAATAGTTTTGCACGTAGACTCGTTTTGAACCAGAGGCAAAGGGTAACTAAGAAATGGCCTATTGGACCATCCGTAACATGTCATTCGTTCGTACGTTAGCATCATATTTTAGTTAAAAATATTTCACATTCTGTACAATTTTGCTCTAACGATACGACCCTCGTCCCTTCCACAGGAATTTAAACACTTACACAGAGCGTTAGGGGAGCATTTAGAGCAGTATTGGAAAGACTCGCAAATCGAAAGTAAGTGGGTTAGTTCACTTTGCTCATTCTGTGTCTGCCTTCTCGGCCCTTGGTACTGTTAGTAGTCCACAGCCACTGTTCGGGTCGTCACGCAAAAGGAGTGTGACGTGACGCTCCAAATAACGGCTGCGAAGGAGACTGGTACTGTTTGAGCCCACGATACTCTTCGAAGTACAGAGAAACAGTTCCGTCCAACCTCGTACCCAAAGTCTTCGTTCCCCTTGACAAGCGGCCGGGAAACGAGCGACCCTGAAAAGTTCTGATTGGAATTCCGAAAGCTGTCAAAAAGATGACTCAACGAACCTTTTGGAGTTTACTTCCGGCAAAATCGATCCTGCGAAGGAACTTTCGAGAGTTGCTCGTGTCGTCAAGCTTGCGCAGTAAGGAACGAAGGCTCGAGGTACGAGATTGATGTCCCGTCAAAAAAGGTATCCGGTTATCTGAGGTTGAAAATGTGGTGTTTGTATTTGGCTGTCACCCTGACTAAGTGTCCGCCACTAGAGGATCAACTGTAGTTAAATTGAAAGGCGAAGGCTACGACTCTTTTCCCGCCAAAATGGCACAACAAATACAAAAACAATCTTTAATTTACTCTTGCCTTACAAAGAAATATTAATACAAAAGTAATTAAGTAAAAGTAAGAGTACTGGCTGCCTGGAATAACCATAGAGGCTAGTGGCGCCAGGCAGCCAGTTTACATTAGCATTAAATAAAAATAAAATACAGGTCAGCAAAGAGAGATTTATTCACACACGAAAAAAGCGAAGGAATCTGACCGCTTCGAGCGTTCTTCACAGTTTCAGTGATACTGGTAAATTTCCACCCTGATGAGGAGATAAGAGCGAGGAGATTAGAACGTCTGGACTGTATCGAGAAATTGAAGCCAAAAAATGGAAATTAAGGTCGCGGAAATAAACGCTTCACTTAATTAACGGCGCAGAAATTAACGTTAACAAAAATTAACGGGACTTAATTAACGCGAACTTTTGAAATTCGCGTTAATTTCATGAAGCGTAAATTTCCTATAATAGTTGTTTGGGCGAGAATCTCCCGTCTTCGTCTTTTGCCAAGTTAAGAAAAGATAACAATTGTGTGAACACAAAATGCTTTAAATTAAAGAATGTTTCTTACGTTCTAACATGTCTCTCGTTTCTTCCAACAGAGCAAGGGGTGACAAAGTTCTGGTAAGCTCTTTGTAATATTCGACGAGATATGAATATCTTTATTTTTTCACCGTACTATTTGAGTCATTAAAGTGTATATGACATGAAAAATATTTTCTGCTAATTTGAAAGGCCTTTCGAAATACAGAAGAATGGCGTTTTTCTTTTCGAAATATCTTTTTTCGTTTCAGAGATATTGACGTTTTTGTATTATGCAAATTAGATCAGTGATGACGTCACAAGATTTGACTCTAAAAATGGTAAAATACTGAATAAACAATATCTCTAAAACTATTCAAGCAGTGTTCTTGAAACTTGGCACCACAAATGTGCATCACAAAAGGAACAAAATGACACCCTTAGTATTGTTGCCATAGCAACTCTTTCAGCTCCAGTCTCTCTCTGTCAAAAAGACAAATATCCCCATATCTGACCTCTAAAGTGAGACAAAGGGTCCTGCTTAGAACAGACATAGTTCCCATATTGCCTTAATTCCCACCATTGGTTTGGCTGCGCTAGATGGTTCTTGGTTTAAGACAAAAACTGGGAATTTCAGTTTTTATTGAGACAGCACAAGCGGCAAAACTGTTGTCATGGCAACAGCCCCTAAGAGTAACATTTTGTTTCTTTTGTGATGCACATTTGTGGTGCCAAGTTCCAAGAACACTGCTTTAATAGTTTTAGAGATATTGTTTATTCAGTATTTTACCATTTTTAGAGTCAAATCTTGTGACATCATCACTGATCTAATTTGCATAATACAAAAGCGTCAATATCTCTGAAACGAAAAAAGATATTTCGAAAAGAAAAACGCCATTCTTCTGTATTTCGAAAGGCCTTTCAAATTAGCAGAAAATATTTTTCATGTCATATACACTTTAAGTTAATACTGATCTTTTCCCAATAATTATCCTTTCACAGGGAGGGGTTCGGCTACGTAGGTAGTAAATGGACGGATGGTCCTTCCATGGATCAGAAATTTGTGAGAAAAAGAGCGATGCAGTTACCGATAAATGTACAGTGTGGTACGTAAATGATGTCATTTTATTATTTAAAAGAAATTACTCGTTTAGATTGTGCATTAATTAACGACTCGATTGGGGGTGTAACGGTTGGTCGCGATACGCGATTCACTGCGATATTTCACCTCGGTTCTGGCGGTTTTCAGTTTGAAGTTCCAGAGTGCGGTTCAGTTCGAGTCAAAACTAAAACTACCACGGCTTGTGCGTTGTCCATTGTACGATGAAAGAGATAAAAAAAAGTCATAATTTGTCGAGGACTGATGAGCGTGTTTTGTATGGCGGGAGTATTTCTAACTTGTTCTATCTTATTTGTTACATTTATTTGTTGCATCTATCCGTAAACTTTTTAATATATTTATACCACGAAGAAAGGAAAATATTGATAATTATCAAGGCCGAGGTAAGTGTTCGTCAGCACTGCGCAAGGTATGTACCCTGGATGCTAGAGGATTTTTCTCGCGCCCAGTGGATTAGTCTTCGGCGGCCGAAGGTCACAATATAGAGACATGACCGACACTGGAAACCGCGCAAGAAAAATCTCTGGCACCCAGGGTACAAGCTATGTGGATACTGGGAGAAAGCTCCTATTTTTCCCACCTCAGTGATCCAACACTTGTGGTACACAAGGTGGATCTCTGGAGACGAGCGCACCAGTTGTCTTAGACTACCGTTGAGGGTAGATTAGTTTAAAGGGACTATGTCACGGGGATTTCGCAGATTTTTGGTCTAAACTGTTCTGATATGTGGTAGCCAACTTTACCCATTAAAAACATTATCTTTGAACATTTAACTGAAGATATAACCTTTATCTGGGGAAAGAAATCAAACTTCGGCTATAACTATCGATTTTTTAAGGCGCTCGGAAACCACTTGAAAACGTTGGCCAACGTTTTCAAATTGCAATCCATTTCCATCCGAGCCATTCACAGCCAAATGCGCTTTTTAACAGTCTTAGTGCTCTAAAAATAGCAATTGCTAATAAAAATAGAGCATTATTTTTAAGTTTCCTACGACACAAATTTAAATTATGGCTGTTCAAAAATCTGTTTAAATGATCTGTGACATAGTCCCTTTAGCTAACCGAAAAACACCTCAAAAATACGCCGTCCAGTGGCGAGGGAATAAATCTGAATTATGAGCCTCGCGATTAAAAGTGTTCACGAAATCTGTTTCTTGTTTCTCTAGACATTTGCCTCAAGTGGCGAGTGTTGCCGTTTTCACAGAAAATTATCGGTCGTGAATTGCCCGACGATTGGTGCTGTGCCATGCACCCGGACTCAACATACAGCAGGTTTGTTTGTAACAGTGTTTTCCATTGTGAGCATAACGCGCGTGGACCACTCTCCCTCCTTATACAGTAAAAACCCTCTAATAAACGCCCTGTGTCCGATAGACGCCCCCTCCAAGAATCACCTCAAGGAAAAACCAAGGAAATGCTCCATAAAGTAAAATCACGCAATATGGTAGTGAGTTTTTTGCTTGACTCGGACATCGAAGACTGAGGCCAACAACGCCAACATCGTTGACCCTGATGACGATGAAAACATCGATATCGAACTATGAACGACATCTCTAGGCTTTGCATTAGCGCAGAATAGATTAGTCTCCCACTCACCAACTCTGTTTTTTATCTTACTCCGCAAAGTGCGCGACGTTTTTGTTTCGTTGACGTTGTTACGGTTAAAGTGAAATCTCTCTAATAAACGCCTCATATCTATTTAACACCTCCCTTAGGACCCCTAAAATTTAAAAAACGCCCCGGGCGTTTATAAGATCATTAACGGTATATGACGCTATGAAGATTGCTATTGATCGCTGCTATATCCGCCAGGGCAATGGCATCAAAAACATCTCATCAAGCGATTCAGGATACCATCCGATAACACGCCTTTCTTGTAATGTGTTATCGTTGTCACCATCAAAACGTGTTAATTAAGTGGCAAAATAAACGTATTAGCCGTTTGGCACTTACTGTAAGATGCTGTTCTCTAACAGTTGTGATCGCCCCGAGCAGAAAGTTACAATTTCTGAAGGAAAACTACAGAGGCAAATTAAAACCGAAGAGGACAAGCAAAAGGAGTTGGAAGAAGGCATCCGAAAGAGGCAAGAAAAGCTCAACCAAATGGAGGTACCGTAAAGCCACATTGCTCTAGAATTTCGACTAACTAACACTTTGTCAGGGCTGCAAATAATTTTTTTCACTTGAAAGGACATATGTCCTACTAAGACACCATCTTTATTCATTTTATTCACGATTTTTATTCATCATTGCCGTAAAAGGATTTACGATCAAAAAATTGTCCAGACACCATGTCCGACCACACTTGGGATTATTTGCAGTCCTGCTTTATTCTATCTAAATCGATAATCGTCCATAGCACGGAAAGTAACTGATCTGATAAACAATTACAGTGAAACGAACTCAACCGGGGCCACCCAACGTTTTTAGCCAATCACAAGACGAGTTCAAAACAAAAGAACTGGAGTTCCTTGGTCAGGGGACCAATCACAGTGAAGGGCAATTTTAACTCTTCGCTTGACTGAATACGATGCGAAGGCACGATAAAGTGTTGTTTTTACGGAAAAAATATATTTTTCTTCATTTCGTTTACGGTTAAGGCGAAAGTCTGCCGGTAATTTAGAACACTAGACGGAATCAACGTAAATAAGTTTACCGAATGACGGCCGGGAATTTTGAAGACTGAACGGATTTAACGAAAATAGCACGGCCTGCGCCTGGAATGAAGACAAAACGGACTCGACACAAATTTATTTACCGAATTGACACCGGCTGAAACTGTGAAGACGAAACGGCTTTTCCTCGAACCAGTATATATATTTGCCGAAGCGAATCAACACCGGTCGACAAAGAGATAAACTCAGTGTATTACATCAGTGATATATATACAGTGATACAGTGATAAAAAGAACATTGTACCTAATGAACAAATTACAACGGCGAACATTTCAAACCATAAATATTCATCGCAGGATAAAACTCAACAAAACGTGCAGAAACGTGACAGGTTCACGCATACTTGTTAGCGGCTGTAATTTGGTAAATTTATTTTTACGTTGAGCCCGTTTTGTGTTCAAAAATGTCGACCGCAAATTCGAGGAAAACTGACATAAGCTTTCGTCTTCGACATTCCCGGCCGTGTTTTGGAAAATGTGTGGCATATTGTAAGTTTTATAGCCGATCATGCTTCGGTAAATTTTATATTTACGTTGCGTCTTCAAAACTCCCGGCCGTAATATTCGATAAATTATCCAATCTTTCGTCTTCGACATTCCAAGCCGTCTTTCGGAAAATGTTGAGCTGGCCGTGAATCGGCCGGTAAATTTATTTCGCTCCGTTCATCACTTCGTTCAGTCTTTCGAAGTCTTCAAAATTGCTCGCCGTAATTCGGTGATACGCTGAATCCTTTGAGTCTTCAAAAATATTCGCGGCCGTAATTCGGTAAACGTATTTACGTTGATTCCGTCCAGTGTTCTGAGTGTTCCAAATTACTGGCAGACTTTCGCCTTAACCGTAAACGAAATGAACAAAATTATATTTTGCCGTAAAAACAACACTTTATCGTGCCTTCGTATCGTATTCAGTCAAGCGAAGAGTTAAAATTGCTCTTCACTGTGATTGGTCCCCTGACCAAGGAACTCCAGTTCTTTTGTTTTGAACTCGTCTTGTGATTGGCTAAAAAACGTTGGGTGGCCCCGGTTGAGTTCGTTTCACTGTAAATATGCGCTAAAAAATGTTAATTTCTGCTTGAGGATGAGAGAAAGGTATTTCCCAGTCAGTCGCTTCATGCTACGCAAACCGGGAAAGGCTTTGGCGGCGTGAGCTACTTTGCCCCGAATACAGACTTGACCTTTTACCTTTTATTCATTGTAACACCTACTTTCATTCCTTTTCAGCGTAAAGTACCACCAAAAGAAGAAAGTGTTAGAATACAACCACAAGCTACAGTGCATAAGAAGGTACTAACCTTAGTGTTTTGGCTTTACTAAATACAAGTTTTGTGCTAAATACAAGTTCAATTCTTCTGGACTTATATAAGTGCAGTGCAGTTGTTCAAAACAAGATCTGCTGTTTTATATGATTTGTGCAACTATTTCATACACAAGAAAAATGAAAAGTACTGTCTGTCTGGCCAAACTGGCAAAAGAGAAATCTATTTTGAAGTCGTTGAGTGGCTGTCACGCAACGCTTCTTAGCGTGACAATCCCAGTAACGGCTGTAAAAGAGTCTAAACAAACACAAGTTGTTGTGAAATGTGCGTGGGCTTGGCGGTCTCTTTTTATTTTCTTGCTACATTATCGTGTCAACTCAAGCTGCAGATGAATTCCGAGGGAGTTGACTGTAAATCTCTTTGCTTACTTTGGCATCATTTGTTTCTTATTCAGGTTGAAAGGACCTCATCGGCCGAGAGCTCGAACTCTTCCAAAAGTGACAGCGCAGAGGTAGGAAACAATGACCAATGAATTCCGCTTTGGATCGGGAATCTATGAACTTATGTTTGTGCTGAACAACTTAAATTTATTTTACACAGCGGCGAGTGCCGAAGAGACCAGTTGCGGACAGTACGGAGGGAGAAAAAAAGAAGAACAAAACAGGAGGCAGATAGTAGAAAAACAAAACCGGAGTCAGAAAGTAAAAGAACAAAGCCGGAGCCAGAAAGTAGATCGATAAAACCTTCCAACGAGGTCAGTCTTGGTTAAGACCGAGTTGATCATAAAAACAGGCGCCAGAATTCGACAGAGCATGGCGAAATATTAGCATTTAGTTGTTAAGGGTTGATGAAATACACCAGTGCATTAATTTTGAATTGTTATCTTTCTTTCTCAGCAACTGAAACGACGAAATGTAGAATCTCGGCCTGCTGATGAGGTTAGTTTTGTGAATGCTACTGAGAGTGTATTAGGTGTAAGGGTAATTGAACTCTTCTAGGTACAAACAATGATCTTTTACCTTTCAGGTTGTACAGGCCAAACGGAAGAAAAGTGACGCACCGCCAGCGAAGGTATGAACGTCAGTAGAGTGGTTTTAGAATATATATGACTTTTGAAATCAAGACCATCCATTCAATGAACCATCCAAAATTCAACAATAAAGGAGAAAATGCTTGCAACCAGTGCAAAGCGCGACGAAGCGCGCGTGATCCTGATTGCTTCTGCTTCTAATCAGTGGTTGAAAAACAGCATGTTCGCCACGATTAGTTGGACCATGTTGGACAAATTGTTTAACACAAACCAAAGCAGACACTAGAGTCCATCGAAAAGCACTTTTCTTCTTTTTTCCTTCTTTGACACATCTAGTGTTATAGGAGATGTTATGTGTGTTATGTGTGACATCCCTTCCCGTGAAAAGGTTGCTTATATATGGACTAGGGCTTCTTGTTTATGTAAACTTCGAAGGGAACAACTCGTAGGCCATCAATAAATAAAGTTGTGTCGTAGTTTGTTGTCCATGATATGGAACCCTCTTGGTTATTCCCGCAGACTGTTACAAAGAAAGAAAATCAGGAGCAACGAGAGCAGCAGACAAGGCGACGATCAGAGCCGCGAGCAGAATCGAGGAGAGAAGAACCGAAACAAGTAGAACAGACAACAGAGGTACAGAGACAAGAAGAGCAACGCACAATGAAAGAGAGAACGGAGCAAGAACAACTAGAAATGGAACAGCTCATGGAGTGGAGTAGCGAAGGAGAGAGCGAAGGAACAACACGTAAGAACAGCAATCGATTTATTTCTCGTTTCCCCCTACAGTATCAAGAATATAATCGTGATGAACCTCGAAATTTTCAGCAGCAAGATTGTAAGCAACGTTTGATATTCACTATGTAAAAATGCATATCGGGTGTGTTGGTTCAAGTGCCTGAACATTCGAGAGATAAAGCTTCACGTTTGTTTTTCCAGCGAAGGGCAAAAGACGAACTTTTGCTTTAAATGAGAAGTATCGTGTTTGGTGTGAATAGGTCAATTACTTCCTATTTTTTTAATACATTTATTCAACAATTCGATAAAAAGTAAACAGAATCAGCGGCTTTCTAACGTTTGCCGTTTGAACGTGAAGCTTTTTCTCTCTACGAGCATTCCAGTAGAACGCCTGCTTACACATTTCTCTTTCTCTTGTTAGTTCCCAAGGGAACCAAAGTGGAAGCGCGAGTTGATAATTCTAAATGGTAAGTTCTCTTTCATAGAGTATAGATGAACAGTAACCCTCAAGCGAAAGGGGGAGGGGGGTGTTAAAGGGAACTTACTTTAGAGTGTGCTTGTTATCAAATTTGTATGTTTTAATGTTAAACTGTACTCGTTTTGCGGTGTCTAGGTACATTGGTACAGTATTTGCTGTTAAACCGAAGAAAGGGACATCGTGCAGGGTCCGTGTCAAGTTTGACATGTACCCCAAGGACAAATATGACAAATGGTAAGTGTGCAGAATGATGGAACCAAAAGGGAAATATACAGTTAAGCATCATTAATAAGGAAAATAATGTATTGGTTGATTATTATAAACAAACAAGGAAACGAATCACACTGTAACTAGATCGTGTCTGAACAGAGGCAGAATACCAAGGGAGCTACATCTTCCAAAGCATATATTGACTTTACGTTGTAAAAAACGCAAACAAGCATGAACTGGGGAACTGACAAACGACTTTCTAATAGTTTTAGTTATTTGTTGCAGTCGCGACGCTGATTAAACCTCGTTTTTGTTTGCAGGTTTGACCATCCCAGTGAAGACTTAAGAGTACTACAAGTAAGTCTTGTTGGTCAAGCGTTCGTGCCATTTAATGAAATAATGAAATTCATAGCAATCTCGCAGTGTTGGCAGCATATATTATTATCATTTCGATGTTGAAGACTCGGCGTTCCATTTATACGCCTGGCACAGACTATTCCTTATGAACGCGCAAATGAAGTTGCAGTTCTAGATTGCTTGACAGGCAAAGCTTGGAAAACAACTAACAAAATATTTGTTGCTTGGCTAGAAGATTTCTGAAGTGGTTAATGTTTGGCGATCAAAAGTGAACGTATTGCACTTTATTTTCAGCCCGTGGAAGCACCAGTTCCTAAGTCACCCAGCCCCACTCGTGAGGTTCCAAGCTCAACGTTTGTTGAGACGCCACCTAATCAGCAACCACAGCAGCAGAAGCCGCAGCGGCCGCAGCAACCGACTATGGCAGCGGTCCAGTCGCCGGAGGACAACAGAGTGTCCTCCATGTCAGATGAAACTGCAGTGACAGAACAGGAGCCGCCTGCTGTGCAAGAATTCGCTGGCATGCTAAGGTTTGACAATAGTATGCTTTTATTATCAGTGATTTGGCACCTAACACTCACCATTTATTTATAAATTTTCTTTATTGTAGACGCTGTCTTTGCTACTTTGCTCCTCCATCATTTCACTTAAAAAAAGACGACATCAAGGACATGAGCGCTGAGGAACTGAGGAAATTCCATCTGGTATGAATTATTTTTAACTGATTTTGGTCAATTATTGTTCACAGAGTTCATACGCGTCTTGAAAACCCTTGAATTTCAGAAGTTCGATTTCAAAGCCTTGAAAGTACTTGAAAACGGTTTTCGGTCCTTGAAAGTCCTTGATTTTTTATTGAATGTCAAAAGGCTTCAAGGAATGAGAAGACTACCAAAATAAGCGATTCTTTTAGTTCTTTAGCAAGCACATCAACTGCACAACAGACTGGAAATCGTTGATTTGGGGTAAATTTCATGAAAAAAGTCCTTGAAATTTCTAAGAAGGGTCCTGGAAAGTCCTTGAGAAAAGTCCTTGAATTTTTGGCCTGAAAACGTGTATGAACTCTGTGTTTAGTTTGGATGCTGAAATGAAGCGATATTGATAAAATACGTCTGCCTAACCTTAAAATAGTGAGGCGCTATGTCATAACGGTCAATGCGGTGGACTCTAGTTAGTGATACGCTTCGCCCAAATGCAGCTTTTAAGGTTATTCCACTGAAATAAAACATGCACTGAGATTTTTGCCAAACTAGAAGAGAAAGAAGTATCGTTTATTAAAAACTGTAACACTTAGCAGTCCTTGGACTGAATTACGTGTATTATTACAACTTTATAAAAATGTATTAAACTAAATATATATAGATTACAGGATTGCTAAATTCACGTTTCCGACGATTATTTCTTATTCTACTCTGAGAATTGCTCCACGTTTATTCTAGAGAAAGAAGTATCTGTAATCGTGCAGTTTGTTGTTGTTCAGTTTCTGTTTGTATTCTGTCTGCTGTATTTTGTCCGTTACTAGGCAACAATAACCCAGAGCTTCGCGAGGCCCTGCGAGTCACGTATTACTAGTAGGTTACCGTGCTCGTTTTCGAGAATATGATATGATGATTTGCCTTTGGGGAAGTCCAGCCTTAAAGAAAAAGCCGCCATTTTTTAATGCGCGCGCGCTTATCACGCGTGAAATTATGCGCTGTTGGGATGCGCAATGCAATACTAGGGAATGACCGTAAACCTTGAAAGCAATAGATTACGGCGTTCTGCCCAAATCGGGACCAAGAGGTTTAAGAAAAGGCAAAGTCGTACCAAAACCAAGCCAAAACAAACTAACAAACAAACAGCTGTATCTTGTTATCGGGCCATTTAGTTGTAAGGAGTCTGCAAACATCATTTTCAGGCAAAGTTGCTTTATCATCACATGTAATTACGTTGTTTAAAGAAGAAAAAGAACATCAACCTCTGACGCCTTAATTTCCCTTTGTTTACAGGAAGGTTTCTTTGATCACTACGAAAAAGGACTCACGGAGGTAAATGGTCTTTCGTCGCAAAGAAACCAGACTAATGTATGATACGCTTTAGTTTTACAAATTCAAACTGTTTTCAATCTTTGGAGAGAAACCTTAATACTCAATTTTTTTCATTATTTGGGATTTTTTTGCTTTTGCAAACAATTTGTTTTTTCAGGATTCTTGATCCCCCCTCCCCTCCAAAAAAAAAGGTAATGGTCCGTCCCTTACTTCTAATTGGTTGAGAAAGTGGCGTGAGATTTTGAAACCAATCATTTAGCTTAGCTAAGTAATAAAAAAAAAACAATACAAACGTGACTAACGTTCGACACTCAAGTGAAAACCCCTTTCTTTAAAAGGAAGTTTGCGTTTCAAGAAAGGTTGGGTTTGTACTTATCTTAATATACGCAGCCGGATTGGAGAATACGTTTATAAAGGCCTTTGTCCAGTAATAACAAAATACTAAACAGCCTTTACAGTGCTGTAAGGAAATTAATAACCATTATAACACTATCGTTGTTACAACCTGTAAAATAATCCTTTGAAATGTACAATTTCAGTTGATTGATGGTTTTCGTAAGCAGAGCGAAAAAGCCCTGGAAAAGGTTGCAGAAGTCGAGGAACGCCTGAAGAAGGCAAATATCGAAAAAGAAACGGCAACAACGAAATTGTTAAATCTGAGAAGGAATGCCACAAAACTGCTTCGTCTTATTCAACAGGTGAGTTAAATTAATGCACACAGTATACTCAGAGCACGAAAGTTACAAGCTCTGTACTGCTTTGCTCTCTTCATCCTCTGTTGTTACTGCTCGTGCTGTTGTTGTTCTTGTCAGCAGTATTGATTATTGTTGTTGTTGTTGTTGTTGTTCTTCTTCTTCTTCTTCTTCTTCTTCTTCTTGCCATTATTGTTGTTTCTGTTCTTTTTGTCATTGATTTTTTTCTCTTTGTTGTTGTTGTTGTTGTTCTTGCCATTATTGTTTCTGTTCTTGTTTTTGTTGTTGTTGTTGCCAATACCGTGAGGATACCTTAACTTCGAGCCAGGATCCGAGCTAGGATAGAGCCAGGACGAGCTAGGGTCCGAGCCAGGTAGCTAACTAGCGCTCCGGTTAGCCTGAAAAGCACTCGGTTAAATAGCGTTCGGTTAGCCTAGTTGGGTTGCTTGCGGTAAGCTGTTATAATAGGAATAAGGGTTAGGGTTAGAGTTAGAATTCTAACTCGGATCCTAGCTCGGATCTTGGCTTTATTATTAGTTTATCTCCAATATCATTTCTGTTGTTGTTGTTGCTTTTGTAATTTTGCCATTATTGTTTCTGTTGTTGTGCTTGTTGTTGTTGTTGTTGTTGTTGCTCTTGCCAGTATAGTTGTATAGTTTTTTCTCTTGTTGCTGGTGGCACTGCTGTTTTAGCTGTGTTGTTGCAATAATCTTCACCAAGCTTTTTTCGCCATGTATTTTTTAGGATCCTAGCGAGTGTGCACTTAACGAAGATGACGTTTCGGACACAGTAGATGAAATGATGGAAACCATAGCACACCATGCCGAGGAGAGATTATAGTCACAGCACCTTTTTCTTCAAGCTCGTTTCGTTGATTTCTTACGTGCCATTCGTTTCTGTTTTATTTCATCGTTCACCGTTTTTTTTACAAGCCCACCGATGACCCAAAATTTGATGGTCTCGAATATGTTCCATGGCGTCCATGCTTGTTTTATACACAGATTTACTACTTGCGCTGTGCGTGATGTAACCACTGAAGCTTTTCTACTTGAGCTATTTAAGACTAACGCAATAAATTAACTGTTAATTGTAATTGTACAGCGTTATACGGCTAAATATTGCTTTTTTACAAGAAATTTCGACAAATATGTTGTTCAAGGTAAAATTGCCGTGATGTTTTGAAGCGGTCACGCAACGGTCACGGTTTCTCTGAGAAGCGAAAAATATTTTACAAGACAACATTTCATAGAAAGAAAACAGAGTCATATTGATGATAATAAACATACAAGGTCAGCGCAACACAGCTACCGCAAGGACAATGTTCGCGTAATCGCCTCACTGAGTAGCAGATGGCATTTATACGGATGCAATCTTCCTGAATGGATGCCGCACAAAATTTCAGATTAATGAAAGTTCAGACAGATATATGCGTGAGTTTACGTTGTTGTTAAACGATAGACTATTTATCTAGAACAAGAGGGAGCTTTCTGCGAAACGTCAATTTTATTTCCCTGTCTTGATAATAATTGTAAAAACAGTGACCTTTTTTTTATAGAAAAATGCTATTAAGTACTGTTTTCCATTTTAACTCTTTAGGGGATGAGCCATACAAATTCTATATCTCCTGCTTTTGCCAACCTTTGATTAGATCCTATCCCTAAATCTAAAAAGAAGATAAAATTTAGCTTGAGTGTTACTTGTTTAAACAGACGTCTTTCTTTACCGCATGTTTCAGAGATCACGAGGGATACATCGGAGATTTTGCCGAAAAATTCCATATTTCCACAGCATGGCCCGTTGCCTAAAGTCATAAGTATGGAATTCTTCGACTCGAATCTCTCTCGTAGGCGATGAAACTAATAAGCGCGCAATGAAAGACGCCCATTTTCTCAGGAATATTATACATTGCTGCAAGTTAATTAAAAAGAAACAAATCAACTGATGCTGTCACGTTAGAATTTCTGAGACATGTAACTAAGCGTGCTAATGGTTGCTTTCGTTTTGCTAAACGTAAAAGCAGCCATGATCCCTCCTAATACGAATGCTTTAACAAATTAGAATATTAAAACCAAACTTCACAGTTGTGTTGTCTCTTATTTTCAACTTTGCTTGGAAGCTCGAATGGTCTTGAGTGATCACACTACGTTTATGAAGGACGTGTTTCCATTTAAAAAAAAAAATTGCTTTTTTGCATTGCTGATTGGACGAACGACGGACTCAGCACACAAACCAAAACCCAACGTCCCCGACGTACCTTTAAAACAACCCCTCGCCCCCACCAACCTATATATAGCTAGTGTGGTCGCCCATTGTTTGCTTAAATATTACAAAATTTGTATCACTGCAACAAAAACACTTCTTTCTTACGACAACGTGCCGAGAACATAACTGAGGGCGACGACCATGACTTTCATTCCGGAACGACTCGTCGGAATGAAGTCATGTATAGTCTTACGGTTTGAAGATTGTCGTGAGATGGAGACGCTACACAAGGGTATTTACTCTTTACGTGTGAGAGTTTGGTGGAACACGGGAGAATGAAGAAATAACCCCGCGCAGCACTAGGTGAGCGGTATTAAGGGGGAACGTAATCAATGTAGTGATAAAGGGACAGGGAACAACGAGGAAACAAGGGAACGCAGCGCACAACGGACTCACGGTATAACGTTCCAGAAAACGCACGGTAGCACAAAAACGCACGGGAACTTCCAGTGAATGCACGAGAAAAAGGGAGGTAATTCCCAGTGTAACATACGAAAAACACACAGGGAACTCACGGCGTAACGTACGAGAAAACACCCAGGGAACTCGTGGTATAACGCACGAGGGCATAACATACGAGAAACGCACAAGGAACTCGGCGTAACGTACAAGAAAACACAGGAAAACATACGAGAAAACTCACAGTGTAACATACGCCAAAGAAAACGCACAGGAAATTTGAACTCACGGGGAACTCAAGGGTGTAACATACGAGAAAACGCACAGGGAACTCACAGTGACATACGAGAAAACACACAGGAAACTCACGGCATAACGCGCGAGAAAACGCACAAAGAACTCACGGGGAACTCATTGTAACGTACGAGAAAACGCAAGGGACTCACAGTGTAACATACGAGAAAACGCACAGGGACTCACAGTGTAACATACGAGAAAACGCACAGGGAACTCACAGTGACATACGAGAAAACATACAGGAAACTCACGGCATACCGCGCGAGAAAACGCACAAAGAACTCACGGGGAACTCATTGTAACGTACGAGAAAACGCAAGGGACTCACAGTGTAACATACGAGAAAACGCACAGGGACTCACAGTGTAACATACGAGAAAACGCACAGGGAACTCACAGTGACATACGAGAAAACATACAGGAAACTTACGGCATAACGCGCGAGAAAACGCACAAAGAACTCACGGGGAACTCAGTGTAACGTACGAGAAAACACACAAGGAACTCATGGCATAACACGCGAGAAATGCACATGGAACTCACAGCGTAACGAACGAGAACACGCACAAGGAACTCGCGGCTTAACACATGACCAAACGCACGCAAAATACAGTTATGGAAATTCGGTAATAAAATACATCAAAGATCTTCAACACCGTAGAGTAATCGCCAAATCGTCATGGTTAATGTTATAAGGGTAAGTCTTCCTTCACCAGGGGGATTTGGTGTGGGGAAAAAACCCTTGTTACCTTCTCTAGCGACGCAAACACAAAAGTCCTTATTTCACCGTGAAACTGCATCAGCGCAATCATAGATCGACACCTTTGGTGAAAGTATAGGCACAGGGATCAAAATGTTTTATCCTCGTGCTTAAATGTAATTTTTGATAATCAGGAAATCGAGAACTTACGCGGGGTCAAGATTTTCTTTGCCCCGTGGAATCACCAGGGGGATTTGGTGTATCGGCAGTATTGCCTACTGCCGGCAGTCAATCATATAAAAAAATATATTTATAATTCCTAGTTATACGGGTGTCACGCGGTTCCTATCCTATATCTAAATCGAAAACTTTAGAAACTTACCTTGTTGAGTCTTGAAGCTGCTGCCTGAGTTCTTTGAAAAAAAAAAAGACTACAATTTGTGAAACTTCCAGTGGCCATTCTAAAGGATGGCTTTTATAAAATAGTGGCAGTGTGGTGCGGCGATAAAGCAGCTTCAAAATGCATCATCTTCAAAACTTGTGTGCGAATCTTAGTTTTAAACTTTCGTTTGTGACGTCTGAAACGTCATAGTCGCCGTATTCGTCATGGCAGGATTTCAAATGTTGCGCATGCGGGTTTATCGTTATCTATTGCACTCGATGCTATCTGGAGCTTTAAAAAGAAAAAAATATAGACTACTGGTAATCTGCCTTTTCTCTAAGGTCTCTTAGGGTCGGAGCACGCGGTAATCAGGAACGACATCAGGAACGCGAGCAAACTGGTTGACTGGCGCATGGCGGGTGGATGAGAAGGAGCTTGGGTCCTCGATCGCGCGCGCACACTTGTCTCGCCCCAATCCTCCTCGCGCGTCTTAAACCCTCCCAGCCTCGCACTCCGACATCGAGAGAGAAACAGACTGCAAGCAGTCTAGAAAATTACTTCGAGGTCAAAAATAGAAGGAAAGGGGTTTTGACCAAAAAGCGGTCTATATGGTAAGTTGGCGGAATCATTTGCTGTCAGGTGTTTTATTTTTTCAAATGCAAGGCAATACCGCGCGTGTTTTTCTTCGTCCAAAAAGTATATTCGCTCCATCCGATGTCCAAAACGTTTATTTTGGAAGGCTGAAGGTTGATATTTCCTTAAATAATAACGCACAATGTTGCCGATAGTATAAAAACACGTTTAAATTTTGCGCGCAGAAGTAAAATCGATTCTATTTCTGCAGTATTGTGCGGTATTTTGCGCAGAGGTAGACACGGTAGGTAGAGGAAGCTGATAATTTTTTTATTAAATAATGCAAATCTCGCCTTTAAAATTTCCTTTTTGCGATTCTGTCTTCTTCTACCGATAAAAAAAAAATAACACAAGTGAGATCAAGGTAAGGAAATGCAATGTTTATTTTTGCCACATATTTTCACCGGAATACACTTTTTCTTTTCACCTTTTTCCCATTTTACATGCAAGGTTTTGCAAACACGAAAGAAAGCAACTCGACCCATAGGGTACGGGCACCTTCGGACCTGGGGGGGGGAGACCTGTGCCGAAAAAAAAATGGAGGGAAGCCGAAAACAGGCAAAGAAAAGAACAACAGAACGTGCGAATCGGACGTGCGAACCGATCACGCAGCAAAAGATTTGGGAGGAACATGCCCCCACGAAGAGCGGAGAAGAACGTGGAAAAATGGAAGGCCAGAGTCAGCAAGCCCACAGCGACGGCGGGGCCCCGCCGCACGCAACAGGAAGGAGGTGACGGAGGGAGACAGGAAGGGGAACGAAGAGAAGAGAATGGACTGACCACAGTCGCCCGACGGAGTGAGAGTCGCTCCTCTGGCGGCCCGAAGCGGCCCGAAGGCACGGGGGGCGCAGCCCCCCGCCCCCCGCCTCGTACGCCTATGACTCGACCAAACAGGAGTTAGTTAGCATGCGCTTTACAAACGCTTTGTTTTTAGGCGGTTCGTAATTCGCTGGTGAGAAAGCGTGCAAACAAAATTCGCGCCAAATCCATGACGTATTTATCAGTGATTGGCTTGAGTTTCTAATCCATATTCATGACAAATTGTTGAACGTGCTTCAAACTAAACAGGTCGTGGATGTGTGAAAACGTGTCGTCCGGTGAGGACAAGTTTGGACCTTTGAAGGAAGAAGATGCTTGATGCATGAAGAAGGACTTGAAGCTACAATGGAGTCTCTACACTATTACAACCGTTGAAGGTGAGCACTACTAGCTTTTGGAATTACGTAAATTGTTTCGGATAGCTAAACAAGGAAACAATGTTCCCGAAGTGACTTAACACGCGCACTTTCAGGGCGTCGCTTCGGGTCGAAACTTGACAGCAAAGAAGTATCTTTTCTTTCGTTCGAAAAATTATTTAAAGGAATCACGGACTATAAAATTTCTAGATTTCGGAAACACTGAGGAAAAACATAACGGGTTTAGTTTAACAACGTTGGCCGAAAGCCGTATACAAGCACAAAATGTGCATCGCCGCCACGTGCATATGTCATTTGTATTCTGAAAACATTTTGCAAAAGCTTTGCAGCAAAGTTATTTCGTACTAAGGAGCTTTTCTTTTGGAGTTTTTGATACAAAGCGAAGCTAAGAGTTTAAATTGAAATTTGGCTTTCAAAACTGTTATTTGTGATTTTTTTTTGCCTCCGTAGTCGAGCTCATTTTGTTGTCGTACGCTAAACAAGAAAAGAATTTTTACTGTTGCCTATGTTGTTAAAAAGTTCGATATTTAGTAACAGTGAATTTATTATTTCTATTTCCAGGAAAACTACACTTCATGACGCCGAGGGAGGTAGAGGAAAGAATCCTTAAGGACAAGCTGGAATCGCTGAGTCAAGGGAAAATGCCACAAAGATAAGAGCTTTAAAATTATCTAATATCTAGTAAAATGGCGACTGATGTAGGTTTTAAAATTGGAGAAGGACTTCAATCTTTTATTTATCAGACAAGATTAGGCAATGATTACTGATTGTCTACTTCGAGTTACTAAGCACATTTTGACATGAAAGATAGGATAATCAGCACAAATTTCTTGAAAATTTTAAAAATCATTTAATTTCAGCCGCCATTTTAAGTGAGTTACACATGGTACTGAACGTTTTGTAAACTTTACACAAAAATGCGAACCTTGAGAAATCGTTTAAGTTAAACGGGTCTTAAAAGTTGATCTTTTAGTTGATTTCGGAAGAAATTTATGATCGTGTTGTTATGTTATTTGGGGGTTTATTCTATTGAGCCTTCGCTAGAAAAACGGAGATTTGTCGAATGTTTAGCGTCTATCAGTGTCAAAACTCTCAGTACCATTGTGTAACAGTTGATGTTGCAAGAGAACATATTTTTAAGGTGGAAGCGAAACTTAATTTGAAGCCAAAAAGAATTAGAGCAAAACAAACAATCCAATTTGATACAAATCGTGGCTGTTTCCAAAGCAATAAGATTTTCTATAGGCACAGCGAAGATAAAAAAGAACAGTGGATTGAACATTTTTCATTTTTTTTTAACAGGAAATTTGACACTGATATTTTCAAAGAACGAAACGTAAAGCAATCGGTAGTTGATTACAAATTTTATTCAGCAACACCGAATACAATAAGAGTGCCACCTTAAAAATATTCACACGTTCGCTTCATCAAGTGATTAATTGCAGTTGACAAGCAAGAGAACACAGGCTTTCAATGCAAAATAGGGAAAACGATTCTCTATCGAAAAGTTTGTTTTCAAACGAAGGTGCACTATAAAAGGGACTCCTCCTACCTTCAACACTAAGCTACGCAAAAATTCTTGTTAATTCCTCAACAAATTTTCAGCAATTTCTCAACTTTCCTCGTTTGTCGCCGGCAAGATGTGAATTTAAAAAATTATTAGAAAAATGCTAAAATTTTGTACTCCAAATAAACATGAACTTTGAGTGAGTTTGAACTCGCGGGGGTTGTATCATCGTAAACAATTGCAATCAGTCTTATTTTGATAATTTTTTGTTTACTTATTGTGACTAAGCTTGATTTATTATCGTGTTTGCTGTTGTCTGACAAATGAACTTCAGGGACCCTCCGTTTTATAGTGCACCTAGAAAAAGATAGAACTGACCAGTTTGGCTTGATTTGGTTAAAAAACGTACAGAAAAGTATGTGCCTTTGTTCTCTTGTCGTGTCACGAGCTTGGTGTATAAACCCTGATGCCTGGTTCGGTCTATTTTAAACGTTTCTTAGAATTTTCAGTTATACAGACCACAAAACCAAATAAATTACAGTTAAAAACAATTCATTGATTACTTGTTCAAAATCAAGCAAAAAAAAAATCAACTAGTGCAACCAAAAGGATTCTGTGTTATTTTTCGAATATTTAACTTACACTTTGAATCATGATTATCGAAGATAAAACCAATTTAACGTTTGGCAAAGTTGAATAAAATTCACAAAATTTGGCAATGATTACGTTAGCATTTTATTCTAAAATTATTTTGCCTCTGGTTCCTCATTGTGATTTCACGATCCAAAGCAAATAACTTGTTCAAACTTACACGAGAAGTAACTGGTTTCTATTATTTTATAATTTACCATGATTTAACATTTTAGAAACCTTTGGAGAAGATTTTTTCTTTCAGTTGTCTCATACATTGTTTTTTTGAAAAAGAATGAGGAGGAAAAGGAAAATTTCAACGAGAAAAGTTTATTTCAAATTGGTTTCGTTACCCTGGTCTGTATAACTTTTATGTTAGGGTGTCTTATGTTATTTTCGTGGCAATCGATGAGCAAAAATTCGTGTTTCGTGGGTGAGGAAGGGGGTGGGGGAAGGGTAAGCTAAGAAAACACGAGACTTTTTCAATACACCAGGCATTGGGTTTTGTATCAAAAGCTCTTTATTAATGAAGTAGAAAAACCCTTTTTCTGCCGACACTCGATGTAACACAGGACAAAGAATTGATAACAAATGCTAGAAAAAATGGATTACACGTGTTCATTTCTAAATTGCTGAAATCATCGCTTAAAAGAAGGCCCGAACTCGGATAAAATATTCCTCAAAAAATAAATAAAAGGCATGGAGCTAAGCAATTGTCATATTTCTGAGCCCTTGAGGCGAAAAAGACCAGTTACATTTGCCCATGTCATTGCTAAAGCTTAAAACAACTATGGTTTGTGCTTAAAAACAATCTAGTGATCGCACATTCCAAATTCAAGTTGATTATTTCCTGTGTTACAATCATTGACGGCTGAAAAAGGTTTTTTTGTCAGAGGCAACATGGCAAGTTATAAGCAGCGTTTAACAGTCAAAATAAAATTGGAAATTAAAATAAAAAAATATCTACGAGATCTTGAAATTTACGCGATATTAGTGGACGGCCAATTTTTCACGGAGCACCATATAGCTTGCCATGTTGCTTACTTTTCTTGTAGTTTAAAATATGTACACACCATTTCGTGCAAAAGTTTGAGAAACTAAACAGTTTCGGAGAGATTTATATTTGTTTTAAGATTGAATTTAGGAAGAGTTGGCCTTTAATTTTTTCAAACAACTTTCTTTTGCACGAGATGGTGTTTATTTATTTTTGGCGGGAAAATTTAAGGGGAAGCCATTTTGAATTTTTTGCCGAAAATGTTGTCAGGGGGAACGCTGTGCAATTTTTTTCAAATTTTCCCGCCAAAAGACTTAGTATATATAGGGAAGATTTTTTCTTTACACCTTTCTATTGCTTTAATTGATTTTTACTTAACTAATAAAAGAATATTTGAGTTGAATAAAACTAATTGAAATGAAAACATTGTGTTTAATCATTGTTTGAAGTATTTTATTGAAATAATAAAGATCACAAAGAACACTGTTATTTAGCATTGTGTTTATTGACTTGACGTAAATATTATATATTAAAGACAACAGAAACACATGAAATTCCGTTAATTATTGATTATGCAATTTTAGAAATAATTCCCTTTTTTAAAAAAAATTGGCGCATGCGTATTTTGAGCGCCTGTATTTTTCTAAGTCTTTTGGCGGGAAAATTGAAAAAGTTTGAACAGATGTTACTTACAGAAACAATTTTTTGAAAAAACGGTGCATGCGTCTTTTAAGCGCCCGTTAAGTTTTTTGGCGGGAAAATTAAATTTTTTTAAACGGAAGTTACCATGGAAATAATAACAGCAAAAAATTAACATAACTTTCACCTTAGAATTTTTAAAAACTTGTCAATTGTCTAGACCTAGCGAGATGTTTTGCAAAAATTAAATGAGACAGTTTACTAGTAAGCAGTGATTCTTTCCGAGTAAATTTAACTAAAGGAAAATCTTGTTAATTTTGTTTTCCTCCTCGCTGTAAACTGATCAATTGTACTACATGTGTAAACGTAGCGAAATGTTTTTGCAAAGACGAGCAAGACAATCTTAGCTGCGACTCTTTCCGAGTAGTCTTGACTTGATCTAGTTAGTTTTCTTTTATACCTCCGCAGCCAACTTGACTTTCTCTTGGCTTGTTGTTTTTTCTTCCTTGGTCCGTGATTTTGTCCATGAAGCAGCGAAGGCACTCAGAAACCTGAAAGAAAATTAAAAGATATAAATCAATTTGCGACAACTCTGAAACTTCTTGCAGTTAATATTGTAGCTTTCCAATACGATAAAATATTTGCGAACAAGCGCCGGTTGCATAAAAAACACAAGATATAACTTCATGTATAACATTAGATTTCCAACCATATTAAACTCGCTATTTTTACATCTGATACTAACAGTCGAACCTAGCGTAAATTTAATTATACTATGAGAGGAGGGCGACGAGGCCTGATGATGACCGAGCGATCCCTGGACCGAAGGACGAGGGAATGGGCGCACCCCCGGCCGCCGCTCTCTGGGCCCCGTCCACGGATCGATGCAGGAGAAGAGGTGTCGCGCACGCAGAGCACCACCCAAAACGACCGCCGAGCCAGAACAATGCCCGGTCAACAAGAAGCCCGCCAGCAGCCAACAGAGGCGCGGCAGAGCCATATAATAATAATTGCAAATGGCTCCGTGAACCGAAACTGTGATACGATTTCTCATAGGTTATTCTATTAAAAAAATAATTGTCGCTCAAAACGTAAACAAAAACCAAAAAACTGTCCCTTTTCTTCGACTTGCACAAATAAAATTCTCATAATTTCACCTTAGCACGTTCGTTGAAAACATAAGAAATTTATCCCTCATTTTGCGGATGTGAGAAATCAGTTTCAAAATATTTTGAGCAATACTCTTGGCACGACTGATAAATTTAAAAATTTGCATTTTGCACCCGAAATGTGTGAAATGTTTCGAGGTGTCATTCCTTCCATTGTGGAATCCTTGTTCAAAAATTTTTCTTTAGAATGACTCCAAATTTAAGGACCGTCAATATCCTGAGATTTCCAACGGGCCCTATAACCCTCTTGAAACGGACAATACTCAAGGACTCGAATTCAGTTAACGCGTAAAATTTCTTTGTCGTTCTTACCCCACTTTGGTCAATTTAAATTTGCAACTAACAATTAAAAGTGGAAAATGCGTTGAAACAAGAACTTGATATGATCCCTTAAATTAATTGCTTTCTAAGGGCCTGTTTATGTGGAGGAGAGTTGTCCCTGGTAGGAGGGTTACCCTCTCCCCTGAGCCATCTTTGCCGAGCGTTTATATGAGAAAGTTTTCCCTGTTGGCCAAGCCAAAACTTGGCCCTCTCGGCTCAAAAGACTGGCGAGAGTTGTTTTTAAATATTTATTATGACTGCCTTTTCTAAAAAGAACGCTGAAACATCGACCAAAACCATTTTTGAGACAAATCTACCGCCGACTTCGATTTCAATTTATCTGCATTTTGTTTTGGCGTAAGCGTTGCGCATACTCCGATGTGTCAACTTGTCCCGGTAGGCGAGGCAAAAATAACCTAACTGTTTATATGGAGAAAAAGTTGGCTCGCTCCCCAGGGTCACCCTTCCTTCAAAGCGAGTGACCCTCCACCCAGGGTCACCCTGCCCCCCGAACCAACTTTGCAATTTCTCATATAAACAGTTCGCAGCTATTTATAAAGAAACATATGAAAAGCTCTTTCGCCCGGGGTGGCTCGGTATGGAGGGTAACCCTCCTACCAGGGACAACTCTCCTCCATATAAACAGGCCTTAACAATCGGAGCTTGATAATAAACTATTGATAACATTAAAACACTAACCTGCAATTTGATCAACGCCACTTGTCCTACTGTCTGTCTGTCCATATCATGTCAATCTATATCCGAAATCAATGCCATCCGTTTTTGTCTAATTGCACAAAAATAAGGTTATGGTTAGATAAGACAGTCATAACATCTATTGACTCTAAATACAGCTAGTATCTTGTAGATTGCGAGGTTTCTTCGCAATGCCAGGATTTTTTCTTAGAAAGTGAAAAGTGGGAAAACGGAAGGATAGAATAACTCGCACCCTACAACGCTTCCCACCCCCTCCCCACCCCCTCCCCCACCCCCTCCCCACCCCTCCCCACCCCATCTCTTTTAGGAGAGACGTTCCGCAACAAACTAAATAACAACTGTATAGGAGACTGACTGAAGTTTTATCAAAACCAACAAATCTGGGTTTGTAAAGCGAGGGGTCAGAAGCATTTATTCCTATAACTCCATGCGTATCTTTGCATTTACAGACAAAACGCTTTCATGATTTCTAAGTGGTTGTTTTTGTTGAAACGCTCAAATGATAGCGTCGATTTCGAGTGACTTTTAGTAGCCTTCGTTCGCCGGTAAAGACCAGAATATTTCAATGAGATATATTTATTGAATAGGCCAAATTTAAGGTGGCTAGTAAAACGCTTTGCCTTGTGCTTTGAAAGATACACAGGTTATGATAAACTTTATGAAACACCACGTTACCGTAGCAACAGCTGGGTCCCCCAAAATAATCTTATCTTTAGTTTAAGCGTTCAAAATTTTCAAACAGCTCTAGGGTGCCCCGTTTTCACCATTTTCTTTTTGTTATTAAATAAAGATCAGCATGTTTCAGGACAGTTGCTTTCACATTACAACCTAAATGTTTTAAAATGGTAAGGTGGCCCTGAGCATTCTCTGCAGAATTCTGTTCATGTTTGATTCACATGAAGAAGAAGGAATTCAAGAAAGTTATTTATTTTGGTCAACTCGACTGACTTCTTGTATCTAACTGGCTTGCCATTCCCAGACAAAACGAAACGGTAATGAAAAGAACAAATTGTCGATGAATTCCTAAATTTAAATTTGAAGAGAATGATTTTTTTACGAGAAAAATAACAAGGCAGTAAAACAAGCAGAGAAAAGGTTTCGTGTGGACCGACCATTTTGTGGAACAGCTCAACGCGGTGCCTAAGGCTTACAGTCTGCATCTAGGATAGAACACTATCATCACAATATCACTAACCTGTGATTGGAGAATCACCATAATTCGATTGTTTGTCTGTCCATGGCAACCGTAAAACTTGAACTTTCTCCAGCCGTTCAAAACTCCTGCCTGATAAATATAAATCATCGCCATGATTAGAAACAGCTGATTTGACAACTGTTCATTAGATATACTGTATTGTCACATTAGTGTCGAAAGTAAATTCGCGTTTGCTTTGGTTTTGCGTTACTACGCTAACTGAACTCGCGCCACTTTTCATCCAATCAGAAGTAAACTGAACCAACACTAGTCGTGACTCACTCGCGCACGTTTTCCCGCGCTTCATGCTGGCTACGTGTATCTGCTTCGAGTTTTGATTGGTTCACTGGATTGTCTGTGTTCATTTTGACTGACCAGAGTGAGTACTATGATTTTGATTTTACGAAAGTCAATTGAAAATCATTTTACATATAGATTTTACCTCTAAATTGATGCAATAAAAGAGGAATCCGACCCCTACTCCCACGCCCGCCCCCTTTTTGTCTTGAATCAAAAGTTATTAAGCATAAAATTTACAAACATATAGTTTGCATGTACAGATTACGTCCACTGAAACTTCTATTTGTTTACTTTGTCTAAATGTAACCCCACTGTAATTTGAATTAAAAAAATACGTTACTGTTGCAATGCTAAACCAAAATGATTGCTTCAATACCGGAGGTTAATGTATAGAGTAATATCCACCATTGTTAACATAAGACTTGATTGAAATCAAAGCTGAGTAAAATAGAAATATTGCTATAGGCAAACATGTAATCTTAACTTTTAATATAATACCCAGCCTTTGTCTCTAATTTTTTAGAAGTATTCTCCACTTTTACTCATCCGAAAATCAGATGACCCCTTCCCCGCAAAAAAAATCCTCCAATCTCCCCTCCCCCTTCAACTCGGTAAATTATGTGCGTAAACGATATCGTCCCTTTCATTAAAACGAACCTAAAGTTTATTTTACTGTAAACGAAAGTATCTGTAAACGTAAATAATACATTTGCTTATATTAAGTACTTCTCAAGAGCTGCTACAAAAATACAGTTTGGTTTAATTACCTGTCAAGAAGCGCTGCCAACCAAACATATTCTCGACTTCTTCGACGTTTATCGTCCACGTGTTTACGAACATGGTTGCAAGGCAAAAAGTTCTTGTAAGTCAGTTACTCCACGCTCCCTTGTTCAAGTCTCACGAAACGGATGTTGTCCACTATAAAAGTATAGATGATTCTTCGTGATAATAACGGTGACATGGCAAATTTCCTGGCTCCAAAAAAACTACAGAGCGTCATTTTGGTTGTCGTTGTTTGCTTTCCCTTTTCTCGTGTGACACGGATTATTGAATATTAATGTAAAAATTGATCTGCAATTCAAATGAATTTCTTTACAATACTGTGCTACGTCACCAACAGGGTCACAAAAAATAACTGCCAGAATCCTTAAGTACGTTCCTTTACAAATCCAAACGTCCACTGAGAGCGAAAAAATAATCCATCAGAGGATCATCCCGTATGCTGTTGTATAACTAGACTTGTAACAAGGTGTCATACTGGGCGCTTTCCATTCGACCAAAAATTCCGGAAATTTCGGAACAAGGACGAATGGTACAGAAATTTCCTGGGAAAGTTTCCAGAAAATCCGGAAAGTGTTGACTTTCCGAAATGCGAACCATTCAACCGAAAGCCCTGGAAATTCCAGAAGCAAAATCAAATGGAACTGAAAGTTCCCGGAAATTGTTTTCGAAAATTTGGGTCTACCTTGCGAGGTTGTCCTCTTTTCCGGAAATTTTGGAAAAAGCTACCATTTTACACTCAGCCTAAGTTCCTTCGGCAGAAAATTAAATGATTTGTGCAGCTGAAAGCAGTTACATGTGTTAAGGAAGCATTCTTGAAACTCCAAACAAAAAATTCAGGTGAACTCGGTTGTTTTTCGTTGATGTTTTGCAGGCGGCAGCAAAGAAATGTACAAATATTTATAACGCGCGTGTAGGCTATGCCATTGTTTTGCTCATTAAACTTTTTGGGTTGGCGACGTTTTCGTTGCTTGTAGTGTGCCTTTTTAAAGCTCCCTGTATTTGTGGCCACGATGTCATTCATGGCGTTGATTTTCAGTGCTCGGAATGCTTTTTATTTGCAAAAATATCGAGTTATATGTGCAGCAAACCGGCCACAAAGCATTAATTTAATGCACCGTAGAAATTTCCATATTAGACGCACAACCTGATCATATGCAAATAAAATTTTGTTTTGCCTTCCGTGCAGTCAACCGGAAAAGTTGGAAAAATCTGTTCCATTTGCCACTGGAATTTTCCGGAAACTTAAACCAGAATTTTTGGTCGAATGGAAAGCGCCCACTGTATCTGTATAAATGAAAATTTTGCCCCGGTTAACTTAAGATTTGATTCGAAAGAAATTAAGACGCGAAGTTTCAGTTAAAGCACTAGCCTTTTTCAGGGGTGAAGTGACAAAAATCGACGTGCTTTTGTAAACGTGTTTTAGCCGAAATGTCGGGTTTTAGTTTGTTTCAAATCAATAGTTTTTATTTTGAGTAACGTTTTTGTTTATTTTTTACCACATCCTTAAGCTCGGTGGCTAATTGATATCATCAAAGAGGAATTTGTTCGCGCGCGTTCCACCGACTGGCAATTTTAGTTAGAGGCTGCAGCGCCTGGGTAAGTTTGTAAAAGAAAAAGTTGGAAGCCTTTCCATTGGGTACTGCAAGTCGCGTGAAAGCCTTCTTAAATTCATGTTCGTCCAGAGCTCCCTGTTCTGGTCAGGTGAATTATTTTAGCACACTAATATACAAATCAGCATAGAATGATGGTAAACTGAAAATGAGTAAACTCGGATGGTCCGACATTTGCACCTGAAACACAGTGGCAGCCCTTGATAGAGGTGCATTATTGATCAAAATAACTGACCCGAAAGAGTGAACAAAGAATAAAGTTCTTAGCAGGAGAAATTCACAACTATTGTCGCGAGGATGGGGGGATAGAAAAAAGCGTGCGACGAAAGAGATCGGTCCATTTCCTCAAATTGTGAATAGCTCTTCTACTGTATTCTGAAGGCGTTTGTTGTCATTCCTACCACGATCTAAATGTTTCTTTATTTTATCAGTTAATGCTTCACGCAACATTGGCAACAAAATTGTAGACAATCATAGATGCATGCAATACGTACAAATGGCTATGAAAATACGGCCCTCTGCACACATTGCGCGCCTTTGAAGCTATTCAATAATTTGTCTTCCCCTCAAGTATTCCCACAGTATTGGCCAAATATTGTAGTAGTTCCAGACTACGTATTTTACGTCCCGTTTTTTTTTTAATTGCAGACTGTAGATATATTCGATAATAAAGCGCGTACAAAGTTAGGGTTTTAGATTGTTCTCACAATATACATTTGTAGGTGGGGAAAAAACTGGCGTATTATTTGTTTCTGACCTAGAAGGTTTCTGAAGTGTTTGAAGTTTGGTAAGCAAAACCAATTACTGGGTGTATAAACGTAGTGGCGTTATGTTTTCAGTCACTGGAAGCAGTTACGCTAATAACATTTGTCCATCAAACAAAAGGAAACTTTGTGTGAAACATCAATTTTATTTCCCTATCATAATAACAATTGTAAAAATACTGATCTTTTTCTAATAGAAAATACTATTAAGAAACAGTTTTCAATTATTTCAACTTTTAACCCCTCAGGTCCGTGTCAAAATTTTCCTAAATGTTTTTCACACATTTTCAATAATTCTCCTTCGGGATTGATATGTAACAAAGAGCTCTAGCGGTTGGCTTCGCTTTGCTAAAAATATATAAACATCCTCAATTCCTCGTTAGACAAATTTAAAAATATTTAAACAAAGTGAGCTTCACAATTGTTTTGTCTCTTTAATTTCAAATTTGGTTTAAAGCTCGGATTGTGCCACAGCACCCATATGAAGGCCTCTGTGGTTATTTCTTAAACAGAGTATTTGCTTGTTTTTTTTTCTTTGCATTCCTGCATTCGTAATTGATGGTTGGTAGCGTGTGATGGCAAGAACATGGCGGCGAAGTCCGGAAAACGAGTCAGTTAGCCGCGAGAGGAATGGGGAGGCGGATCACTCTACTCCTCCCCATTCCTCTCGCGGTTTCTCCCGCCGATCGTTCTCTTTACCATCTCGTGGACGGCCATTAAGTTCTCACGTCGCTTCTTGATATCTTAGTCCTTGCACTGTAAATATTTCCATTTGGAGATTGTCTTTACGTTCGTCTGAAGACTCACGTGATGTCCGTCAGCGGATCTTCACGGCAGTTGATAGCGTATAACAGTTTCTCTGTCATTTTTTCCTGAGTTGAGTATTGCGGTAGTTTCACCATGAACATACATGTCTCCACGCGTATGTACCGCGCGTCTGAAGGACCTAAAATTAAAACATCCCGGACGTTAAGAAAGCATGAAGTACTACGTTTTATCACATTGATCACATAGACAACTGAACAACTAGGGGAAAAGAATTGATGCCCTACCCGAAACTGGGTAGCATCGAATAAGCACTGTTCGTCTTGAAAACAACATCATTAACAAGAACCTACTCTCATCTGTTAATAAAAAAGGCGATTGAACTAATATGTCATGCTCTAGCTGATTTATGATCTGAATTAAGTCTCACTTCGTTTTTAAGCTCCATTTCTAAAACCTCCTCTAAAGGCCTTGAAAATGGACACACTATTTCCCTCCTGGGGAAGGTGGCGGTCGAAGCAGGAGAGTTTTTAACGGTACCCTTCGTCGCCCGATGTCTCCCGATATTCTGGCAATCACGGGTATATAGACGTCATAACAATTTATGTCTTTTTGATCTACAATGAACAAAAACCAATATTACTTTACATAAGTAAAAGCAACGACGTACCTCTACCATCTGGCGGACCAATCTTCATGGGGTATGGTGGCACGTGTACATCAGCTGTATTGGGATTACCATCCTGACACGTGCAACGGCTTGGTAACCGCTCCTGGTTGCACGCAAACTTTACAAATTTTCGCAGCTGATCCTGGAAACGAGCGAAGAGAAAAACTCGTGTAAACTGGTTTTTAATAGATATGCCTGTATTGTTGTTTCTTGTCCAAGCAAGGGTCAGAACGAGAAAGCTTCGTTTACGGTCTGATTTGGGAGATTGCAGATTCTCAGAATTTAGTCCGAACTCGCCAGGTAGTTCCCTGCTCCATCCCTATACTGCCCTTAATCTGGGGAGAGTATTAAATCTACCAAGGGGGTGGGGGTGAGGGATGGTTTTAAGAGAGCGGAAAGAATTCCATTCGTCATGTGAACCTAAGATTGCGCCCGTTTGAGGTATGTGTACATTCTTGACCAACACCTGACCGCAAAATTAGGGACTATAGACACTCTAAAAAGCTCTCTACTGAAACAATACTTACTGGTGCTTAACCTGTGTAAAGAAACTTAAATTAGAAATTAAAAGACTGTGAAGATTTTAGTTTACACCACAATGTTCATACCTGAGAAAAACTCTCCATAGAGTTCCAGAAGTATTCGATATGCACGTCTGTTTCTCTGACTCCGGCTACATAAGCCGTGTGCGCCTGGCAAACGAAAATGGACATTTGCGAGCTCAGCATGGGCATGATTATTACTGTACGCATTGCTAAAATTGCACACGCGCAAAATTAGTTTCATATTCAAACAAAGCACAGCGCTGAAATGGAAATATTATGATCACTGCAACGCGTTTTAAATGCACGAAAAAAAAAAACGCAAAAACTAGTAAAGGGTGCTCTCTCACATAGTGGACGTAAGCTTGTTCCAGTTAACGGATTTCAACAACCCCCTTTCCTTGAAATCTCTCCTCAGTATAAATTGGATCATTCACTTAGCCTCCTCATAACAGTATCCTCTCCCCTAATGCATTATCAAACGGTTTTAGTTATTTTAACATTTAAGTCGTTAAAACAAGGGTTTTTTTTAAAAACGAAGTATGTGAAACAAACCTTCAGAAATCCCAGATCAAGAGAAGGCTGCCCGCAGGTACGAATTTCCATGTCCAGCGGTGTCATGACGGTCAACACATGCAGAGGGACCACCGAGGAGAGACCACAACGAACAGCTGCCATGCGGGACTCACACCTCAGCTCCTTCAGTCGTAGATCCCGGATGGCCTGGACGTAGGATTTGTGATTTTCCCATCTGTGACAGAGAAGCCAAATTTAATTGGATTGGATAACCACTGAACCATAAGCCTTTGATCCCAAGATCAGGTTTTGTGGCTCTCGAGCTCAGTCTCTCAAGGAAATTTGTAAGTGAAGAATACGACGACAGCCCTTGTTTTAAGCTCAGTCTAACGAGGCCGTGCACACTATTTCTTCTCAGTTTAAAGCTTATTCGGAAAAATAAGGTAACGTCTTTAAGATCACTGTACATCATACTTCCATTCGTCCATCATACTTCCATTCCAATTCTTATTGTTAGCAGGGTTGCCTTACTTTTGTCGTTAAAATAAGGCACTTAAACCTTGAGAACACAAGACAGCCGCATTTGACGCCAAACAGAACAACATCAGTATTACACCCGGTCAGTTATCAACTTGTAGTTGACTAGACAAATAAACAGTAGGACAAATTCGCTGTCTCTGAAAAGCTGTCAAAGTGCTAAGGCTCGATAATTCAGCTTTCTAGACTCACACGGACGAACCGCGGTGGTGTCTATAGAAAGTGGTCGCTTTATTTGAGTGGACACCAACAAATATTACACATTAAAGGAAGAATCACTTACGTGACAGCAATATTGGCTCCATCTTTACGCAGTTCCACTTCCTCGCCGTCAAGTGAGGTGTAAACAAATCGGTACGGACACAAATCCGCCTCAAAACACAATGTCTGGAATTCTTCTATGCTTTCCATCTTTAAAGAAAAGAAAGTACTGTGTCAAACAGTGCAAGGTCTGCACACACGAAGCGACCTGCAACACGCCCCCTGAGGTGTTTAGACGAGGGTCAAGTCGCCTCATGTGTACCGACCTTTTTTCAGAAGACATGTCGCGTGGAATTTGTCGCTTCAATACACACCAGTTGGAATGCGAAAAAAAGTCTGTCCATACGACGAAAATGGTTATTTTTGTTCAAACGCGTTTCCTTGCGCATTTTCTCGGCTTAAAGCCGCTTAACAGACAACTAATCAACAAACTGCGGTTGGTGGCCAAACATCGGTAAAAGAAGTTGGTTTTTGTGATCATTTCACGGAGAGTCTAGCTTACCTCAGAAAAGCGTCGTAAGTAGTTGTAGGTGAGGATATCAGTTTCTCTGAGGTCGTCATGCGGGTCTAACGGCAGGTTTAAAAGGCTTTTCCAGAATGAAGGCAACAAATCCAGGGCGAGAGGAATATCAGATCGTAATGCAATCCCCAATAGCTGTGTAGAAACGATATAATTTATTAGAATGGAAGAAATCTCCCCTGCGCCTGTCAATAGGCTCGTCACGCGACGCATTGGCCTAAGGACTGGAAACCGAAACTGTCCTTACCTGACCAAAGAAAATCAGCAATTTTTCCTCCGCGTAGGTCATGGGACCCGGCTTCATTATGAATTTACCCTACATTCACCAAACAGGAAAAAAGTATGTGTCCCCAATTAGTCTGTTTAATTACGTTACTTTACTTTACAACCATTAAACACAAGTTACAAAGTTTATCAAATCATCTTCTCGCGGGAAAGTGGCGACCTTACAGATGGTGCGAGAATCATCATGATCCCTCAAGGCCTGTTTTGACCGGTTTAGGAGTCAATGGGTTCAACAACTATAAAATTCAACTCCACCCCTACACAGTACCACCAAACAGGACGCACCTTGTTCTTGTTCGCGGCCGAGCTGGGACAGGGAACTAGCAGCCCCACATGGGTACCCTGGAGTTCACGGGCCATCAGCCACATGAAATGACGAAAAGAGCCACCTAGGAAAGAACAGATGTTGTTTTTTAAAACTATTATGATTCGCAACTTACGGGGTAGACCCCTCAGAAGGCTGAAAGAGCAATTGCCTGCCACTGTAACCTCAGCAGCAATAGTATAGGGCATACTGACAAAACGGATTGCTAACAGCAAACATGATTTCTGTCAGCCACGTTTAGGTCATATACACAACGCTTTAAAAGCGTTCCTTTAGAAGTAGTATTACCTGAACCCAGGACTTGCTCTCCTCGGAGCTGAACCTTGAGAGGGAAGACTGGGTCGCCACCGGTCGCGACCTTGACCCTGAGTCCACTCGAAGGAAGGGCAGAGATGTCACGTGCTGCCTGACAGAACTGTGGTCCGGCTGACGATACTTTGTCCGCTGAAACGATATACGCAGTACAGTTAACCACCCCAGAAAGGAACACAATGACACCGTTAAGGACTATCGATATCAATATAACACAGGGTCTAAGCGAACGTTGTCCCAGTTTTCATAGCATTGAGTGACTAGGAGTATTTCTACTCCTCCATAAATGAGATGCTAGTTCACCGCTGGGTTACCACACTTAGGAGGAGGCAGCGTTGCCGAGTGGTTAGAGCGTTGGACTTGTAATCCGGAGGTCGCGGGTTCAAGTCCCGTTCTGACCACTAGCTGGTGTTGTTCTTGATAGACCCGAGTTCAACTCCTCGGCTGCGTTTGTAAATAGCCAACTGGTCTGCCTCCTGCCAGTTGGGTTTTTTTACCATGTTATGTTCATTTACAATATTTGTTTCACATTGGCCCTGAAAAACCTCATTGGGGGAGTGGTCAATTAAGTATATTATTATTATTATTTTATTATAACACTGCGCCTCTCCCAGTCTTAAGCGAAAGAAGTATTAAGCGCGAATAGAGACGTTATTTTACGCAGGCAAAAACGTATAAATATCATAAGGTGAATAATCCGTTAATCAACCTACGAACAAACCTTCTAAGGCTTCTAGTGGATCTAACGAGACTTCAGGCGGCGAGTCTTCAGCTCCGCGATGGGCCGTGTGGTTGAGCACGTGATTTAACAGCGCCACCTTGGTGTGATAGAACAGGAGCCCGCGAGCTTCTCTCAGCAGGGTAGCGGTGCTCAGGTTGTACGAGTCGGCTGCTCGAAGGTCCGTCACGGGTAACAGCAATCGCTCCACGTCTGAATTTAATGACTTGAGGAAGGCAAAGCGACTCCTGAGGCTACGAAGGGACAGACCTAGGACAAGATACAAAATTTAAGTGTATTGCGTGCAGTTATATAGAATAAATATTTTCCTATCGTATATATTGTCATGAGTTGACTCTAGTAAAAATATGATACAATTTTACTTGAGAGGAAATACAGCTTAATAGCTTTCATTTGGATGGTCAGACACTGCGGTTTCATTCATAACAAACAGTTTAGTCCACATCAAAGTTTTAATAACAAGTAAAGTAGATACTATTCAGTAGAAACTATATTTAAAGTCAAAAAACGTGGGGAGTGGTTGCCCAGTCTCCCGAGCCAGAGGCTCATGTTGAAAACGCTCGACTGAAAAATTAACATTATAAGAACTATACAAAATCTCAGAAGAGTTTGAGTCAAACATTAAAAGCACGACTTTCGCATGTTCATGTATGTCTATTGATTTCCATCATCGCCATCTTCCGCCATCCTCTCTTCCAGAAGGGTTGCTGTCATTTTTCGAGTTCTATTAAATTGTTGGGTTTCCTGTGGTCTATATAGTCTTCTCACCTTTCATACAAAATGCCATCACGCTTAAAACGGTCGACAGTTACGTAGCTTTAAGAAGGTGACATTTTAAGCGTTAACCTTTTGTACGTGACAAACGGAGACAACTACCTGTTTTTTTTAGCTGAGGGTTACGAAAGATTTATCAAGGTTTATCTCACCCTGTAGTGGATGGAAGTCTTCGTTAGTAAGATCAACCTCAGAGAGGAGGAGTTCATCTGGCATGAGACGGGACGGCGTGGTGGACCAAGCGCGGCACAGGGTATCCACATACAGGACAAGGGCGTGGTCACGAGTCACAGGCCAGTTAGCATGGTCTGATTCCATCTCCGAAGGAAGGAAGTATGTACACCTAACAATAAATCAGTATTGATAGTAAAACAAACGTACACGAACGAAAAAAACGATTGAATGGATGGACAACTGAACGAACGAACGAACGAACGAACGAAGGACGAATGACCGACCGACCGACTAATCAATCCACCTATCGACCGACTTAACGAACGAACGAACGAACGAGGGCTAACGAACGAACGAACGAGCGAACGAACGAACGAGCGAGCCAGCGAACGACGAACGAGTGAGCGAAAAAACAATGTAAACAATCGTACATGAACGAAAAAATGATTGAATGGATGGACAACTGGACGAACGAACGAAAGAACTAACGGACGGACGGACGGACGGACGAACGAAAGAACGAAAAAACGAACGGACGGATGACCGACCGACCAATCAATCCACCTAACGACCGACTGAACGAACGAACAAACGAACGAACGAACGAACGAACGAACGCATTCCCTTTTCCTCCCTCCCCCCTTAGGCCAAATCGACTCATTAATACGGGATAATAAAATTATTAGATTAAATAAGGGAGTGACATGTCACTCACATAGTCAACATAACATGAAACATTTAGTGATAACATCACTCACCTCTTAAACTGTAAGTCATAACCACAAGCAATGAGTCCTTTCCATATTGATCGCACATCTTGACTGCCCCTAGTTAACGCCCAGTTTACAAACCCGTTCAGCGCAAGCGCTCTTTCTTCGCTTCCTTCGACAGGGCTTCCGTGATCCCGTAAAAGTTGCGTGACAAGTTCCACGGTTGACTCTTTTGCGTGACGCACGGCGTTGAAAAATGTTAACAGCAGGTTCCCGGGTGTCACGCTACAAATTTGATCCTTTGTCAAAAGTCCTCCCGATAAAGAATTATCAAAGGTTTGATTTGACTTTGTTTCGCTACGTACATCATTGTCCATAACATGGGGAGAGTCCTGGCTTGAAACGTCTAGTGATTGTGGTCGTGCCACGGTTTGAGCTGGAGGTTCAGTTTTCTCAGCCGCAGTTTCTTTGCTTTGTTGTGCAGATTCAACAGTCTTTGAATCTGACGGCGAATTTGCCAGGGCTGCGTCAGTTTCACTATCTACATTGACGGATTTAACTTCACTGTGCGAGACAAGCGCACAACTTGAGAAAATTTCAGCCAGCGCCTCTCTGGCTGATTCGGATATCGCTTTCACATCTTCGCCACTGAACAGTCTCGCGTTTAAAAACTCGTCAAATACAGCGAAAGCAGTAAGCTCGTTTGTTCCTTCCATGAGGAGTTCAGAATTAACTTTCGCAACTCCAACGCTAGAGTCTGCCGAATTTGGATCCTTTAGAGTCTTACTGGAAGCAATCGCCTGACACACAAGATCAAGCTGGCTTGCACTCTTCAACTCTACTACCGCATAACCCAGGATCCGTTCGGGCTTATCTCGCTGGGCACTGGGCAAGAGCTCCGTCATTGACTTTACCCTAGAATCCACTGCCTCGCTTTCTTCTTCATTGCGCGGCTTCTCGGCGGTGACGCGTGGTTCAACCTCTGGAATATAAACGTTGCTGGCGTAGATACCGCCGCTTGGTCTACAAGCTTTCTTTATGGTATCCACAGCTTCTTTCTTACTCAGAGTCGTAGCAATGTTAGTGATGACTAGAAGTCGTTGTAGAGCGGTACTTCTGGTAGAAATCACCGCTGCCAAGCTGTCGGAGAGCTCCGATGAACCACGCGGGTCTCCATGGATAAGATTCCGCAGCAGAAGTGTGGTGCTGACGATTTTATCAAACCAAGGCATGCTCTCTGTAGGAGAGGTAACGCCGTGCCCGAAACCACGCTTACGCCGCCGCACGCTGCCGCGTCTTTCACTCGCCTTGATCTTTGGGGACGGCGGACCAGAAGACGCCGCCGCCGTCTCCGTTGAGGAGGGAGGGACAACGGATTCTGTTTCAAAGTTAAACATGTTCTCAACACTGGTCGGCGGCGCAGACCTCACTACATTGTCAGTTAAATCTGAAGTGACTGCAGCCTAGAAAGAAAAAAAGAGAGTTTCATTAGTACGTGGGCAAGTGTCCCAACACTTCTGACCCGCATTGATTCGCTTATTCAGTTCACTGAGTTTTCCCCCAACACTTTTTAAGACCAAACTCCGTTTTGAAGTACAGGGTGGTTGCCTTACTGAATGTTGATCTACTCTGGTTGCTAAAATTCTACATTTAATTTTAAGCAAACATCTCCGTGGTCTGCAATTCTCGATCCTTGAACTCAGTTAGATGGTCTTACGAGCAAATTGGTTTTGACTTCGTACCTTGCATACCTCGCACGCATTTCTTGCTCGCTATCGCAAAACAATTTCTTTCCCGATGTATGGTAACCAACAGTTCACCTAATGTTTTCACCTCACGTCACTAGGGCCAGGTAGTTCGAAAGCCTATTAACACTAACCCAGGATTAAAAGTAGATCGAGGGTTCAATTTCTTTTGTGTTTTTATTGCTTTTTATTGAGTTGAGTCAGCAAAAAAACTATGGGACAGAAAATAAAAACAGAAACCTCACTGAAAAGTTAATCGTGCTTGGAACAACAGGGCCCTTAGTGCTAAAAAGCCCTGAACGTTACAATATCGTTCTATACTTGCCTGTAAGGCCTCCCGCACTTCCTTAAGTGACAATCCCCTGCTTGACCTGCCTCGGCTGGTAGAGACTTCATTTGCTGCTGAAACAAGCCCAAGAAGTGCCTGCAAATAAGACGAAAACTCGCTGTGCTCGAAATTACAGTTGAGAATAAAATCCAGCGCTGCAGTATTCGTGGCCGAAAGTTCTTTCTCTAGCAGCTTCTGTAGTTCAGTTCGCAGGGGGGCCAATCTTGATAACACCAAGTCTAACGTGCCAAAGTGGTCGGCAGAATGAGATTGGTTGCCCTGTGTCTCCACATGGTGACAAGCTTTGAGCAGCTGTGCTAAAAGATGGTAGATAATCTCCTTGATGACCGCGGGTAAGTCCGACTTCAACAGAAATGAACTAAGAGTATCTATCAAGTTAAGCACGACTGTTTTCTGAACCAAAGCTTTTCTCTGGTATTCTGCGTCTTCCGCGTTGTCAACGGCTCTGTTCTCCGTATTTCTTGAAGCCTCCGCGGCGTTTTCCAAGTAGAATGAAACGAACTCTTCTATAAAGACAAGCGAAATGAAGAATTCTGCCGGGAAGGCGTTCAAATGAAGCATAAGGCCCTCTGTGGCCGAGGGCGCGAAGTGTAAATGCAGACGATTGCAGGGAAGAATCATATCAGGATACAGGTTGATTCTGCCAGAGGCTGAGGTGTTAGGGTCGGGTGCATTGGGATACTGAACAACTTTGTACCGTGCGACTTGCCCATTTTTGTTTAGCTTCTGGTTCCCATGGTAACATGAAATTGACACACATGGTGAACGGGGGTTGGTCACGCCTCTGAAAAAAAAAAAGTAAGGCTTAATTTATCGTTGTTAAGCTGCTTTTCTTCTTGTTACACTCTAAAGTCCACGTCAAAAAATGAATACTTAAAATGCCACATACATAGGAACTATGGGTGTTAAATTTTAAGTGTCATGGTCAGAAAAAAATCAAAAAAATTTTGGCCACAGCCAAAACTCATACTTTGTCAGTTTGAGGGCCTAGGTATGTAACTGAAAGATATGAAGTTAGTTTTTCGAAATATTCAAATTTACGGCAGAAAACCACGAATAACGGTAATCGTACCGGAAGCTCAAATTTCACTTCTCGACAATCCGAAATTTCACGCTTTTCAGCTTCTTGCTACCAAGACGTTTCAACCGCTGTAAATCTTTCCTTACCTTAGTTGCATAGATTGACTCTTCCTTTATTGAAATATAGTTAGTATTTTTATCTCTGATTATTTCTGAGCCAGCTGAGCCTCGATTAAGTAGACACATTTTTCTCATTTAGGAAAAAGGCTAAAATAATCCAAATTCAGTGAGGAAAAAAGCTGACCGGTAGTGCTTCAAATCTTCTGATATTTTAGCCAAAGAGAGTCCAGTCGTTGAATTTTAGGTTTATGGTTTCAAAAGTGTAGGATCTAGTAGCAGTTTTTAACAAAGGTCGATCAAAGGTCGACAAAATTACAATTCCGCGGCTTTGAAAAGAACAACTGAAACACGTGACACGAAACATGCAATAGAGTAATTTGTATATTTTTTAGGCAAAGACAACACGGTAAAATTAGCTTTGAAGTTTTATACGTTTGAGACTTTAGAAAAATAGTATTTATCCTAAAGATTGCCTACAATAGAAGAAATACCAAAAATAACAGCACTTGAACTCTCCCTGATGTTCGTCACGAACGAGCGACTTGGAGCGGCGAATGACAAAAATATTTTCCATTGATTCAAAGTAAGTCATATTCTGAAATAAGAAAAATCTATTTTCTTTAAACTTTGCCCACCAATCTGTCTTAACTAAAAAACGAAACAGCTTTCATATTTGCAAATATCGCAAGAAATATTTTTTTAAGAATTACATTCAATTGGACCACAACCGGCCTATTTTTAGCAATGGCGACAACTGAAAATAGGAAAAAACGTCGAGTCACCGCTTCGAAAAGTTATGCTCCAATTTTAGGAATTGTCTTAACTCTCCTGGAATAAATTGGACCTTTATCTGTATAAAGCACGCAATTTTGGTTCGTTAAAAAGAAACAAACAATACGGAATATTTTTGATTTAAAGTGTACTTGGCCATCTGACGCCAACGGCTCAAAAAAATTGCACATTTTCAACGGGTCATTGCGCAAAAGTCCAACTACTTCCGCATTACATTTGTTTCCATACCAACTAAAAAGAAGTCAAAGAGTATGGAAATGGAAAAATATGTTGTGGTTTAAGCGAGCTTTTAGTGCAACCAGGCGGCAACTTGGCTTATGTTGCGAACATGTTTTGTTTACATTGCAACAGCGGGCAGTTGCTAACGCGAAACCAATTTAGCATAAACAACACAATATTTCGTAAACATTGTAACCTTACAAAACTTTATATCCGCTCACACAATAAAACATCATTTAAAACTCGAAAACCTTAGCAGCTAGCGAGTCAGCAAAAAAAATACTGTCGCCTACCTGCAAGCCGGTGAGACAACAAAATTCATTGTCAGGTCCGCCATGGCCATGTTATTGGATTCCACATTTCTTTCTGGTTTTCGTCAACCATAGTATCCGCAGAAAGATTCAAATGGTAAACATAACACACATAACATAACATTGAACATACCACATGATTGTGATAACTGAAACAAATGAAAGAAAGTTGCGGGCAACACATCCCAAGAAATCAATCGATCACAACAGATCGGCTTGAACAGTTGATTGAAAGTTGCGTCACGCAATCTAACCTGAATCCAACTGCCTTATGGGCGAACTGAATAATTATTGTCCAAGAATCGGACTGTCCAAAACATCGGCTCTAAATATTTTTAACAGATGTATATGTCCTCGTGTGCACCATTTTGGTATGTTTATTAGAAACGAAGCTTACGTATTAAGCTGAAAACGTATTTAGCTAAAAGAAAACTCAAACAGTCCTATTCGCGGACGGGTTTTTTCATTCCCCGGTTGGGCGGGTTCGTTAAGGGGGGGGGGGGGTGTAATAGAGCTCAATTGACCTCATCATCTATTCCTTCTTACGGAGACAGAAGTAGGGTGGAAATTATCAGAAGGATAGAAAAACCCTGCACATTTTCTGGCCACACTAAAAATATAGCCAACGAAAAAGTGAACAAGACATTTTTGCCTAGAAAAATTTTCTACTCAGCCATTAAAGGAAATCTATAAGCTTATACTACCGTAATGTGAGATACGTTTACAAACCTGATCTTGTCGGCCATGTGCACATTTAGCACATCTCTGCTTCTAATGGCTTTTTTATCACCACGGTGAGTGGGATATTAGAAAGGCCCGTGCTGTTTTGAATATTTCCTATGAAAAACTAGAATGGCGATGCTTGGGACTTATATAATTTCGCCTTTCTTTGATGAAGACAATCCAAATACACCTGCTCTTGCAAAAACTAGTTCGTGCTCTAACAGAAATGCCACGAAATTAAATGGTTTGCTATAAGATCATTGCAGTCTCCAAGACGAACGAGCTCGGTTATCCCCTTCGATTGCCGCAACTTCCTCTATACTTTGAAGTGTGAAACAAAAAGCGCAACTCCTCCATTTGTTTTGTAAGTTGATAATGCTTCGCGAGAACAACAACAAAGTATGAATGACAAGTGCGTGGCGGCGTGGTTTGTAAAGACTTATTTTTGTTCCACTTTTTATTTCTTTCTTACTTACCTTTATCGTTTACTAGAACAATTTATTATTTTGAAAAAGCGCGTTTTTTTGTATTTGAAAAGCGAGCCTAAAATTTCAAATTTGGAAGCATCCAGATGTAGATGTACAGGAAGTGGTCGAAAACAAGAAATCAAACAAATACGTCGGTCAAAAATATTTACAGCCCATATTTTGGACAGTCCGATTCTTGGACAATAATTATTCAGTTCGCCCATAAGGCAGTTGGATTCAGGTTAGATTGCGTGACGCAACTTTCAATCAACTGTTCAAGCCGATCTGTTGTGATCGCTTGATTTCTTGGGATGTGTTGCCCGCAACTTTCTTTCATTTGTTTAAGTTATCACAATCATGTGGTATGTTCAATGTTATGTTATGTGTGTTATGTTTACCGTTTGAAACTTTCTGCGGATACTATGGTTGACGAAAACCAGAAAGAAATGTGGAATCCAATAACATGGCCATGGCGGACCTGACAATGAATTTTGTTGTCTCACCGGCTTGCAGGTAGGCGACAGTATTTTTTTTTGCTGACTCGCTAGCTGCTAAGGTTTTCGAGTTTTAAATGATGTTTTATTGTGTGAGCTGATATAAAGTTTTGTAAAGTTACAATGTTTACGAAATATTGTGTTGTTTATGCTAAATTCTTTTCGCTTGAGCAACTGCCCGCTGTTGCAATGTAAACAAAACATGTTCGCAACATAAGCCAAGTTGCCGCCTGGTTGCACTAAAAGCTCGCTTAAACCACAACATATTTTTCCATTTCCATACTCTTTGACTTCTTCTTAGTTGGTATGGAAACAAATGTAATGCGGAAGTAGTTGGACTTTTGCGCAGTGATCCGTTGAAAATGTGCCATTTTTTTGAGCCGTTCACGTCGATGGCCAAGTAGACTTCAAATCAAAAATATTTCGTATTAATAGTTTCTTTTAAACGAATCAAAATTGTGTGCTTTATACAGATAAAGGTCCAATTTATTCCAGGAGAGTTAAGACAATTTCTAAAGTTAGAGCATAAATTTTTGAAGCGGTGACTCGATTTTCACTTGTCGCCATTGCTAAAAATAGGCCGGTTGTGGTCTAAATGAATAAAATATTAAAACATATATCTTACGATACTTGCAAATATGAAAGCTGTTTCGTTTTTTAGTTAAGACAGATTTGTGGGCAAAGTTTAAAGAAAATAGATTTTTCTTTTTTCAGAATATGGCTTACTTTGAATCAATGGAAAATATTTTTGTCATTCGCCGCTCCAAGTCGCTCGTGCGTGACGAACATCAGGGAGAGTTCAAGTGCTGTAATTTTTGGTATTTCTTCTATTGTAGGCAATCTTTAGGATAAATACTATTTTCCTAAAGTCTCAAACGTATAAAACTTCAAAGCTAATTTTACCGTGTTGTCTTTGCTCAAAAAATATACAAATTACTCTATTGCGTGTTTCGTGTCACGTGTTTCAGTTGTTCTTTTCAAAGACGCGGAATTGTAATTTTGTCGACCTTTGATCGACCTTTGTTAAAAACTGCTACTAGATCCTACACTTTAGAAACCATAAACCTAAAATTCAACGACTGGACTCTCTTTGGCTAAAATATCAGAAGATTTGAAGCACTACCGGTCAGCTTTTTTCCTCACTGAATTTGGATTATTTTAGCCTTTTTCCTAAATGAGAAAAATGTGTCTACTTAATCGAGGCTCAGCTGGCTCAGAAATAATCAGAGATAAAAATACTAACTATATTTCAATAAAGGAAGAGTCAATCTATGCAACTAAGGTAAGGAAAGATTTACAGCGGTTGAAACGTCTGGGTAGCAAGAAGCTGAAGAGCGTGAAATTTCGGATTGTCGAGAAGTGAAATTTGAGCTTCCGGTACGATTACCGTTATTTGTGGTTTTCTGCCGTAAAATTGAATATTTCGAAAAACTAACTTCATATCTTTCAGTTACATACCTAGGCCTACAAATTGACAAAGTATGAGTTTTTGGACTGTGGCCAAAATTTCTTTGATTTCTTTGATTTTTTTCTGACCATGACACTTAATAAATTCGAAACCGTCATATTTGCCATACTCGTGTAGCATTAACGCTGTTGGCTAAAATAATAACTACAATTTAAGAACAGAACAAAACAGTTTAGACCAAAAATCTGTGAAATCCCCGTGACGACACTCCTTTAAATAAATAAATTGATTGATTGATTAAACGATTGATTGATTGATTGATTGATTAAATGATTGATTGATTGATTGATTGATTGACTGACTGACTGATGTCGTACTGCGTGAACTTCACTCAGTTTAAGGAGGCATTCCCTGGGAGTACTTTTTTTAACCAAAACCTCTGTTATTTGCAGAGCTAAACAAGCCATATACAGTTTGTTTGTCATATTCACATGTCAAACTTGTATGACTTTTATATGACGAACTTCCATTGTAAAGATAAAAAGTTATAATTCCGTTCACTAACCCAGCGGTAAGACATCCGGGATCTTCCCTGCACGAGACTACAGTAACAGCGGCGCCAGCGAATAACACCTCCTCGTCCTGTTTTCCTGCGGTAACAGGCAATTCCCGATGGTCTCCCCCCAGGGGAGCGTCTTTCAACACCTCGCAAACTGTATTCACTATCCTTAGTACTTCTTCCTCGTCCTGTTCGACCGCCAGTGATAAGAGCTTACGAACTTCAGAGAGCAAGCAGGTAGGTTCACTGAAGAACATCGCACTTGGCTGCAAAGTGTTGGCCGTGAGGCAATGACGGGGGTCTGGGGCTGAGTGGGGTGACGTCATGATGATAGTGCCGTCGGACTGGGGATCAGCCAATAGTTGAGTGGCAAGAGTTTGCAAGAGAGACAGGATATCTGCAAGTTGGCAATATTAAACTGAATACGTGTCACGCCTAATCGAGTCAGTTACGGCCATATTTTTCAAATTAAAAATGTGGCACAGCTCCTTTAAATTCTCCTTCCTAGCGTAAAATGACATTGATATCACTCGATATCAGAGATATTTTATCTGTTATAGCAAGTAAAATTTACATAACATATCAAGACCGCTACTTTAATTTACCGAGAAGTAACAGGAGATAAATCGAATATGCAACGAAAATTAACGTTAGACAAAGACACAAGAAGAGAGATCGAGGAGAGAGATCATTTTTTCCCACCAAGTGCTCCACAGCAAGTAATAGCAGTTGTACATTGTGGCAGCAGTGGGAAAAATTGCCCAACTTCGATATATTAAAATTGAGCCTTAAACAATAGACCTCAGTACGAGGCTCCGGGAAATAAACAATTGCGTTTGTGGCGTTTATTCTCCAGAGCCTCGTAGTGATGTCTATTGTTTCAGGCTGAATTTTAAAATATCGAAAATGGGCCATTCCCTTTGTGTCAAACTGAACTCTACATAGCCTTTTTCAGGAAAAAATGCATGTAGCCAACACGAAAGGGCGGGAAAACGTGTGGGAGCGAGTCACGATTGGTTTTGGTTTGGCTTTTGATTCGTTGAGAAAGTGGCGCGAGTTTTTTTAAACCAATCACAAAACGCAGTAATTCAAAACCAAAGCAAACGCGAATTAGTTTCGGCACTCAAGTGAAAATCGTTCTATAGATTTGCCCCCAGCTTCAACTTGAGACGAAAATGTGAGAGTTGGTGTTTGTACATTAACCTGTTTATTACCTGTTATTTGGTTGTCACTCTCCGCCTGCTTTGCAAGCAGCTTGGAATGCGCCTCTCTACAGTACATCCGGGACAGACAAGCCTCGTTTCTGAGCAGGTCGCAGTAAATATCCGCGCGCGTGCGGTCCTCGCTACAAAGAGCCAGTGATGACGAGCGTGCTAGCCCAGCGGTCGGCCGCTCCAAGGCACTGATTGGATACCAGAATCTCATAAGCGTGCCTTCTTCTCGGTTGTATGTTTCTACTTCTGCTAAACCTTGCGGCTGCACGAATAGAAAAAAAAATCAAGTATAAGAAAAAATTCTAAATAAATTACCTTTTTTTTTTATAAACGGTTGTGTTTAAGTTGAAAGCTTGTGGGTCCGTGTATCTCCTACCGAACTGGAATTTGGAAGTGTTGGTTTTTGTAAAGGAAGGAAAACCGGAGAACCCGGAGAAAAACCCGCGAAGCAAGGACGAAAACCAACAACAAACTCAACCCACATATGACGACGGATCTGGTAATTGAACCCGGGCAACAATAGCGGGGGGGGGGGGGGGGGGGGGGAGGCGAGCGCTCTCACCACTGCGCTATCCCTGCTCCCCCCCCCCCCCCCCCCCCCTGATGAGCACTGACGAATTGTCTACCCAAAATTTTTAAATTTCTCTCTCGGAATGAAAGCCAAACACACCTATTAAATTTGAGAAAAATGTTTTCAGTTTTCTTACTATCTGCTAACCAAACACAAAGAAAGCTTGCAATGATGTCTAATTTTACGGAATCGGAAGTGAACTCAGCGTAAAGTCAGTAAAGTGCCTTTTGGCATGAAGAGATATAGGTCTAGGGTATAGGTAGGTAAAAAAAGCTATCTGCTGTGGACACTGAATTACGAATGCTTGGAAACATACAATTATTTATTATTTTTTTCTCAAACAATACAAACAGTCACACCAACAGCTTGCGTGGGGACCCTGTGACCCAAATTATTTGAAAAAAGATATTTCATGAAATCATACCAAATGCTTCAGTACAAGTCAAATATAGCAAACTTTATAGAGAATTTCTTCGATTAAAAGCTGAATAATTGTAGCTTTAGTGTCACAAAATGTTATGCAAAAAACACCCACTCTTCACTTATAAGGCGGTGAAAGGAATGTATAAACTAAGAGAAAGCAGCACAACTCCAAGTTTCTCTGCCAACAACAATTTTTCACGGCAAAAAATTAAATTAAAATTTTTCGCTTAATTGTCACATCAAATCAGTCTACAGTCTGTTTATACATTCATTCAGTATAAAAACGTTCGACTCATCCGTAGCGCACTCCACAATGTTCAGTACTGTTCATCTTTCAGTTTGTCCGCGACAGCGAACAGCCTCTTCCGTCGGATAGATTGTGCCCGATAGCTGACATGGCTGATCTTCACTGCTGCTGGTGGCCGTTCTTCACTGCTTTTCTTGAAACTCTTCTCGGATAACATTTCATAGAAATCCAAAGGCTTCATGAAAATGTCCACGTACAACAACTTTTGCTGCCTGAAGGAAAGTTTTGCCATCGTTTCTCGCAAGTGTTCTGGAAAGCAAGGCTCTACGTTGAATTCAGGAAAGTCACTTTCGTTGTCGCTTTTTGCCATCGCTTTCTGAGGTTTTGGGATCTGTTTAGTCGCTCTGCAGTCTGAAGGCCACTTTATCTTTGGCTCTATCGTACCAACGACTCAACCTTAACTCACTTCAACACCTAACTTATAGCTGGCGTGGAGTGTTGTGACGTATTGTTGTTTTTGTCAGGAAACCTTTTAAAACAGTTCACTCACTCCATTTATGGATGAATGCCGCAAAACAAGTCCTGCCCACGCGTGTTTGTTTTCGCAACTTTCCATATATGGCTCTATAATTCCCAACTTTTGACGCCTTAAACTGTTCGTTAATAATACAGAACACCTTTGTTTTTCAATTTCTCATGTTGTTTTGAATCTTCTTCCGCGTCCCCTTCCATATATGGTTGTACGAAACTTCGACGTCGAGTACCAGGTTTGAAGAAAACTCGTTTGTACATTTTTCGGCATATATTTGACAGAAAAAAAATACCAGATGGTTTTTCGTGACTTTTGGAGAACAGATCCTTCTATTTTTCAACACTGTAAACTCAAGGTAAATGTTAATTGCAAAGTTGTTTTTCAATTTTCCATTGATTATTTTGTCTCGCCTAATTACTCCATTACTGGAAAATCAAGCAGACAGCTTATTTTAATACTTGTTTTTCAATATTCTATTGGTCGTTCTACCGCGCCTAATTACTTTTAATTACTTGTTTTTCAATTTTCTGTTGGTTGATCTGCCTAATCAAAATCAAGCCGACTTTTTTATTTTAATCCTTGTTTTTTAACTTTCTCTTGGTGGATTTGCCTCGCCTAATTACTTCATTACTGTAAAATCAAGCCGACTCTTTATTTCAATGCTTGTTTTTCACATTTCTATTGGTTGATCTGCCTCGCCTAATTACTTCATTACTGTAAAATCAAGCCGACTGTTTATTTTAATACTTGTTTTTCAATTTTCTGTTGGTTGATCTGCCTAATCAAAATCAAGCAGACTTTTTATTTTAATACTTGTTTTTTAACTTTCTCTTGGTGGATTTGCCTCGCCTAATTACTTCAATACTGTAAAATCAAGCCGACTCTTTATTTTAATACTTGTTTTTCAATTTTCTGTTCGTTGATCTCCCTTGCCTAATTACTTCAATACTGTAAAATCAAGCCGACTCTTTATTTTAATACTTGTTTTTCAATTTTCTGTTGGTTGATCTGCCTTGCCTAATTACTTCAATACTGTAAAATCAAGCCGACTCTTTATTTTAATACTTGTTTTTCAATTTTCTGTTGGTTGATCTCCCTTGCCTAATTACTTCATTACTGTAAAATCAAGCCGACTCTTTATTTCAATGCTTGTTTTTCACATTTCTATTGGTTGATCTGCCTTGCCTAATTACTTCATTACTGTAACATCAAGCCGACTCTCTATTTCAATACTTGTTTTTCAATTTTCTATTGGGCGTTCTGCACTTGATGATTTCGATATTGCTGATCCTAGCAATATGCAGAACGCGTGTCACATATCAACCTAGTAAATGGCCCAGCTTACCACGAGTCTTTCGTAGCTCAGTTAGTTAGAGCGCCCAACCGGTATCTAGGAGGCCATGGGTTCGATTCCCGCCGGGGACTCAGAATATTTCTTTGTCCCATGCTCGTGTCATTGTTGAAAAATCATCTTTATTATTTATCACCGAGTTCAAAATTTACCATATTTATTAATTACTTAAGTTAATACTTGTTTTTCAATTTTCTGTATGTTGATCCGCCTCGCCTAATTACTTCATTACTGTAAAAACAAGCCGACAGTTTATTTTAATACTTGTTTTTTCAGTTTTCTGTTGGTTGATCTGCCTCGCCTAATTACTTCATTACTGTAAAATCAAGCCGACTGTTTATTTTAATACTTGTTTTTCAATTTTCTATTGGTCGTTCTGCCTCGCCTAATTACTTCATTACTGTAAAATCAAGCCGACAGTTTATTTTAATTCTTGTTTTTCAATTTTCTATTGGCTAATCTGCCTCGCCTAATTACTTCAATACTGTAAAATCAAGCCGACTCTTTTTTTAATACTTGTTTTTCAATTTTCTATTGGCTAATCTGCCTCGCCTAATTACTTCATTACTGTAAAATCAAGCCGACAGTTTATCTTAATTCTTGTTTTTCAATTTTCTATTGGCTAATCTGCCTTGCCTAATTACTTCAATACTGTAAAATCAAGCCGACTCTTTTTTTTAATACTTGTTTTTCAATTTTCTATTGGCTAATCTGCCTCGCCTAATTACTTCAATACTGTAAAATCAAGCCGCCTCTTTATTTTAATACTTGTTTTTCAATTTTCTATTGGTCGTTCTGCCTCGCCTAATTACTTCATTACTGTAAAATCAAGCCGACTCTTTTTTAATACTTGTTTTTCAATTTTCTATTGGCTAATCTGCCTCGCCTAATTACTTCAATACTGTAAAATCAAGCCGACTCTTTATTTTAATACTTGTTTTTCAATTTTCTATTGGCTAATCTGCCTCGCCTAATTATTTCATTACTGTAAAATCAAGCCGACTGTTTATTTTAATACTTGTTTTTCAATTTTCTATTGGTCGTTCTGCCTCGCCTAATTACTTCAATACTGTAAAATCAAGCCGACTCTTTTCTTTTAATACTTGTTTTTCAATTTTCGATAGGTTGATCTGCCTCGCCTAATTACTTCATTACTGTAAAATCAAGCCGACTGTTTATTTTAATACTTGTTTTTCAATTTTCTGTTCGTTGATCTCCCTTGCCTAATTATTTCATTGCTGTTAAATCAAGCCGACTCTTTATTTTAATACTTGTTTTTCAATTTTCTGTTGGTTGATCTTCCTTGTCTAATTATTTTATTACTGTAAAATCAAGCCGACTCTTTATTTTAATACTTGTTTTTCAATTTTCTGTTGGTTGATCTCCCTTGTCTAATTATTTCATTACTGTTAAATCAAGCCGACTCTTTATTCTAATACTTGATTTTCAATCTCCTGTTGGTCGATCTGCTTCGCCTTAATACTTCATTGCTTTAAAAAAAAAAAAGCCGACGGTTTATTTTAATGCTCGTTTTTTCGACTTTTTTTGCTTGTTTACAAGCAAAAAAAAGTAGAATAGCGTTTACCTGGGCCAAAATCTGAACCGGAAGGGATTGCATTCTTGTTAACTCTCAAGGGACTGTTTTAATTTCTCAAGGGAATACTTTCCGCTGTGGGTGATCAAAGCGCGTGACTTGTAAAGTGTCACTCTATAGCTGTGCTTCAGCACTTCCGTTCTTGTAGAAAAAACGTGACTTGTCAAATTTACAAACATTATATAAGAATAAAAAACGTGAGTAGCCCAAATCTTACGTCACATAACCAATTAAGAATGTAAGGGGTTCAGCGCTCGAAGGCTGCGAAGTTTAAAACGATTAAGAACGCAATTTTTACTAGTACAAGTCTTTAGGGGCTAATATTAATTTAACCTAAAATCACATAGCGAAAACAAAGACCGCTTGGACATGTCCAAGCTATTTAAAACTACCACTACGTCAGACCCATGTCACGCGATCTCTCGCTTGTAGCTATAAATAATCATTCACCTAGTTTCAGTTTGAAAACTCTGCGCTCTGTTTGTGTGAAATATTTATTGTTGTGTTACTCAAGCGTTTGGCTCGGAGCGAGTACAAGTCGTACAATTTACCCGGAACGTGTTAAATATTGCAAAACAACGACTTATTTTCTGGATATCCCAATTTTTGTTTTGAGTTTACGGTATTTTGAGAATCGAAACGTTATCGAAACGTAAGTTGCAAGCTCAGCAAGAATGTGTCAAAGCACGGGATACACGTCATCGCGCCAGGGGAATTACCAAAAGCTTGTCGGAAGACGCTAAACGGAGAAACACAATGGGATAGCCTTTATAGTCTACTCTTTATTTTGGCTTGATTTGGCTTTCTTTTAAATGAACTGGTTTGGGTTATTTTATTGAACATTCGGAACAAAATAAATATTTGCATGCTAAGCAGGCATTTTTCCGGCTAGGCATGTGGTTTTAATAAGCAAAAGATGACGTGGTAAAGGAAATTCATGTCACGTTCACTCCGTGACTAACGCAAACACGACTTGTGTGTTTCTCAAGTGACTGCTTTTCTAAAGATTTTACTGTGCGGCGCCGTGCCTTTAATTTAGCCAAAGCACTGAAAGAGGTCAGGAGGTCAAACATTACCCGCACGAACACACTAAAACGTTGCTAATAGTTAACCAAAAGGAACTCATTTCATGACAATTGATTATTTCTGCTGAGTTGCACAATTTAGAATTGCAACATCATCTAGCAAAGCGCACTATTACTAAAAATAGATTTCACCACAGTGAGTCGTGAGTCGGACAACAATTTTAGTTTTGGCAAAGGCTTTGTATGGAGGGGACGCATTCTTGACAAGAAAAAAAGGGCGAGAAAGGCACAATTTGAGGCCGAGATTCTCGAAAGGCTCGAAAAATGATAGATTTCAAACATTTTTGCTTTAGTAAGTGAAAAACAGATTGAAGGTATCCAAAAAATGGCCCAAAATTGAATTTATTAGTCGAAGATCCGGTAATGACACCTTGATTTCCACTGCTAAATTATTCAGGCTGCCGAGAAATTTAAGCGGCGGATAGCGAATTACTATCGAATTATATAATTGCGAAGGATAGCACTTGTATGTTTGCTTCATTTAGGCACCGGAAAGATCGTCGGTTGCAAGAAGTTCAGAATTCTTCCCGAATTTGACGGCACTGATCGCCGGCCATCCGATCTGTTTCGACACATGATAGATCGAGGGCGAAAATATTATGCTAAGAACAGTGTAAACGCTTTGCATTTCTCATAAAAATAAATGTTTTCTTTCAGCAAATCCCGGCAGCAAATCGGGCCTTTATAATCCATTCAATAACTGAGAGTAAAACATTTTACACATTTATTGAATAATCAGAATAATCGCTCTGTTTGACAAACCTTTTGTTTCAAACCACGGTTTGAGCTTTCTACGTTGCACAGGTAAGGCTTTCCGAAGTCCGAGCCAATCTGGCCATGGTTTTGTGAAACAATCGCTAAATATGCCTCCAAAGTGCCCGCCAACCATACATTGCTCTTACAGAGCGGTTTGTTTGTCCGAATTTTGACTCACACCGGGGGTCAAATTCTGTGACGTCATTAGTGCGCTTCGCTAATTGCAACATCATTAAATGTGTTAAGTGATATTTATAAGTGTTTTTGTAGCTTTCGAATAACAAAATGTTTTGTGAAACATTTGAGAAGAAAAATAAGCGATAGGAAAATAGAACAACGTTTCGATGACGCCATGTCATCATTATCAAGTTAAAATTATAATACGGAGTTCAGGCTTATATAGTGAGCTAGGGTGTGATAATATATTAGCATATTAAGATTTATAAACAGTTTAGCACGCACAGAATCTGATTGCGTGTTAAGTTTCGGCTTTATGTTTCTAATAATTACTAGTAATTAAACAGTCCAACTTCGTGCGGCATTTCTTTAAAACAGAAAACTGGTCTTGTACATTGTAGACTTGCAGCTGGTGGTCTTCTTTTAAGTGTCGGTTTTGTAGCCTGTTGTGAAATTACTTCCGGTGGAAGCAGTAAACGTTAAACGTTTCTTCCGTTCAGAAGTTAATACATCGCCATTAGAAAAATAAACAGCAACTGTTTTGCTGGAAATGTAGTCGTTAGAAATGGGATGTGTAGCCGTAAGGTAAAGAATAACGAGGAGAAGCGGCTTTTGGTAATATCCAAACGAAAATTTAACTCTCAATGTGGGGTTAAGATTGCGTGACGAGACAAAAGGTAACTCTGTCGTGCGTAACCTTTCCTGCGATCAGGCGTTATTTTTCTGCATTAAGCCGAGTAGAAATCTTTCTAACTCGAAAGGAAACAACTATTTCGATTAAACATGTTAAAGGCAAACGTCAAAGTTTACCTTTTTTAACCAAGCCAAAGTATATGAGTCGCAAAGCACCCAGCCGTCGCGACTGACAAGTACAGCATTTATTCCGCGAAAATAAAAAAATAGGTCACCAAGGGTGACATGAGTCTAATGCCGTATGGCATAGTGATGCAGATTGCGCGGTTTTCGTAAGCCGGTTAAAATTGGTTAGAGGTTTGTGTTCGGGAGTTTAATTTAAAATGCTTATAGCAAGCTAGGGGCATCGTGGATGATTATGGATGAAAACGAAACAGTCATAAATGTTATATGCTTCACAAAATTTAAAGTATGAACAGGAGTTGATGTTACTTCTTCCGTATTGTCCGTAAAAGCAGAAACGATTAAACATTTGGACAAGATTGCGTGACGATTTACAAAAAGCATGTTCATTACAACAAGGGTTGAAGAACTTCACATCGTTTTCTTTCAGATTTTTCACCATTTTGATGATGACTCTTGAAACAGATTTTGCAATAAAAGCACTTGAAATAGTGACTGTTACTCCATTGTACTGTAAGCACTTAGTGACAGATTTTCCTAAAACCGGGTGTAAATGCTCACGTCAATATAATGATGACCTTTTGAACGCTGGAAACTAGGCAATTATTATCGAGCTACCATACACAGGAGCGAAGACTGTTTATCATGATGTACAAATTTCGCGAATCATCACTTCCATATCAATGTAACCATTTTATGATTTTTCTAGCTGTAAGAAGAACTTAAGATCTCTGAGAGTCGTAAAAGCATGAAATTCGATTTCAGTGTATGGCAAAGGCCGGGACAGTGTAATACTGCAAAGCGGCCAAACAAACGCATTTTGATTTAGTCGCGTAACTTGATTTACATTTATCCATGTACATCTTTTATTTTTGAAGGTTTTTGTTTGCACTGTAAAGAAAAAATTGGTCAAAATTCAAATGACTTAAATACAAAAACCGAGGTAAAGTTTTCTATTTTTTAAAACAAAATAAATATTTGGTCGCATTGTGTAAATAAACGCGAGTCGCCGTCGAAATATTTTTTCTCAAAGACGTCTTGCTTTTTAAGCAAGACGAAAACACAAGTGCTTAACTGAACTGAAAACGAAGATTTATTTTCACAAAAAGCTTACAAATGTCTTAACTGGAAAATTATTTCGTCCTGTTCAAGTGTTGAATAATCGTGACTTGAGAAAGAACTTTTAATTATGCGTGGGAACACGTGTCGCTGATTGGCTGTTTTTAATTGAAACTAATCGTGCGTGTCCGTACGGAGTCCGTTCTTGCAGCTGATCATTGTTTTCTACATTACAGCGAACGATTATCGATCCCGAACCATTCCCTTGGGATTGCTAACAGCTTTTTTCATATAACAAAGAGTCTAATGCGCATGCGCAAAGCGCACGCAAGCATTAGACTCAAAAACGCTTGAACTGAAAGACGTTTGAATTCTTCCATGATATGTTCGAACAACAATGCCCAGGATAAACCTTCTACTCATACTAACTTCATGCAAAAAAAGTCGATATCTCGAAGAGATCTTTGATTCAATTTTCTACTGGTGTATCTGGCTCGCCTTATTTCTTCATTACTGTAAAAACAAATCGACTCTTTATTTTAATTCTTGTTTTCGTGATTTAATAATCGTTTGAGTGTTTTTTTTTTTTCTCCTAGCTTCATGCCTTATATGGGAGTACAATATCTTGCCTGTTCTTCCTGGCTCCTGATTGGATCGTCAGTTGCACGACTTTTGTGCAGCAGTGCTATAAAATCTGCGACTTAACCGCTCATCACTCGCACAAGATTCACAGAAACAGCGATATGTTAGCCTTGATAACTGGAGGACACAAAAGCAGAATGGCAACTAGAAAAGAAATCGGTTCTAATCCTTCAGCGAGGATATATGGCAAGAGAAATCACAAAGACGACTGGCAGTGTCGACCAGAAATGACGTTGGATGAGCAAATCAGTAAACTTGTTCCTGATGATGCAAAGGAGTCCATGGCTAAGATGACCTTTGAAGAAAAGCAGTCGCTCTATCTGGATATTTTCAAGCCTCTTGATTTCTACGAGCTGCTGTTCGACAAATACTTCAACAAAACTGAAGAATGCCAGCCAATGACATAAACTATTACAAAAATAGTTTTACTTATTGTGGCGCAATTCTATGGAACAGTCTTCTTTTGAACGCAAATAAGCAAAGTCCCTTGGGCAATTTGAAAATTTAGTTAAACAGGTACTCTGAGGCACGACATTCGTGAAAAGCAGTTTTTCATTATATTTCTTCCCTGTTATAATTAGAATATTATTATTTATGTAACGATAATGTGTAGTATTTTTTATAGCTATAGAATTGTCCGTGTTGAAATAAAGATTATCCAATCCACTCGAAAACATTTGAAATGTAATCAAACCGGATTGTCGGTATTCTTGCTATATAACTGAAGCGAATTTTCTGCGAAAAGAAACACTTTTGATGAAGTCTAGTTTCGACATCTAAATATGTAATTCGATCCGTATCATTACTGTGAAGTACTGAAGTTTGCGTTTAAGTTTGCTTCGTTTACGTTTAAGTTAACAGCTATATCTTTGTAGATAGGCAAAGAAAGAAATAAACCTGTTATTTTATCCGTGAAAGCAGTCACTCTCAACGATTTAATTTTTTTTAGCTACTGCATGTGTCATTTGGGGGAATAGGCGGGTATTTAAAATACGAGATGTTTTGTAATGGGCTGCATATGATTGGCAAAAGTATTGCGATTTCACGTGGGGTAAATCTGTTTTATCACATGACCAGAGCCATGGAGATCCCACGAGGTTGGGCACCAACAGGGACTGAGTTTGCAAGCAGAAAATCGCACAAAAATAATTGTTCATTTATATACCGCTGCCGGAATATAAAGAAACATTTTACGCGCTACGCATACCGTAAATGATCTAATAACCGCCCGGGGCGCCTATTAAATTTTAGGGGCCCTGGGGCGGGGCCTTAAATAGATATGAAGCATTTATTAGGGGGAGGCGTTTATTTCTCTTGAACAGTAACAACAACAAAAATAAGACGCCTAGTATGCTCACGGAGTAAGATAGAAAATGCAAAGCCTGGAGATGTAGTTCACAGTTTAATATCGATTTCTTCATCGTCAAGTCAACCATGTTGGCATGGTTGGCCTGTTCGATGTCCGAGTCGAGCAAGAAACTACATAAATTGCGTGATTTTACTCTATGGAGCGTTACCTCGGTTTTTGAGGCGATTCTTGGAGGGGTGGGGGAGGGGGGTTGCCAATTAGACACGGGGCGTTTTTAAGAGGGGGCGCTAATACAAACTTATTTGAGAGTGGGGGTTTATTAGATCATTTACGGTAACTGCGAGCCAAGCTAACAAAAGCCAAACCTTGTCGACGTTCTTCACCACCCCTGCGAGTCCAAATGTCTTCTTCATATCCGGGACTGCAAAGCCGGGCAGAGCAGCGGCCTGGTACAGAGTGGAGTTGTTGATGATCACAGCCTGACCAGGTCTCAGGCCTCCCGCGCTCACTTTGTTGGCGTCAGCTTTGACATCTTCAAGTTTAGGAAACTGCAGGGTAGCGGGGATACCGCCATTGTCCTCGTACAAATCGGCGACTGTGGCGATTGCGATGTCTATCATACCTGAGAAACAAGTATTCAAAATAAATTCCTGAGTTAAAATGTCACACACTGACTGTTGGCTGGCCGCGGTCAAACGTCTCAGGCAACTTTTCTTTCTATTCCGCCGTCGGGGAATTTCGTTCGTATTGAAGTGAAGGTATGAGCAAGGATAGATAAAAAAGTTGCTGAGTGTAACCATATTTCCATTTCCTCGGATAAACGAGTATTTCACTTTTTAAATGCTCCGTATCCGAACTATTTGCCTTGAACCTAACAACGTTTACGAAAGAAAAAAATCATCTGTGATTCAGGTTTGTAGTGCGTGTCCCTATGTCACTATACCACTCTATTAACGTCAAAGTCTTCATATGTCAGTGCGCACTCGTTCTGTCCATTACAAGACGGTCTCGCTTGTTTTTCTGTTTCGTACAAACCAATGTACCGTTACGCGTTTTTTTACCGTAGACGGAGGTCGTTTAACAATGAACATCCTGTAAATTTATTGGCTAGACCGAATAACCTACACTATGAAAGGCAAAAACAATACGGGATACGTGCGGGTCATCCCTTGATGCACAGAACGTGTGCGCACTAAAAAGAAGACACTGTCAACCTTAGCTAGTCTTAAGCACTTTCCGAAAGTTGTCACCTCACAGCCATATTGCGAAAGTTATCGCACAAAACAATATTTTAACTGATATTCATTAGAGAGCATAACCTAACGCTGTCTCAGTGCCGAGATGACCTAATAGAATTCTTCTCTCCTGGTTCGTGCTTTTAAGGGACTGGTCAATAAGTACAGGGGGGGGGGGGGGGGGGGGGGGTGGGCCGGAGCAGAAAGGGGGTGGGTCATCAGTTTTTGAGCCCTCGAAAAGGGGTGGGTTATGTAATTTTGATCTACACATAGGGGGTGGGTCATCTTATTTATTCACTAACTTTCAACTGTTATAGTACCAAGAAAAGTTGTATTCATTAGTTTAAAAAATTGATAAATTTCTCCATGTGTCAGCAGTTTTAAATGAATTTCTAGTGATTTTTAAAGGCCCAAATATAAAAATTTCCCGGGGGAGCATGCCCCCTGACCCCCCTAGAGGGTGCGTGATCATAACATCAGTTTTGTCTGTCTCTCACCTGCATAGGTTCACGCTTGGCTTTAGGCCTTTTAATACCAGTAAACTCTTTAGTAAAACACTTTGCAAATATTATGAATGATGGACAGTGGTTGTGGTCTATCATTAATTTCTGTATAAAAATATGAACTCTTCAATAATTGATTATGAATTAATATTACAAACAGATTCAGATTTTTGCATATGTTTGTGTCTAAATTTCCCCATGGACTTTACACACAAATTTTTGGGAAACTTACAAAAGGCTAGTATAAGAAGTGATAAATTCATCCTTCTTTGGTGTGTTGAGAACAGCAGTGTCCATCAGAGAAAATGTCTATGTAGGGAATTTCACTTTAAAAGCTGAAGTCAAATCAAAAACCTTCAACCCCTAACTGATAATTAAATGATTGGTCACTTGATTTTTTTTAGCAAAGGGGGTGGGTCATGTAATTTTCAACCCCCTATCAAGGGTGGGTCAGTCAGTTTTGAGCCAGAAAGAAGGGGTGGGTCACAAATTTTCGAGCCACCACTTTTCCAATTGCTCCGGCCCACCCCCCTGGTACTTATTGACCAGTCCCTAAACAGCTAAGAAGATCGTAACAGTGACCTCACATCCACCCCACCCCACCCCACCTACCTGCCAGCAGTGCTCCCTTGATCTGCTCCAGCCCAGACTGCCGGTCAGTATTAGAGCGGAACCGTCTTCTGATAACAGGAAACACTTTGTCCTCCCAAGCTTTCACCAACAGGCGGGAAGGGTCCACCGGTGGGGCTTCTCTGCCCTGACTGGTACCCTCGTCAGTGACACGGAGAGGTACCGCAGGGCCCATATCCGTCATTCTGTCGTAGCTACTCGTCAGTTTGTACTGAAGACAGGACATTGGGTCATATTCTGTGAATGCAAAGAAGCACGATTTAGATCAATGCTTGAAATGGTTCTGAGGTGCGACGCACTACGAAAACAAGGCCCGACGTCCAAAACACGACAGTAAGGGATCTAAGTGAGCTGTTCATTATAGGAAATAAACGCTCCATGAAATGAACGCGAAGTTTTAAAATTCTCGTTAATTTTTATCGGCGTAAATTTACACAACATTAATTAAGCAAAACGTTAATTTTCGCGACCTTAATTTTAGTTAATATTAGCCCAAATTCTGGTTCTGGTCCAGACATAGTCGACTTTCTCTTTTCTGCAAACTGTATTTCGATTGCAATGTAAAATCCTACGCGTATATTGTTTACGATATCATCTGACACAACAACTTTGTATGATTTCGGTCAAAAACATTCAATGCTGAAATTTTTAACTTCGTATGATAACTTTGTATGATTTCGGCCAAAAACATTCAATGTTGAAATAAAATTTGTTCTTGTTGTTGGCACAAACTGCGATTCCTTGTGTTAATCGCGCTCACTTAATTTCCTTCATTTTAAACATTTACCTTCCTTTCGAGTAAGTTTCCCTTCAATTCGCGTTAATTTAAGTCGAGTTAATTTTCAATAATAAGGTAGGCTGCTAGGTCACGGGAGAGGGGAAGATTATTTCGGACAGTTTCCTTTAAATATGGCAGTCCAATTATTTGCTCGCACGCTTTCAAACAAAACTCTGTGCGGAAACGTTAAGGGCCTCCCAGGAGGGGTTCATGTTCCTTTTATCCCAACAAAAATTTTTTGTGTTCCCTAAAAGTATTTCTTTGATTTTGGTGTTTCCTGTTCCCTAAAATATGCTCTTCTTTCCCGTGTTCCCAGTTTTATTTTCCTTTTGTTCCCGTGTTCCCAGTTTTATTTTCCTTTTGTTCCCGTGTTCCCAGTTTTATTTTCCTTTTGTTCCCGTGTTCCCAGTTTTATTTTCCTTTTGTTCCCGTGTTCCCAGTTTTATTTTCCTTTTGTTCCCATGTTCCCAGTTTTATTTTCCTTTTGTTCCCATGTTCCCAGTTTTATTTTCCTTTTGTTCCCATGTTCCCAGTTTTATTTTCCTTTTGTTCCCGTGTTCCCAGTTTTATTTTCCTTTGTTCCCATGTTCCCAGTTTTATTTTCCTTTTGTTCCCATGTTCATAAGAAGTTACTGGTGATGTTCCCTTGTTCCCTAAAACCCCTGTGAGAGCCTCAACGTTGTAACAGTAAAAAACAACAACAGACCTTTTCCAGCGTCTTTTGGGATAGTGAGAGGCGCGGGTTTAGCTTGTGAGGGTTTAGACACTTTAGAGAGCGTTTGTCCATCCTTCGCGTCCTCCTCGTCCGACTCAAAAGAGAAGGGTAACTCGTTGAATCCCTCCCTGAGATCCTCCAGCGAGTCACTCCACATGTCCGCTGCCACGCGGTGTTTGGAACCTTCTGCGTACAGGAACGATCGGCCACCAAAGTTCACACGAACACGCACGTTCTGAGGGAGTAGAAAGTCAAGTTAGAAACGACATTTAAACGGAAGAAACTCAGCCTGTATATGGGGGCTGGTATTCTTAGAAGTTTTGTCTTCCTTATAATATTTTCAAAGCTTTGTAGTATAACGACGTACACTTACATTTTGCGTTAGTATTACATTTTGCGGCGATTTTTACTACATTTTGCGTTAGTATTACATTTTGCGGCGTAACAGATTCCCTTTATTCAAATATGCGAACCGTTGAACAAAGCAGACTCTGTTCAAAACGTCAATAGGTCTGGGGAATTCTGGCGACAAAGGAAAACCTTAAATGGGTCAAAGATTCGACAAAGTAGAGTTAAGACAAAGAAAAAAGTCCACTAGGGAGCCAGTATTTAAGTCATGTCTCATAATTGGTCGGGTACGAACCGGTCCCTAGGCTGTGATTTGACATTAAAAGTGTTTGTCATTGACTTTGCTCATTTTTTAGACGTTTCGGCGTTGTTAAGCCTTAATCAGTAATAAAATCCTAGGTTGCGATTTCTTTCTATTTTTAACATTTTTTTTTTATCGGCTTTCGGCAAGCTCGATTACCTGTCCTTGAATTACCAAAGATGGTAACGAAGTAAGTTTTTTTAATTCAAAATACATGGTTCATGTATGATGTTATCGGAACATGGTCCTTTGAATACAGGCTTTCAGCCCAAGTGGAATATAAAAAATACAACACTGACATTTGCCAGAAGTCCACACTTCACGAGTAATTTGGAAAAAAAAAATCATTGCGTTTCAGCGAAAAATGCGAAAGTGACCTTTTTTGGAGCTCTAAATTCAGACTATCTGAGAAAATCCTGTTGGTCGCTTCATGACGCGTTCAAATATTTCACCAGGAAGCAAACATGAAACAAAACAAGCAAAATATGTTACTGCGCATGCGTAGTTAAAAAGTCGTGCAACTAACGCTTGCAGGGTGAAAACTCAAGTCCAATAGGAATTTTGTGATATGCGTGCCTGTAACAGTAAAGAGAAACACAAATATCCAAAAGAAAGTAAAACTTTTCAAATTAGGTATACCACAAGTATAAGATCACCAGTTCGAAACCATATAAATACTATAACAGAACAGCCTAAGAACTGGGTTGGGTGAAATGCTCGCTTAAGGGGCTACTACCGAGGAACTCAACGTTCCTGCCTTTGCCCCTGGGAAGGTCTGAGACAAAGACTGCTTGCTATTCCAGCAGGATACCCTCCTAACTGAGGGGTGCGACACTAGAAACAGGCTTGGCGAGTTGCACTTGGCAGATGACGCCCTTCCGTAAGGAAGGAGGATGCCTGCGGCTGTGTCATAGTTGGAAGCGTCGCACGGTCAGCATGGCTAGCTCGATTAGCGAGGTAGCGCTTCATGGTGCTATAACTCAATTCAGACTACTCTTCGTCCAATCCACTTCTTTTTGCTTTCATTCACATGAAAAACAATAACATCTACGAACTTCGGGTAAGACTGGTCACTTCATATCTCTTCTCAGCAAACCGAGCTTAACCAAGGCAATGAGCGCAGAGGATTATTTACACTGGGTAACGTATAAGGGAGCATAAAAGAATTTAAAGACAGTTCAGATCACTTTCGTTTTAATTCTTTCAACCGCGGGACACATTTATTGATAGATATTTCAACCGGTAGCCCACGTCACAAATATGGTTTTCAGTGGGGCGCTAGAAGTTAAAATTTAAAAATTTAAGAAATGAACAGAAAGAAATAAGCTCACAAAATATTCCTAATATGTCCGTTTAAAAGTTAAAATGTCAGTTCTAAGTGCTTTTAGCTTCATTAGCCAAACTGCAAGGCTCAGTATGTCTATTAAATGACAAATTGAGCCTTGCAGTTATGGAAGGACATGCTTTACACGTAAGAATCTAGTTTACGACCTTGCTCACCATGAGTCTCCCATAGCTCAGTGGTTAGAGAGTCCAAACCGGTAATCAGAAGGTCACTAGTTTGACTCCCGATTGGGGGGGGGGGGGGGGCGCTCAGAAAATTTAAATTCTGAGTAATTTCGCTTCTTTAGAAAGTATACAGCACTACAGGTGGTGGACGGGTGCAATATTTGTACAGGTACTCGCAATGCTTACTAATCTACATAACAGTAACGCACTTAGACCAGCGGTTTTGGAAACTGATAATGTCATTGCTGTCACGACAGTGAAAATTAAAAAGAAAACGTATTTTTTTCATCATATAATCAACGGTTTACTGAAAAACTTCAGTAGAAATATTAAAACTAAAGTTGTCCGACGTTTCGATGTAACTAACATCATAATCAAGGTAAAATGTTGTATCGTGGTGTGAATATAAATTAGTTTGTGGAAAATAATAGACATTTGCTGTATGGTTATGTAAATAGTTTCGGGCGGATGGAGTCAGTTTGCACGTTTAAAGTTGGCTTAAGGTCTTGAAATGTCTATTATTTTCCACAAACTAAATTATATTCACACCACGATACAACATTTTACCTTGATTATGATGTTAGTTACATCGAAACGTCGGACGACTTTAGTTTTAATACGTATATTTTAAAATCATTATTAGCTGAGCTCTCTTGACCTCTGATAGAAATTATATTTCTCGAAAAGAAAATCGCAAAAATTAGGCGATTACCTTTGTTTTTCTTTTCTTCCTTTTTTGATCTCAAAACCCGCGAAGATCAAGTGTCTTTTCGCTCGTAGTTTACATGTATGAGTCATTTCATGAGTGTGTTATTATAAAAATCATCATGAGAACATTGTTACCTTTTTCTGTATGTGAATAACTGGCCACAGCCCAGATTGCACGCCGTCAAGGCTTTCAGCTAATCGTTCGCCATTACAGGTGAAATAAGCCAACCCTTTATCTGACTGATCCTCGGCCTTCTTGTATCCACAGCCAATAATGTCATTCTCCTTCATAACGATATTTAGCGAGACAGTTTTCCATTGGAGAATCCCGCCTGTTCTGTAGAGCACTGCTCGGCCATTGCTGTTACAAATCAAAAAGGTTTCAAAAAATTATCCAGGAAGATCTTAGTTTGGTTACTAGAAAATACTGTTTTTTCTTACACTTACGTCATCTGTCCAAAGTGCTTTAATCGAGAAGTAATTTCAAACTTGGAAATTGCCCTAGCAAATCGAACTGTAAGGCGAAAAGATAACAGCTTGATCCTTGTTTTAAAACTAAATAAACTAAACTATATGCAAAAGAAAGTTAAGATAATATATGGTTTTAAGCAACTGCTACGCAGTGTAACTTTCATTCTTTTTTTCGCAATTTTTTCGAAAACGGCAAGACATGTTGGAAGAATCAATTCACAAAAAAGAAACGAGTTTCACTTTGTGCAAGGAGTACAGCGCTTTGTCTTGCAAAGAGTTTGTCCATTACACAGAAAAATACACAGTAAAACGTTTGGCAGCTAAATACTACATCGTTTAACAGCACCAAAGTGGATTAAGCAAGCAAGAAAAAAGAAAAAGAAAATACCTGTGTAGGAGGCATGAGCCTACAGGATTGATCCAACCGCTGGCAAGCTGTTCTGTCCAGGGAGCAAACCCAACGGAAATACAAGGACCTGGGTCCTGATCATCCGTGTTCCCCAAGGAACAGAGCTCCACTTCCCAGTAAAACGATGGTGCCTTGAAAAGAAATAAAAAATTACTCTAGTCTAAAACATTTGCTTGTAACTTAAGCAAGCGTGCCGCAACTTGCACAGCACAAGAGGGGAGTTAACAAGTAAAGGACCACTGTTTATGGCTGTCTGTTTAGGACTGTAATAAATGCAATTTATGAATTGCATGCGTTCGTGAACTATTCCCAAAATCATGGTCAAGATGTAACAAATGTTTGGAAAACAGAAAACAAGGGAAATACTTCTGGACATTGTTAAAAACATCCCCCCACCCCCCGCCCCCCCAAAAAACAACTCACCTTTTGAGGCAACGGAGCGCTAGCATACACAAATGTCCCCCTGGGAAGTCCGAATCCTGCCGCAGGGTCCGCCATAAAGTGAACGCATGTGTACCCCTCGGTAAAAACACATCCCCGTACGGGAGGGAATGCCCGGTTGCCGTCAAGCACCATCTTTTTGCCGCTCTTGGTCACTTTCTTTGGAAGCTCGGCAGGTTTGACGAAGTCTTTGAAGAGTTTTCGTAGTTGTTGGCAGTGCATCTCTACCACCGGTAGTCTAAGGCCTGGGTCACACTCTCCCGCTAGTTTGGAGATGAGCTCGAGTGATGGGTTTGTTAAAACGGCATCGCTAAAGGAGGGGTCCTGCACTTGGCAAGATAGCACCATACTTGCTCTGAAATAAAGGGAATGTTGAAGTTAGCACTACGAGACAATTACGGGAATAACACTTAGCGACTAGGTGTTTTTGAATCACGGGACAGAGAGACACTAAGAGCCAATTACAGGACGAAATACAGATACCAGACAAAATACAACATTTTGCTGAGACAGGCAACACTTCTAGGGTGCTAAAAGGTAACCGTAGATACACTATACAATGCTTGGTCAAGGTATACCCTGAAAATCACGTGAGCTATTTGATTCCTCAGTCCCCACAAGGGCTTATCCAATGACGTGTTTCAGCGTCAGGAATCAACTGAAAGCTGTGACGGACGCGGCACATTTTGGCGGGAAAACACTATTGTCGTTGAATACCGCTGTGACGGATGCGGCACATTTTCGCGGGAAAACACTGTTGTCGTGGAATACCGCTGAACATGCAACGGCTATTCAGCCTTATGATTGGATGTATGCTATGATACATGATAAAAGCCTTCCACGCATCAAAAAGATGATACGCTTTTGCTTTTATCCATAACCCAAGTCCCAATTCACTTCAAATACTTACCTTGTTTTGATTTCTGCCAGTATACGTGCTGTCGGTGATGGTGTAATAATGTTTTCGCTCTCGTCCCCCTCGGAAGGCGGCGGATCGAGTAATGTTTCTTTCGAAGTTAAAATTGAAATCAATGCAGCAACAGCTTGTTCACCCATGGACAGTTCACTTAGATACACCACCTGCAAATAGAGAATAAAATTTAATACTGGTTTGATTTTGTTGAACAGTACTCAACAAATGACAGATTAGAGCACAAACAAGTTACAGCGTCTTTCAATAACACGTGAAATCTGAAGTTTTAAACTCGACTTACGATTGCGTTTTTCGCTGAGTGTTGTCAGTCATAATTATGGCAACAGCCAACTAACCTCGAGAAACAGAAACAAACGAAATGGATCGAAATCTACCAATAATCACAACCGCTTGACGTGTTTTTTTTTTTAACCGCTTGACGTGAAACTCTGTTTCCTGAGAGGCCCGCTTACATGCTTGACGGCAGCGAAAAACATAAACCGTTGATTCAGTGGAGGTCGCGTGTTATTGACTTGACAGGCTTAGAAATAGTTGAGTGCTCGTTCTAATATGGTATATCTTAAAAAACACGGTACGCAAAAAGATGGCGACTGGAACATTTACCCATTATTCTAAGCGCACGAAAAACCTAAGAACGCTTATCAAAATGCACATAAAAGTTTTTAAAACTTTAAACTTAGCATACGCGATGTCGTTAGTACGGGGACAAATTTCCGGGGAAAATATGGCTTTCTATGATTCTATTGGATATGTTAGGTTCGCAAAGTATTGTGGTAAAATGTACAGCCGCCATCTTTTTTCTTACGGTGGACTGTTTAAGTTCGTCGCTCGTAATATAACTCCATCTTTTTCCTATAACAATCATCTTTTTAGGCTTCGTGAGATTTTTTTATAACTTAAAAAGTAATGTTGTAATCGTAAGAAAATGTCTATGTATTGCGTGACATAGCTTCATTAATTTCAGTCAAACAAGTCACGGATACCGTATTTACTCGATTAAGCGCCGCCCCCGAATAAGCGCCGCCCTCGAATAAGCGCCGCATTTAGGACAAAAAAGTTAATAAGCGTCGCCCCCGAAAAAGCGCGCAGTCCCGATGCGGTGCTCGTTCGAGGAATTCCGTTTAACTTAAAGCAGCACTACAAAACAACTCTTAAACAAATTCGGACATTTCATTCCATCAAAAGCAATGTTTTGCAGTTCAAAGAGATTGTTTTACCGCTCGCCAATTAGTTTTCTATCCAACATTCTTACAATACGTTGTTCTGTAAATGTTGTAAAGGCCGCGAACTTTGTTAGGACAGCTGGCGCCACTTCTCTCTTGAGCAAGGGACGAATACTGACGATCAAAAGACGATATTTTCAATTACTGTAAAAGATTAAATTCTTTGTGGGACCAAATTTTAAATAAGCGCCGCCCTCGAATAAGTGCCGCACTTGAGGCGCGAAATATTTAATAAGCGCCGCGGTGCTTATTCGAGTAAATACGGTAGGACAGTTCGTCCAGGGAGATGCATAACATGCACACAGCGGTCAAACGCAAAAATTGACGTCACATCCGGTCTTTGCCGCCTCGAACTTTTGACTCGAAAGCGGGCAAACTTTTGCAAGAAATTGTTAAAGAAATGGTACGGTGAAAGAACAGTTCAAGCTTGGACACTCAGTGGAGATGAATTATCCAATTTCCAATCCATAAGCGGCGTATAAACCTTAACTTTCCAGGGACGGCGTTAACTTTTGGGTTTAAAGCGAAAGTTTTCGGAAAATTTAAGACGTTGTATGGAGAAGTTTGGCGGGAATTGCACAGGAACTGCGCACGCGCGCGGCGTTTGACCGCTGTGTGCATAACATGAGAACCTAGCAATGTACCTGAGTATTAGCAACTTTAAGCCGTGCCAGTGGTATCTCCTGTACCCAGTCACTGTATGTCTCCCCTCCCTTGTGTAGTAACACTGTGGCGACACCCTGCCTGTCCGACACACTAATCACTTCACCAGTTGTACGGACCATGTCTTCTCCACAAATCTGTCAAAACCGAACAAGAACCAATTTAATTGAAAAACAAGTTAAAATAATGCTCAGCTCGACAAACAGAATCTTAAATTCTCACTTACTTGAGCTTAAGGACGTTCGCGCTAATTGTTTATGCGCATCCTTACTGCGCACGTAATTCATGTTGCAACTTCACGCCACGCCATGCATCGAGCGCGCGCGCTGAAGAAATTTTCTAAGCACATATAGGGCTGGTAGTCGTCGCGTTAACTTTGCTTGCAATTAACTCTCTTAGATGCTCGGTGACCCCCACATTTTTTTTAAACGGATCACTTTTGTTGACGATTATCTACGTTTTGCGAAAAAATGATAAAAAAATCTATCGATTAAAAGTTCGATTTTTTTTGTCCCACGTACGTTCGAATGCCTCTGTTTGAGCTTTTCGTTTTGCTGTACGACGGTTTCAAATACCGCTTTCAGGGTTAAGTCTTACAAAAGGTTGGAAACACTAGAATTTTTTTTACACAAAAAACCACTTCTACAAAATATGACTAAGATTATTTGCCTCTCTTTTCTCATCTTCAATATTTTTAACTATAAATCCTGTAAGCCATGTTAAATTGCGTGCGCCATTTTTTCAGAATCAGGGTAGTTTTCCACACGCTTTATCTCTGAAACGAAGTCAGTGACCCTCGCATTTTTTTGCATTTCTGACACAAGTAACTTATTATCTGACTGCCGTAAAAATTTTAAAAAAATCTATCGACTAGAAAATTTTCGCGCGAACGTCCTTAAATTTACAGTCGACTCCCGATAACTCGAACCCTCGCTAACTCGAACCTCGCGCTAACTCGAACCAAAACCGATTTCCCCTGGATTTCCGTTATATATTTACTGTAATTTTACCCTCGGTAACTCGAACCTCCCGCTAACTCGAACCGATTTTTGTTTCCCTTCAGGTCATTTTCTATAGAATTTTACCCTCGATAACTCGAACCATGTTTGTCAATACCTGACAGGTCAAAACAAACAATGTACTGTAGTCCAAAACGTTGAATTAATTTTCAAATAAAAACGTGCACGAGTCAGAGCCGTCCCCGAAACGCCCCTCAAAACACGAAATGTGCCACGCCATTGACGTGCTACAGACGTTCAGTTTGTTTGTGGAGGTTGATACTGATTCTTTTAAATCCAACCTTAGAAAACTTTAAAGGATTATCGTCAGGATTAATTAACTGACCATTTCTCGAAAAAATAAATCGCATAAACTCTGCAGTAAGGGGGTAAGGGGTACCTGGTAAACTTAACTTAACCCTGCAACGTTCGCAGCTGATTTGATTTGTTTTACGTTACGTTACGTTGTGGCTTATACAGTGATTTAGAAATATATCGTTCCTTTTTCTTTTGGCTTCTCTATACTCTAATTAAATTTGTTTAAAATGTACACTGGTATACATTGTATGAATAGAAAATCAGTAAACACCGTTTTTTCCTTATTTCCGGTCATTTGTTTTCAACTTTCAATAACTCGAACTCCCGATAACTCGAACCATTTTCAATTTCCCTTGAAGGTTCGAGTTACCGGGATATTAAATCGAATGATAATAGAATTCACATTTACATTTTCCCCTTCGGCCCAACGAAATGGTTTCTTAAATGATGGCGCATCCAATCGTAATCCGTGTGAGTCTACCCATTCTAAGGCATCTTTGGTTGTTCATTTTGTTGTTGTTGTTGTTTTACCTTATTTAGCTGATATTAAGAGGTTTCTTCGAATCAAACCGTTTAAAATAGACGACTTACCGTATTTATTCGATTAAGCGCCCAACCTCGAATAAGCGCCCACCCTGAAGGTAGGAAAAGTTAATAAGCGCCCAGCCTCGAATAAGCGCCCACCCCCCACGCCACAAAAAACTGAAGTGCACAAGAGGAGTATTGATAATTGAAATTGACTAAGAACTTTTAAGGAGATTTCCCCCATGACCGAGTTTTCTTAGTATTTTACAGAAACTTTCAAGAACAGTTAAAATTCTGCTTTGGTACACCTTTATGTTGTGTTTTTTTTTCTATCGTTTTGTTACAAAAATAAACTTACTATTTGCTGAAAATCGTAAAAAATTAATAAGCGCCCAGCCTCGAATAAGCGCCCACTCTCAAGGTCCAAAAATTTAATAAGCGCCCAGGGCGCTTAATCGAATAAATACGGTATACCGTCCAGAGCTCTTTTGAAGAAGTGTTTTACCTGAACTGTGCATCCAGAGTGAACGCTCTGGCGAAAACCACCCAAGGCACACAAAGACGCCATAACGTTCCTAGCCTTGAAAAACCAATCGCCTTCATTAGAAATCTCTCCATCTTCTTCAGGCTCCTGTTCCTCAGTGGCCGCCTTGTCCCCTCCCAACAAGAACCTTCCTTCCGCCTCCAAGGTCCTCATCAGGTCAGGCACATAATCCAGCGCCTCGCAGAGCACATCTCGCACAGCAGAGGCCCATATCTTGGCGGTCTCAGAAGCAGAGGACGCCAGGAGCCCGTGCAACAAAGAGATCACTTCAGAAGCCATGGTGTGAGCCACTTGACCGCTTATAAAAGGACGGCTGCTTTCAGTTCTAGGAGAAAAAAACCATTAACTACGATTTTAACAACATGAACATAGATAACCCAGCAATAATGAGTTGATTTTGCAGAAAGCACTCGACAAATGATTATGGAATGGATTGGAATGGAAACAAGAAAGGCTTACTATGCTAAGGATGGAAATGGATTACAATTTAGACAAACTGAGAAACGTGAGGTTTCCCTTTTCATGTTTGCCTTTGATTTCTTTGAACTGCTCAATCTTGTGTTAATGATGTGGAATTCTTCGTAGCCCTCTCATGATTTTAGCGTTTACTTTATTAATTTATAGTGATGCAACACTTGACGAGTTCAAATACCCGTTGTTAGCCAAAGGCCAACATTTACTCCAGTTTTTCTGAAAAAACAAGGTATTTCAGCAATAACCGTGATTGGTTCTTTCGCTTTCGTTGATCTAGCAAAAGTAACTTCTACCTCCCGGGACGTGCTTAAAATCCAATCTGTTTGTACGTGACACAGTTCATGTTATGTCTATTTGATGGCAAACTCTTCGGGCAGGAATACAAACCCTTGAATTCCTGCCCGATTAAAAACGCGCGCCCATGAACTTGCCACAGTTTTCACCTCTTGCCCGTTTTAATGCTGTCTCAATACACGTCAACAATCACATATCAGTAATACAGGGCTCGATTCTTATTGTCCAATCAGTGACTTGAACGAGCACTCCAGAAGGTATCACGACAGCTTGACACGTCAGCTTATCACCACAAGGACACGCCACGTTACATAGTAACATACCAGTAGCATATCCTAATCAAATAAAAGGGTTTAACAAAAGGAAAGACAAACCTGGACAGACGACTGTTGCGTGCTTTACACAGGCTCTCTGGATCTCCTGATCCCTCAGGTGATCTTCCTTCCTCTCCGTCTCCTTCCAGCAGGCCAACAGGCCCCACACTGACTACAAGTCCTGTCTGGGCCCAGTGCGCCGCTTTCTTTAGACATACTGATAAGGTGTCAGTGAGAAGAACCCCTCGCCCGTACTCAGTCAGCTCTCGGTCGAGTTTAATCGCGCGCTCCATCTCGGAACCTTGTCCCACGCGAAAGATGAATGGCGTACCGTTCGTACTGAGAAAAGACAAAAATAAATGGTTTTACAATCCTTGTGATGTCTTTGCACATTCATTTTACCACCCACAACTTAACAGCAAGACAAAGGTAAGCCTGTCATCCATGGGTATCGCCCAAACAGGCATTTAACTGACGAAACTGTTCACATTTTCTGTCCAATTCAACTGAACAGCTATTACACGCATTCATTACTCCTTTGCTAGTTATTCGCGGACTTGGAACATTCCAAAGCGCAAAAAAGTAAATCTCCTAATCGGTTGGTATATATTTCCTTGACGTAATATATCAAACACAAGAGACGGTGTTTCATCGGGATATCCAAACACCGGAAAGAGAGTTGAAAATATGAAGCACAGCGGAGTATTTTTGACGAAATTCGAGGTGTTTGGAAAGGGGATGAAACAATGCCTCGAGTGTTTGATAAATCTTCTCAATCAAAACAATAACGGAGTAAACGGAGAAATAAAATCGTAAAAATCTATGCTAATTAAGACCGGGTATCCAAACCGCCTTCACGGCTATGATTTTCTTTGTTTTGATGAATTATTAATGAGTTTAAGAATGTGGGGATACATCATAGAGCATTTTTGATTTGAGTGTGTAAAACCAAAACCAAATTTTTTGGCCTTAACCGCCAAAAAAAAAGGGAAAAGGGGGGAAAAGGGGGGGGGGGTTTTTTTTAAAAGGGGGGGATAAAAAAAAAAAAAAAAAAAAAAAATAACAATATTCCCCATCGGGTGATTTTCTTTTTTTCTCATCACTTGCCTGCTTGAATTTATTGTATGAGAAATTTGATGCTTATCACTATTAGGAATTAAATGGTTGAAATAAGGACTGAGGTTGGATCCGTGTAACATGTGGCACAAAAGCACCCAGGCTAGTAAAACAACTACAAAGATAAAACAGACAGCTTATTTTGACGTCGTACCTCAGTACTTTCTGAACAACTTCATGCGCTGGTTGGTCATCTCTTTTGTGTAAATACAAGCACATCATGTCGCCGCTTTTTTCACTGCTCTCACTCTCGTCAAGCTCCTCGGCATCATCCTCGAGTTCCTCGTCACTCCCCGAGTCCACAGAAGGCAGCACAAAGTCACCCAGCTTGGCAAGCAGCAGTTTAGCCACTCTGAACACGGAGCTGCCCCCATGGTGCGCCCCGTGTTTCTCGCCCAAGTAATGCCTTACAGAGGGAGGTAAGGTCACCTCCTGGCAATTTTTGGCGCTCATCAGCGGTAAGGCTGAGCGGCAGAGCTTGAGTACGATCAGTACTAGTTTAGGAGGGGCACGACGGTCCAGGAGTAGAGACAGGAGAGTGGAGATGGTGCGAGGCTCGCGGAGAATTCCTTCTCCAAGTTTGCTCCTAATGATAAGAGGGAAAAAAATAAAACAACATATGAACAAATACACTATGAAACTAAAGTTATTGACATAACTGGGAAAGCCTAACACTTTGTTCCAGAACTGCTTATTGCTATCTAATCGCTCTTTACAATCTTGGCTTGTTTCCGGCAGTACAAACAACTAAGACAAAGACGGTGGTAGTCCCTTTATAGCCTGACTTTCAAAAGTAAAGTAATGGTTTGCGTTTGCTAAGGTCTCTAGCTGGTTTATAGAACAAGAAAACCCTTGAAATGAAGATTTTGTCGGTTTTGCTGTGTTGTCTTTTAAGCCAATCAGACTTTAATACCGGTTGCATCAAAATCAATCTTGTTTCAGCTTTGACATCAGAAAACAAACGTTTTCCTTCAATTCGCAAGCTCAATTCTTTTCACGCTAAAGAGACCTCTGAGATTCGATCCAAAAAAATTGCATGCCGATGGCCTAGCTCTACAGAGATCCGTGTAGTTAACAAAGAAGTATGTTTACACACGGCTACTTCAGCTTAAGCTCTTGACTGATCGCCTAGTTTTGCTTTGAGCTCGTTTCGGTTTATAATACTATTTAAAGGTGTAGAGCTTTGCTATATGAGTACCGTACTTTGCTTTGAGTGTGCAAAAGCATTTTATAAACTGCAGTTCACCTGCTGATGCCGTGCAACAGTTCCATAACGTACTGCAGCGCGTCTCTGGCGGACACACCATCCTTGCGACTTTCCTCTAACACACAGTTCAGGTAGTTTGACAACAGACTGGACACCTGATGAGCCAAACCCGACCACTCAATTGCACCAGCACAGTAATCTGACCAAAGAAACAACAGCGATTGAACAGTTAAACTTAAATACCCACACTGAGCTCAGGAACTTGACTCTTCTTACATTTCTACTTTTCAATAGTCATTTACAATGTTCTTTTTTTCTCTTCTGCAAACTCTTGTATCCTTTACAAATTTCAACTCCGCTGTAAATTTTTAAATTCTTAAAGGCTTACACGTATGGCATTACAATCATAGTCTACAACAAGTGAAATCTTTTTCAAGCTTTCTAGCTCGTCACGCTGAGGGAATCTACGTTTTGTAGCATGAAGCGGCAAAGTATTGCTACTCTCCCTACACGATGGGATGCTAGTCCATCGCAAGGACCCTCCCCCCCGTATTCTGTTGCGTTGCCCTATCAATGTAGAGGCCTGAGTGTAGAGAGACATCACGTGAACATAAACGAATCTAAACGCAGACAGAGTCCATCGCTTTAACAACAAATCCTTCGTGCCTCCACTACCAGACTAAAGTCTTTTTGCCCCCCTCCCCACCTCAAAAACAACCACGCAAAATTTTCCTTGAATACAGTCCACATCTAACCTTTATCATTCTCCCATTTCACTATCCGATCCAAGAGTACTTGAAAGCCAGCCCAAGCCATGGCCGATAGATTAACAGATGTGGCACTCTTCTCGCTTCTCAAAGAACACAGTTTGTCCAACAGATACACAAGACTACTTCTCATAACGCAGCGCTCTTCATGCCAGGAGAATGGGCAGACAGAGAGCACCAAAACGCTATCACGGTACACTGTGGGCTCAGAGGATGTCCGCTGGACCACTGCTTGCACTACAGCCGAGAACATGTCACGCACTTCTCGCACCATGCCTCCGCACTTGAGCTCTTCAGTCCTGGGGTAGAAATAAAAATGAGAAATGTGAGATGGGAACCATTCTCTTCCCCAGAACCGCTTGTCCTCTTAGCAGGCGAAGCCTGTGCACGGGAAACAAGAGTTCTGGGGACACATGATTAGATCATCTGGATTTTAACAAAAGAAGCAGCCAATCAAATGAACCGTTTTAAAATCCCTTTGTTTTACGAGAGTTTAAAACGGTTGATTTGATTGGCTAGATTTGAAACTCCCTTTGTTAAAATACAGCCAATCAAATTATGTGTCCCCAGAGCCACTTGTTTCTCGAGTACAGGCTCAGCCGGCTAAGGGGGACAAGCGGCTCTGGGACGAAAATGAGATGGGCACACAAAGCCAGGGCCGTAACCAGACATTTGCTCTACCGACGAGGCAAAATCTTGCTAGGGGGTTCTGGGGGCATGCCCTTCAGAAAATTTTGAAATCTGGAAGCTCTTAAACTCTTTCTTCTTGAGGTATTTCTTGAGAATAACAAAATCTTGTTCAACTCGGGATTAATTTCCCAACAAAACATATTTTGGTTTTAATTTTAGGTTAAAATCTAGACGAGGCAAGTGCCTCGTCTTGCCTCTTGCTAGTTACGGCCCTGAAAGCACCTTTACAGCTGACATTGACAAAAAATATGAACGGACAATTCCAAAAGAAACAAAAACAGGAATAAAGACTAACCTTGGTCCTTGTGCGAGAATTGACGCCACAGCAGAGAGTAGGTGAGGCACATGAGTTCCAATTCGAGAACAAACTGTCACCAGTTCTATCATACATTGAAGAGCTTGAACTCGATCCAGACCTCGCTCATTACGGACGCGAGCTGCAGCAAGAAAACTGGAGCAAGTCACCTAGCGAAATAAATTATAGAGAAGACAAAAACAACATCAGAAAACGGAATTCAAAAGAAATACAATTTCTTAACGTAAAGTCAACAATTTGGGTCTACAAGTTAGCCATAAAAGCACGTGACTTTTAGAACATCTTGGGCTTACCTATAAAAACGAGTTAATTTTTATACTCCAAGCGAATGTCTAACTACTTAGCTTTCGTTTTACTTCACGTTCCTCGGATAAATTTAAAACTCAAATGCACAAGAGGTTATGTAAAGTGCACTTTCACTGTTGAAAAAGTTCGGTCGTTTAAATGTTCTTTTACAGCAACTTTCAGTGTTTTTAACAACACAAGTTCTATTACCGAATACAAATTAGATTTTTAAACTTATCTTTTTACAGTCAACTCTCATTATAACGGACACCTTCGGTCGGGACCACGATTTGAGAGGAAGTCCGTAGTAACGGGAGTTATTTTCAGTGACCCTTATTCACCAGGACTTCAACTCCTGTCCGTAATAACTGGGTGTCCGCAAGGCGAGAGTTGAATGTAAACTTTAAGACATTTTTTTTATTAGCAACTTCAAACTTCATTGCCTAATCTTTTTAAAACCGAGCTTTCAATTCGGGTTGTGGCTTACCTAAAGACAATGCCTGCGACTTACACACTAGCATCCCTACTTACAGCTTTATCGGGATCACTGCCAATAAAAGTGAAAATCTCGGCCACAGTTGAAACAAAAGTCCTGACATTCACATCAGAATCCGTCTGATCTTCAGCAGAACACCGACTGTGTTTCTTCTGTACATTTGTTCTCCAGCGCTGTAACCTGCGCACGTCATGTATGCCTTCCTGAACTGTCGTCGACTGATCTAACGTGGACGGTGCAGACAAAGAGCGACTGAGGACTGGTGATGAAGGAGCGTGGAGCTGATTAAAGGAGGCCGTTGCTAAGAAAAACGTAAGCAAATAAGGCTGAATTTTGTGACGGACAGGAAGGCTGGACAGTAAAAGAACGTAACACAACAGTAACAAGAGATATACCCGAACAGCAGGTTGTGATTAGTGAGATCTGAACGCAAGATTTGTGTAAATACGACTTTTATTAAAGTGATGTGTGCATTAACTTTTTCCACTGAAATCGTGGCCGTTGAATCACATTGGGGAAAAACATTTCTTCTTTATTTCGTGTGATATGGTTTCCTTAAAGATGATTTCCAGTCCGTACTGCGGAGACTCAGGGTTTGTTTTCATTTTTGTTTTGAATTCGTTGAAACGTTACACTTCGGTGATAGCGTACATGAAGTTTTTTAGTTCGCCATTACGGATCGTTTGAAATACCGTCCAGCTTCTTTTACTCGTTATTATTGTTTTGCAAGGATATCTGGCGTTAATAATGAAGAAAAAGGTAAGTTTTGTCCCGGAATTTTTATTTTTGCTAGTAAACATTCTTCTGTTTGTGAGACTCACAAACATTGCAGGCGGAGATTGCGCAGTACGGACTGGAAATCATCCTTAACAGAGAGCTAACGCTCAGCAGCAATCTGCAGAGCTAACTCTCGAACAAATTCTGTTGCGATTACTCATTCCTGACGACAGATTCACTGGAGAAAAATTGAGACGGATTTATGATTTACGAACGATTAACTTGAGAAATTTTTACGCTGAAGTTTTCGACTTCTTTCATAATGGCTATCTTTGTTGCAGTCTTATAAACTTTTTTATTATCCACAGCTGACGAAAGACGAGGGGAAAAGGGACAACTCTTAAACTTAAAAAACCGTAGCTTCCTACTAAGACATCTCTTTTGATTTATCATGCGATCTTTCCTTGCAGAGATGGCGTGACAAGCACAAAGAATGTCTAACAAAACCACCATGTTGTGATTGTTTGGTTCGTCACGCAATCCGTCCTCCCAGATTGCGTGACGAGCCCAAAGAATGGCTAAAGAAAACTACGTACCGTGTTGTGATTGTGGTCCATGATCTGGTGTAAAACTGCTATGAGAGATGCTTCTCTCTGGAGCGGCTTTACTACCACTGGACTCAATTGTCACGTTACACAGTAGCTCTGCACACTCCATGATGGAAAACAGAAACTTCTTGGTAACTGGCATCAGGTCCAATGCGTTTTCGATTTCTTGCCGTTCTCCCTTAGTTTCTGTTTCCAGACGCTCTCTAGAGGGATGGCAGACAAGGAAGTTACAAGAAGAAGTTGAATAAAATGCTTGATGTTCTTATCTTCCCTCGATGTATTTTATTTAATTCTTTTATCTCCAGCAGTGACTAATTTCTAACGTTTGTTTAAATGATTTCAAATAGGTCAAACAGTCTACAAAGCAAGTTAAAACCTTCGGTGAAATGATGTATTATTTTAAATAAAAACATAGCATTACACTCACATGAGTTTGCCCACAGATTGCTCCTGTTCTATTGGGTCGAACTCGACATTTTTCAGTGAGCACAACAATTCGAGTTCCTTGCTCTTGGCCTGTAAAACAAGAAAATACTGAGAAAAGGAACAAAAAAAGGTCCTGTAAGCTCGAGAAAATGACGGTCACCCTGGGTACGTTTAACTCTCTTTGGGTGCCTTTGACATATCCACACAGCCAAACATAAAAGTGGATAAAAGCAAGTACCTCTTGCAAGTGGAAGTCATTGAAGAAGGCAGCGCTCGGCTGCAGGGTTCCTTCCCGCACATCATCCAGCTCATGAGCCCATTTCTGTTCCATCTCAGCCATGGTCTGCAGCTGTCGTATCAAACCATTCAGCCGGCTGAACACTTCCTTCATCACACTGCATAGGTATCTGTACTCCTCACCCTCTACCTCTGTCGCCTGTAGAAGCTCCAGTCCGTGCACAGTCTTGGTAAGTCCCAAGTGGTTGATGACGCACCTCAGTACCACCTCCTCGATGGCTTCGGGTTGGAGGGCCTGTCGCAGGCTGGGACGCAGGGTGGGGGGTGGTACACCTTAGTAGAAGCAATAACACACGAAATGTTATTTTCTCGATTACTGAACCTGCCGAGGATCTCAAAGTTTTCTCTCTTATTTTCCCTCTCTACCGTTTTCTATCTGCTCCACGTTTCGGGCTCTCACGTAATTGCAGGGTTTGACAACATGACCTAACCATTTCCAACAGCTTGCTCACTGACGCTTTTTAACTCAATTTTTGTTCCTAAAACAGGACTAATAGCCCAATTTCGATATATTTAAATTCAGCCTAAAACAATAGACCTCAGGACGAGGCTCCGGGGACCAAACTGTAGAGTTTGTGGGGTTTATTCCCCGGAGCCTCGTAGTGATGTCTATTGTTTTAAGCTGAATTTTAAAATATCGAAATTGGGCTATTACCAAGTAAAGCGAACCACGTGACTCCACACAGAGAGCAGACGGTATCCATGTTTTTGGCATCATTTCTCCTTATATTTGCCACACACAGCATTCGTACTCTTTTTCAGTTTTTGAAATTCCATGACTTTACATGACCTTTTCCATGACTTCTCAAAGTTTTCCATGACCTAAATTTGACCGATTTTTTTTTTGAAATTTTCAAACATTTCGGATTTCGGGTACGTTTTTACCCTTTTCTTCACAGAAAATAACCTGCCTAATTGATTTTGACCCGTACGAACCCTGCATACAGTTATTTTAATGTTAGGTCTAAGATTTTACATCAAGACAACATTGCCTTGTTGGTAAGTTTCTTTATTCCCAAGAAAAAATAACAGTTTCGACAAAGAGTTAAGAGTGTCAACAATATGCCTTTATTCCCACAAGCACGACACTTACCTGCTGTAGTTCTTAGACGTTTCAAAAGCTCAGGAGAAAGTTTGGAGCTTGTTTTAGACACGATACTGTCAAGACTTGTTGTAGAACCTCTATCGGACTCAACAGTAATGGTAATGCCAGAATTCCCTGATGCTGACATTGCTTCAGCACCAGTCGGCCATACACACCTGATAGAACAAAGGATATATACTGCAATTCTTGCCTGCAAGCAGTCCGTCTTTAGCTAGTCACACAGGAGAAAGCGTGACCTAAGTGGGGTGCCAAGTCACGCCTTCTTGCGTGACTCAAGTGGCTTAAAATTTGGAACAAAACTTCAGCCATTCGTTTCAGCACTGTACACTTTTCAACACCTTCAAGAGTAACTTCTTCAGTCAAAATGACGTCGTGGATTATACTTAAGAAGTTGCTAAGTAACTACCGAGCAAGTTTTTGATCAGAGATTATGAATTGGAAACGCTTTACGTGCTTTTACAAGGAAATCCCTAATCAATGCAGAACTGTAGCTATGTTCGAAGCACAACGTTTTAAAAGGCTGCAGAGACAAGTATTATTGTCTTTCTTCTATGATGTCCACAACCACGTAGCCGGCTACATGGAATTTAGTTCGAGTGGCAGGGTATTCTGCAGTTAATTTAAGCCCACAGAGGTTTATCTCAAAGGAAAAACCATTGTCAAAAGTGTTCCTTACCTTTGCAGTAGCTTGGAATCAAGCAAATGTTGACAGGCATCTTCTGCTTCAGTGTGAGCAGGGCCCTGGTACCTAACGTTCAGCAAGCTGTGTGTGAGAAAAGAGAGGCCTAGGCACAAGTCGTCAAAGAATGGTAGCTGGGAAGATTTTTCACAGTGCTCCTAAAAACGTAAAAAGAGAGAGATTTTTAAAAACTGTTAAATCATAATTCTAATGGCTCTCTAGCGTAGCAGTTGCTATTGTTTTGGGGGGCTAGGGGCATTTTTCCTGTTGTTTGTTCTGTTGTTTTCTCGAAGGGTAGCAAGCCATTCATGTGAGACTTTGCTAGAGCAGCTACATGACCCGTAGATGGAGTATAATAACATCCTAATTTGCTCCGACAAAGCGCTCACACTTGAAATGGTAGCTTTCCAAATTCACAAGTTGCTAATCAGCTGAGTGTTTAAATGGACCACAGACGCAGCCTAACAGCTCCTTCAGTGGAAACCTATCGCTTTCGTACATTACAAGAAACAGTACATTACAAAGGTAAATAAACCTTTGCACAAAATAACCCTTTCTGATGACGAAAAGTAACCTACCTTGGTGCTAACAATACAGCTAAATCCCCACACAGCACTGTCAGGTGTGTTACGCTCTCTTGTACTCTTCAACTGAAAAGATATAGTCACTGCATCACCTTCCACCTTAACGGCTTCCTTGGGCCAGCCCAGCCGTACCACTCCTCTGCCGCCAATACCGAACGAGTTGCCACCATACTCCGCTACTTTGCGACCACTGGTGGTCTTGCCAGCATACAGAATCACCTGAGGATAAGGGATTGGTTGATAACATCAGAGCGGTTTTTATTTGAGTGTCGTAAACCAAAACCAAAATAATCACTCTGGCCAATCAAAGGACACAGACAATCTTGTGAACCAATCAAAACTCCAAACACTGAAATACACGTAGACGACGCAAAGAGCGGGAAAACGTGTTTGAGCGATTTACGACTGGTTTTAGTTCTGATTGAATGATTGGATGAGAAAGTGGCGCGATTTTTTTAAACCCATCACTAAGCGTTGTAATGCAAAACCAAAGTAAATGCGATTTACTTTCGACACTCAAGTGAAAACCGATTATTAGCGAGTATGACAGTAGGGTGAGTATGAAAGTAGTATATAGGGCGAGAAAGAACTTGTTGGACAAAAGTGTTGGTATGAACTTGTTGGACAAAAGTGTTGCTGAAAGAACTTGTTGGACAAAAGTGTAAGTAGTTTACATACTGTTTGCATACTGCGCTATTTTTCGACCACTGGTGGTCTTGCCAGTATTCAAAATCACCTGGTGATGAGTGATTGGTTAAAGATAACAAAAGGTGTGTGTCAGATTTGCATGGGAATTTACATAATGATATATATGTAGCTCTAACAATAATGTGGCCAGGTCAAGACAAATAGGAAACGTTTATGTGATACCCTAATACATTGTACTAGCAAGTGGCAGGTTAGATTTGCCACAAGTCGACTCTTAAAACGGATTTTAAGAAAGTCTAGTGGCAAGTGGTTTTTAAAATTGCATTTTCAACCGGGGGGGGGGGGTGGGGCATTTCAAAGACTAGAAGAGGACTAGTCAACGTGACAACTTGGGAAAGGACGGCAAATTGAGTGCTTCCTTCACCTTTCCCTCTTTGCCTTCAAACGTCTACTTTCGCTTAACCAGATATCTTTCTTTTTCAAAAGCACTTGTTGTGTGGACAAAGCAATGGGCATCCCATAATGGTAACTCTGACCTGCCTTACCTTATCATAATCGTATTGCGTGGCACATCTTGGATCAAACTCGACGTACAAACAAGATGCCCCTGGAAGTACCACTGTTTTACAGCACTGACAGTCGTCTCTGACTGGATGAGGACTCTCCACTTTACGAGGGCTTGACCATGGTGACGGGACAGCAGGGGATGACAGAGAAGGCTTGCTGGTGGTGCCTTCAGCTGAATCCTCGCCAGGTGATTTCAATTCAGATATGAAGTAGGCCACCTGAAGAAAACAACGGCAGTGAGAAAGATGCAATGTTCATCATGTCACGAGCGTGGGACTATCCATCACCTCTCAAACAGGAGGTGGGCACCCTATCCACTTAGCTATGGAGAGACTTGGTGAGCAAGGCCATTTAAAAATTTACCATCTTTTTTTAATTTATCAATTTAACAACTGCACTAGTCAGGGCTATAGTTAGAAACGTGATGAAAGTCCACATACCATCTCTCAATGGTTACAGATTTCATTTTCGTAACTTATTTTCCGCAGGTTGGTTATGGACAGTTATACCTTAACAAATACAGAAATGGAAATCTTGAGCGCTATAGATTAGTAAAATAGTCAAGTTTGAAGTCCCAGAGTGAATTTGTTGTGGCAGTTTGAATCCTTGAAAAAAAAAAAAATTCTAAAGGGTTTGTTTGGAAAGAGGTACTGGAAAACAAGTACCAGAGAGTACTATCTTGCCAGCCCCCAAACTCCTTCACACAAAATCCTTTAAAAGTTACAAGCATTCAAACTGTCAAAACACCAATTTAACCCAAATCAGTTGTTCTTTTTTCAGTCCTCTTTTGGTTTAAAATAGTCATCCATCTATCAGTCACCTGCTGGCTTTAACTCTACTGACACATCTGACGAAGAAGCCAGTGGGGATGACGATGAGGGTTAAAAAAAACGAGGCAGCTAGAATGCAAACCACTAGTACGTAAACATTAGATACATGAAGGAACACTCTTCATTTCAAGACCAAAACAATGCATAAAGAGTTTTCACTACTAACAATATTTAGCTTTTCTTCTCACCCTTGTTGCAGTCACTGTTACATTAGTCACAGCTGGCAGAAAGCTCTTAGCTGTTGGCAATCTAAGACATTTCTCAGAAGACACAACTGATGCCAGTAATGGTAAAGTCTGTCCCACGAGTGTGGCCTTCATTACATGTTCCAGGCCTTCAACTCTTGATTTAATATCTCCTTTGTATTCCACTGACAGTTTGGAAAGAACTTCTAGAATTACATCAAGAATCTAGAAAGAATTTTTAACATAGGTATAATTAAAAAGTCGCTCATTAAAATCAGTTTGTTTAACTTGTACGACAAGTTATACAAAGTTTAATGTGTGTTGACATATAGGCCAAGACAATACTTGGCATTTCCCAAACTAAAGGATGAAAGAGGATTACGGTGCAATAAAAAGCCAAGGTTTTCTGCATTTTTGACTTTGGCTCAGATTTCTTTGAACTTTTTCAAAACTTTCTTTCAACATGCAAAACACTATAAATATTTTTTTTCTATACATACATTTATATATAGAAACTTCATAATCAGGAAACTGTATTTACTGCACTTTTGAGAAGATACCCAATGACAGTAACCTTTCAAGGCAGTGTAGCCTGCTTAATGAAGTGTTTAGCAGGATAACACCCAAGATATTGAACTAAACCAAAATATCATTATGAAAACGATAAGAATGGAGCCACAACATACCTCTTGACAAGCTTCTAAAATTTTCAATGACAACTTTTGACATTCAACTCGTTTCACCACGTCCTTAAAAACCTGAAATGAAAAGAGGAACTGATTAAGGAAGTGCTATCATGATTATAAAAGTAGTCAGTAAGCTATCTTTGCATGTTGCTTGAGAACTATATCACTAGCCTCCTATGATAAAGTATATAATTATCTAGTCAAGAAAGACTTTCCAGGTTATCACACATTTATTTCATAGGAAACATACCTCCTCACAGTTTTTTTGATCAGGAGGAAATTACGATTAAACTAAACAAACCTCATCAACTTTGACAGCTAACTCCTGTTCATCAGAAAGTACAACTTCTTTCCAGCTTGTGATGAAGACAGCTGTAAGATACTGCAGCACTGGAGAAAGGTCCTACGTAAAAAAAAAAAATTAAATAGTGAGTTCAAGGAGTGCATGCTAATTTAATATTATCCACCATTTCAGTCTCATGGTCAAAACAAATTATTCTCTTTATTTCTCTTTAGGAGGCAGCGTGGCCGAGTGGTTAGAGCGCTGGACTTGAAATCTGGAGGTCCCGGGTTCAGGTCCCGTTCTGACCACTATCTGGATTTGTTCTCGGTCATCCCGAGTTCAAATCCTCGGTCATGCTTGTAAATAGCCAACTGGTCTGCCTCCTGCCAGTTGGGATTTTTAACCATGTTATGTTTATTTAATATATTATATTTGTTCAGTATTTGTTTCATATACACGGCCCCACAAGCTTCTAGCTTTAAACACAAACCGTGTATAAATAAAGTTACTTTACCTTTACCTTTTTATCTTTTTACTCACTGTCATACTCATATATTTCTTTTAATGTTAGTTCTGAGATTTTAAACATGTAATAAAATAATTATTGCCCGTTACACTTCATGTACAACACTTTCCTCTTACATGCCCACAGCCAAATACAAAATAATGTTCAACAGTAGAGTGAATCCACATTAAATGACTAAAGAGATTTTGAAGGTTTTATCAGCAAATCACCCAGGTTACAGGGATAGAGAGGACACAAGGAAAAGCTCTGCCTGTAAGTACTGGGAATGGCTGGAAATGAAATGGCCTATAATCAACAAAATCCCATGTACTTATATCATTCACATGCAGGAAATCTCAGCAATAATGTGCATCCCCATTAGATGCCAGACCTTCAGTGTAATAAACTGTACACTGATTCTACAAAGGATCAATTATATTGACTAACTGGATGCTTGGCCACCAGTGATTGAAATTCCTCATCATCCATACTGCCGCATTGGAGGATCATATTACTGGACTCTTTGATGCATACTTTGAGAGCTGGGAACACCACATCTTCAGCCAGCCTAAAGGGGATCAACAAAATCAAGCAAAGCCCTTCACTAAGACCTGTTGTCATATAGTCTTTTACAGTATGTGCAGCAAAACAAGTCAGATCCAACCGGACGAGTAAAGAGGTGTCTTTCTACTCAACAAATCAAATTATATTAAAACAATTTTTGACTCCTCTTTGAATAAACCATAATTGAATACCAGAGAAGGAAATATGTTGGTAAGGCCAACAACTTGCTAACTGTGCTGAGAAGGCTCTTTGGGGAGCTATCAGGCTTGCTGTAGGCTTCGAGTCTACAAGTGTAAGGCTTCAAGTTGCCCTGATCTTGTTTTACCTTGCTCTGATAGTTTTTCTTGACATGTTGGTTTTTGGAACAGTTTCTTCTCTTAAGGTCATTGCCCTGTATTGCATTGCGCATCCTTTCTGCACAGAATTACACGTGTAATTAGCTCGCGCACATAAACAAAATGGGGGCTTTTTCTATGCAGCTTAGTCCGCGAGAAAAATAAATCGTCTCTTTCTCGTAAACGAGAATGGTGACCTATCAATCTTTAATCATATTATGTGTGTAGCGATCACGTTCTTTCTGTAAAATGAAAACAGATCAATTCCTATGTAAAATAAATTATAACTGGAAATGCGTACTTTGACAGTACTCGCAACGGAATTATTAAGGAATTATGCAGGATATACAAGTTCCTCATGCTCCTAAACGAATATTGGGACCCCACTAATTTATTTCAAAATTTAAGTCCCCTTGAGGTAATCAGCAAGTAGGCAAAGTTTGGTTGAAAATCTATGTTCAGTTCTATTTCGGGGCAATGACCTTAATTAAAACCAAGACTAGTAAATCTGCAATAATGGATTACAGACTTGCTACTGACTGCAAATCTCTATTTCTTTTATGTTTCATTTATTTATGACATGTACCTTCCTCTGACTGCCACTCCAGGATCAGTGCTCATTATGTGCTCAGCTATATCAGTGAGTAACAAATCCAACATACTGGGCGTAGACTCCCCCTCAGACAGAAGAACCATCAGTAAAGCACTCCTGTCCATTGCACTGGGATAAAACACTTCCAGGCCTGCTTTTAACACATTGCAAGCCTCCAGCTTCACTTCAGCTCCAACCGAATCAACCGGTGCATTTATCAGTTTCCACACAAGAAGCCTTGTATCTTTAACAGCGCTGTCATCTAGCTTGGCCCATCCTGCGCACACTTGTCTCATGAGAGTTTGCAGTGCAACTAACATGGCTATTGTTATGTCATGCTGGCCTTGTGTTATGGCAGTATTTAGTACATTACAGATGTGGCTCAACAGTTTGTTATGAAAATCAGCTGAGTCGCACAATGGAATGTCATGATCATTTTCTATCAAAGCCACCTGAATCTTGGCATCTAGTCGTCTACAGAGGAATGTAACTTGATGCGCTAATGATGCTGAGGCCTCCAGTGGGTCAAGCAAATCTTGTGCAGTTTTAGCTGTATTTTAATAGTTGTAGGGTTAAAAATAAATAAAATTATTTAATTAGCAATTTTGTCATCATCAAAAAGCTAAAAGAACTATTAACCACCTGATGGTAATGAACATCTTTTAAGGTCAGCTAGAATTTGAAAGCATGCCTTTGTGAAATTTTCCTACTGTCATGAAATTATTCAAAATATAGTTACTGTAAAGCTTAAAAATTACTATTTAACAACCGAACAGGTCTGCATTGGATGCCAGAGGGAAAGCACTTTTTAAAATCCCTAAACCCTATCTCTCTGAGTGCTGAATGAGCCAAGTCAAGCTTTTCATTACTGAAGTTACTAAACAATACACATCAGTGCTGTATCCCCATTGCACGGTTATGGCCTGATAATTGCAAGGAAATAATTAGAAGATTTGATAAAAATGATCATTGTTTTGCCAAATGTACATAGATTTGAATGCCCATCAGACTGAATTTTTTGAAAATCAGCCTATAAGAAGGTCAGTGACTGTGTAAAATAGTTGTACATTGCATAACAAAAGAGGCAAGCCTTATCTCTAATAAACATAAACAGAGAATCACTTACAGGTACATTGAAAGCTTGGAGGAGTTTGAAGTTGCTGAGACACTTGATTGCAAGATGGATATCCACCAGCCACCCATTCACCTATGTGACTGCTACCATAACTCCACAGTCGGCCATTAACAGAGTCCTGACACACACCTGTGAATTTCAATGACAAAAGACAATTTGAATTGTGGTCTTTAAAGTGTCCATTATAGTGGGAGTTGACTGTAAACATTGAAGGTCAAAAAATCACTTGAGTCCTATGTATGTGTACTTGTACTGATTTGACTATGTGACTGCGTGATGCGGTTCTAGTCAAGACCCACATTTCACCCTTGCTCGCCACAGAGTCCCAGTAGCTCAGTGGTAGAGCATCCATCCTAGAACACGGAGGGTCGTGGGTTCAAATCCCATCTGGAACTCGAAATTTTTTTTCCGAGTTTTTCAGTTAATGCAAAATTTATCATGCTATATTTCTACATAAAGACTCACTTGGGCGGCGTAGCTGGGTATAACACTGAAAGAAATTACCACGACTGTGCTTCAAAAGTTAAGAATCTGTCACAGCTATGCATGCATGCCATGCTAAAAACCTACTGTTCTGCTATGGGTTATGCATGGCAAACTGTAAGTAAATTCTCAGTTTACACAATAGACTTGTAAACTGTAGACCACGTTTCGCAAACAGCACATTAATTTATTTTATTAGGTGTCATAAATTTTCATAAAACAGTCAAAAGTCTGTAGTTTACAGGTATTCAGTTTGCAAAGTGCTGTTTATAATTCTGTCAATTTACATACAGTACTTGTACACCAGGGTCGGTTATTAAAAGGACAGATAATACTATCCAACAGATAAACCACTATCCAATGGTTGCAATTTAACAAAACCAACTACACTTTCCACTGAACTGTAGTTCATCCAGTGGATAGCATTATCCACCAGACAAGACACAAACTAACTTACTAAGGCCAGGGATCACTAGATCTTGCCATTTGGGTGTGGCTGAATTGACAACATGTTCATGCTTCACACAAGAACCATCCAAGGTTGAAAAACAATAATTCGTTGGACCTGCAAAAAGTGGATGTAAACAGACACTTTGGTAAGAAACAAAAACAACTTTACACAATTTATGCCAACTATTAACTAAAGCCAGTGACACCAATAAAACTTAAGTACCCTAAGTTTTTACAAAAACTTTCCCTGACCAAGTTGTTAGCAATTCTAGGTGAAAGCTAATGTTATCATAGGAGATGCAATAGACCTAAAATAAGTGCACCAGAGTTGTTACAGTAGCATCATCATGTTAAGTTATTGGCGAAAAGCATTCATGCACTTCACCTCTTCTTTCCCAGGAATTAACCCCTTGCCTACCAGAGCCAAACACACCAAGCAACCAGCGGCCATATTGAATTTTTAATGGCGATTCTAAATTTGGCTAAGCAATAGCATCTTTTCAGATAAAATATTAAAGTACACCTAGATTAAGCATTTACAATGAGTTCCTCTCCCTTTTCCGCATTCTCTTACTGTACTGTTGACTCGTACAGCTCCCCGGCGAACTCCTTGACCATGTGCATTTGGAGGTTCAATTTCTTCGATCGATCAAGGCTTTTTCTTCGCCACCTTGTTCTTCTTTCTGTTCAGAATCTTTAGAATCACTTGGCTTTAATTTGCTGTGACTTAAATCGCTTACATCAGAGTGGCGATCGGCAAAATTTTCAGCAATAGCTTCATCTGTGTCCATTCTGCCTTCACACACACAAGCCGCCATTTTGAAAATTGTCGGAGCAAAAAGCAATTTCATTGGGTCAGCGGTGTTTCGAAAGTAGTGCCAGACTTTTCTCAACAACCGGGGATGACTTATTCAAGGCATCGCGAACAACCAGGCTTTCAGTGATGTCCTTTGGTTGAGGACATATATATATACATCCTCGGTCATTGCGTACGTGACAACAGAGAGGACGTATATATATACGTCCTTGGTAGGCAAGGGGTTTATAAAAAGCGGAGAAACCCTTATGCAAGGCCCTAAAATTGAAAGATGTTGAGGTCTCTCTGCCCTGCACCCCTGATGTATTAACAGTTGTGGGCTTCAACGTTTCTGTTACCAGACATTTGAAAACAATTTTTTTCAAAGGGCATGATACTTTCATTCACCATAAGGTACATGTACAGTTCAAGTAGATTTGTTAGAGAAAGAAATGAAATCAAAAATGTGTCATACTTCTGTGCCCTCTGAGTGAAAGCAGCATAGGTCCAGAAGAGTTTGCAAGCTGTGGAACCACAATGACTAACATGTCACCACTGATAAACATGGCTGACTGCTTGAGAGTACTGACTGTTAATCCACAGCTGACCATCTCTGAAAAGCAATGCAAATGATTAATATTGCTCATAATTTCACCCACAGACAGACAGACAGACAGACAGACAGAAAGACTGTCTGACTTCTGACTGATGGACTAAATAAATGCTTGCTTGATTGACTGACTGACTTACTGACTGATTGATTGATTGATTGATTGATTGATTGATTGATTGATGGGTGGGTGGGTGGATGGGTTAATGGGTGGTTAGTTCCTTAATTGATTGATTGATTGATTGATTGATGGATTGATGGTTAGGTGGGTGTATGAATCGGTGGTTGTTTGGTTGATTGATTGTTTGATTGATTGATTAATTAATTAATTAATTAATTAATACCAAATGGAACTACGGTAAATGAAGGTAAACAGAATGTTAATTTATTAGAAGTACTGCCCAACAAATTTAACTACTCTGCTAACCTAAAACACTAACCACCTTACTCAAAACTTACCATCTGCATCTTTTTGAGGAGTAGGAGTTGTAGGTGAACGTCTGACTGGTAATGGAGATGACAAAGAAGATGGAGGTTCTTCTTTCTTCATCACAACAACTGCGTCACCACAGGGAGCAGCAAGTACATCAAGCTCATCCTCACTTGGTTCCAGCTTGAATTCTTGTAAATATAAATCCACTTTTCTATTTTCTTGATCAGCTTGCTCAGATGTTTTTACAGACCAAACCCAGTACAAGTGAACCTCGTCACTTAGAAACTGTACAGTTTTGTGCTGTGGAGGAGGTTGCTCTTCATCTGAGACTTCTGGTTTAGTCGCATTCTTAAGCTTAATTGTCCGTATTATCTAGTGAAACAAAAAATAACGTAACTAAAGCGGCCTTCACACGCCAAACTAAAGTTGGCAAACTCATGTTGGCAAACTCAAGTTGGTCTGTGTGAACGACACAACAACAGTTGGCGAACAAGTTGGCAAACTGTTGGTGAGAATAGAGACAAGTTCTATTTTGTCGCCAACAGTTGGCCACCTTGTTTGCTGTTGCTGCGTCGTTCACACACACCAACTTGAGTTTGCCAACACAAGTTGGCCAATAGTTTGTCGTGTGAAGGCCGCTTAACAGAACTTCAGTTAATAATTTTAGACAGTACAGAATGTGGTAATCACAAGATGGTAAGTCATGTTTAATGTGATAAATTCTAGCCTGGTTCAAAATTTATGCTAATAGCAGACAATCTTCTACCAGGGTTCCAGTTATTAAAGTTTGTAAAGCGAGGTGTCAATGAGGAATTGCGACAGGTTAATACTTAGGTCTTACCAAATCCTCAGAGGTTTGCCAGTAATTTGTTGGGTCAGCTTGTTGGCTTTTTTGTTCTGAGACCCCTCTATTATCTGGAACACTGCTCTAAACAATAAAAGTTACAACAAAATACAACTGTACTCCTATCAAGAATTTTCTCACCTGTAGAGACATTTTATCCAGTACATAGCATATGTTTGTAGGTTCATTGTCAAACTCCTTTGGTCTGAACAGCAACCAGTCTTGTACTAAGGCTAGCCAACCTTCCTTGAGATCAGCATTTCTTCTGTACACAGTCCCCCTAAAAAAGCCAAATGATCAGGAAATCATTAGGGTTGATTCATACAAGGTCTAACTGAGAAGAAGAGAGTCATATGGTAGTATCAAGACAATTCTTGAAATCACTCACCATGGTCTCTAACAAGCCATCAACCAGCTTTGTACTGAAATTAAATCCTGATAACTCAAACCCTCAAATTATAACTCGAACCTGCCACTAATTTGAACCTTTTTTGATTCCCCTCCAGGTCATTTTCTTACTAATTTTGCCCTTGATAACTCAAACCCCCGATTACTTGAACCTTTTTTAATTTCCCTTGAAGATTTAAGTTATTGAGATTCAACTGTACAGTCATGTAATGTACATCAGTTCAACTGATAGGCAATGTTATGTATTCCTTCAAGGCTGTCATTAAGTTACATTGAAGTTATCACCGGTAGCATTTCGCATGGTGTGCAAGTGTAACATAACACCAATAATCGATAACTTCACCTGAAACAGTAAGTGAACTCAGCCGTAACAGGTGTTACGGGTTATACCTTTAATGACAGCCCTGTCCTTGCTTCAAATTATTCATCCAGCGGCAACTGCTACTGGATTTGTTTCAGTAGTTCAGAACTGGTTGCCCACATTTGAAAAATAGTCTCCATGGTCAGCCTCACACCAGTATTTGTTTGATGCATATCAGTATGAAATTGACAATTTTAATGTTTTTTTTATCACATTTACCTGAGAGTTCCACGTTTTCCAGTGCCAATTTTAACCAGACCTTTACTAGCCCCGCTTATCAGGTACAAGAACTTCCCATCACAAACAAGAGTATTTATCTGGTCATTGCTGCTTGTGGAGTCATCAGATTCTGTTAAAATCATTTCAAACTGCCAGCTGGTGACAAAACGAGATGTGCGTAGAACACTAAGATCGTTGAATGAACCCTTCCTTTCATAGTCTACAGCTCTCTGTAGTACACCACCTACAGGCAGCTTGCCTAATGCTGTCCCCTGCTGTTGTAGAACTTCAAGTACTTGAATAAACAGTCGAATGGAAAGCCTGTTGAAACAAATAAAATATTAATGTACTAAATAATATTATACAGCATCCATGGGTAATACGATTTTGTGACATTTGCAATAAAATGGCAAAACAAGGTACCTAATGTACGGTAACCCACAAAATTATGTACGTAAGGTAAGGATGCACTGTATATGTCAGGTAAAAGGTTAAGTCTGTGTTGAGCCAAGTGGCCGATACAACCAAACCTTATCCCAGTATTTCAAACACCCCTGGATGGAAGACACATCTCACTTGCTTGTCCACCAAAGGGTTAATTATGCTCCTTCCATTTCTTGTGGAAGGTGAGGTGGTTAAATGGATAGTCATTTGCCCTCTCAGTCTGGATTGAGCAGCATGGGTCTGAGAGCTGAACATCATAGGCGGCGGAGTGGAGGGGAAGGGGGGCTGTAGCCACTTCAAAAAAACCTTGGGGGGATCAGCCCCCCCCCCCCCAAGTTTTGGTACAGAAAATATAATAAACTCTCACAGTACCTCTCTCCCGTAAGGGTACTACTTCAAGTACCATAGAGGTTCCTTGACACCAGTAGAGCACCCCAACACAAACTTTTCCAAGTACCCTCTCCCCCCCCCCCCCTTCGCCCCTCTTCCCGGACCCTTCTCTACCTAGTACTAGGCCCTGGAGAGCAATGGTGGATGGTTTCTTGGAACAATGGTTTATAGAAAAATCAATACACAAGAATAGGTGGGATAACCAGTTATGGCCAGAAAGGTAGTGATATGCTTTCACGGAAATCCAGATTAGTTCCAGCAGTTAGAGTCAGTTCAGCCTGAGTGCAATTTTACCATGCTGTTTCTTGTATTCATAAAGATAATACAAATTTATAGAGTTGGTCACATTGTCCCCACCTACAAATAGTCCATTGAGTTTGACACAGTAATAACATGTTGATGGCATAGCATGCAAACAAGATCTCAGTTACGATCTTATTACCTTATTCTTACTACAGTCGAACCCCTATTAAGCGGCCACCCATTAAGCGGCCACCCCCTATTAAGCGGCCAGTTACTAAATTCCCGAAAATATTGTCAGTATAATACTGTAAATAAAACCCCTTTTAAGCGGCCACCCCTATTAAGCGGCCGCGGCCAGCTTTCTGCCGTCCCGATGAGTGTTCTTCTATTGTTTTTACCTCTATTTAGCGGCCAATAAGAATGTAATATACGATATTTAAATAAATTTCCAACAAGCTCAGATCGTGAAGGCCGATAAAATCATTCAAACACAGGTTTATTGTCGTCTTCATGTGATTTCGTTATTCCTTTTCACCTTATTTTGTATTGTAATAATGTAACCTTCTTAAAAGACCTTATGCTAATTTCTGACAAACCCCTATTAAGCGGCCAACCTCTATTAAGCGGCCAGTTGCCATTTCCCCGAGGGTGGCCGCTTAATAGGGGTTCTACTGTAACTTTCGCGAGTACTAAATTTTGCGATTTTCGCAATTTCGAAATAATCGCGAAATTTAGTACGCACGAAAAAAAAAACATTGTGTAAAATTTAAAAGCGCGAAAATTAACACCATATTTAAATCAAAATAATAAAAATTTTAAATGTTTGTCTTTCTGTCTTGTTTTTGACTGGCACCCTAACCCTGATTACTGTTTTGAGCTTGTAAATTGGATCAAACCCTCTTTAGTACAGTCACTAAAGTCCCCGTATGCAGACTCCTTGTAATCACACTGAGCCAGACCTTTGTGTATTTCCAGTGGTACCTTTAGCCTTTGACGACTAATACATAAAACACTGTCAAAATCGTGAAATTTTATACACTTTCCTTCTAATTTTTCTTGCAATCACGAAAATTAATACTCGTGAAATTCGGCTCTCAAATTTTCGCGAAATTAAGTACGCGCGAAAATTAGTAAGAATAAGGTAATATGAAGATGTCACCAATTATCAGTTGATTGTTGGAAACCTGCAATCATTTAGCTTGAAATCAAGCTTATTTGCCCAATGTAAACAATGGCTTAAGCGCTGACAATTGGCGACGTTTGACACAAAAAACTCTCTTTTAGCAAAACCAACAAATGTTAAGAGCATTGTTTTTTATATCACATTTAACTCATCAACTTTTTCCCAGATGCCATGCATTGATTAAACAATTGAAATTTCATTGCCAATTCAATTTGATTAAATTGTTACCTTCCACAAGCTAATGCGATGAGTGCTGCCGCCAAACTCTCCCTTTTCACTCCACACCGAGCCAGTTCGTCGTGTCTACTTTTATTTTCTTCATCGCTTGCTTGCTGCAACCAACTGCAGAGCAGATCAGCTAAACCTTGAATGCAACTAACATGTTCAACCGAAAGAGAATTCGGCGCGCAATTTTGAAGACACTGCAGCAACAATTCCGAACATTGCCCTGCTAACAAAGGATCTGTCCGGCTTTGAGACTGTAGAATAGGAACTAGGAGAAGAAGACTAACATGCGAGGAAAAAGAAACATCCTGAAGTTGTCCTTTCGGTTTTACATCGCCCTTTGAGGCTTTCAGACCACCATGGCTACCGGCGGGAGGGCGAGAAATTTTCGACGACAAAGTTGTTAGTATTTTGGATTTCTGTGAGTGCCAAAGGCCAAGTAAAGCACGCTGTCGATAGTTGAAAAACTTGTAATACGAGCCATGCTGTAGAGCACATGCATTCAACAGACGTTTGCTGAGTTCCGCGTTTGATGAAGTTTCAAACTTGTGATCGGAAATGCACTCCACGAATGCGGAGCGCTCGGTGGAGATTGGAGGTGGTTGGAGGACCTCGACAACAAATTTAAGGCCATCGTCCAGAAAAATGCTTTGTTCTGTGACAGAAGACCAGGCATCAGAGCCAGCTGTAATGGCATTAGTCATCTTTCATTCATTGCTGCCGCAGAAAACACAGCGAAAATCAACATGGCACCCATATTTTTGCTGATCTTTGAATTTGCCTCGCTTCAGTGCATGTCGTGTGACGGGTCACGCAAATTATTGGAAATTTCACCACATTTCAACAAGGTTACAATTTTATTTGTTTATTTTCTTTGCAATTTTACACTGTAATTCTCTATTTGATCTGGATGGGCTAAATTTCAGTATAAATTACCATAACTCTCAGTTTCTGAGAATTTTTTCTTTTCGTTTCTATATGTTTTCCGGTCGCGGGACATCATAAAAATAGGTACAGGAAGCGTAAATGTGGCAAAGAAAGTAAAAAAAAAATTATTTCGAACATCACATCCAAAATAAGATTGCACATACATGGTGCCATGGTTCAAATTATGATTGACATAACTGAAAGAAAAGATAGAAATTTTTGCACACATAGCAATTTTTTTTTTTTTTTTTTCATTTAATTTCTGATGCAAGCACACGAGAAATGGTCTTTTATACTCTGACGGTCTAGCGGTTTAAGGCAATTTTGAGTGTTTAGTTGGTCTGTGGCATGTGTGCACATTCTTTATTATCTGGCAGTCTACGGCCAAGAAATTTATGGCGGTCTCGGTCTTCAGGAGACATTGAGACGATAAAAGAAATTTGCGTTCTAGGAGTAAAAAAAAACATGTTGGTTGGTCTGCGGACTAAATGACCCCCTATAATAGGCCCTCTTCCTAAGGCATTTTGCTCTTATCATTCATATGCTCATCGTTATGTTTTTTAATTATTATTTTTTTAATTAGTCCTACTTTGAACGTACCGCGAGTAAAGAAAAAAACATTCTTTGAACACCGTACCGCAATACCGTACTTTTCGTAGTCTATATCTGTCTTGATTTAATAAAAGGTGGCTACAGTCTGGCTGTCAAGAAAATTGAATGGGGTTGAGATTTTTTTTTTTTTTTTTTTTTTTTTTCTTTTAAGGACATGGGAGATTATTTGGCTTACTTTCAGTGGAAATGAAGTGCTTTCAATTTTATACTCATGGCTTTTATCCCTTCTACCTACCTACCCCCCCCCCCCTTCCATTTACTTTTGGCTAGTTTACCCAGGCTCCAACTCGCCATATCTACCGAACTTTGAATTCTAATGGCGCGCGCTGACTTGTAGAACAGAGGTGATCTAGTTTTTCATTTTGCTGTCTAAAGGAAGTTTGCCGGAGGACATCATTAAGTCCTATGAAGGTGGAAGTCTAACGATTTGCAAGTTTTGCGTCGGCTGCTATTGTACCTTAGAACAAAGCTTTAACGGGTTGAACTCTTGACTCGGTACAGTTTTGCTAGGTACAAATAGCGTTGTGCTTGCTTTAGACGGCAAAGGTCTTCAGCCACATCAACTAGGACTCGGAACTAGACTTAAGGGCTGATTTGAAGGCGGTCATGGCGATATTCGGCTTGAACTCTTCCTTGGCTGGAGACTTAGAAAAATTCTGTTGTAATGTCCGGGGGTATTGGTTCCCTTTATAACGATTTTTTCCACATCCGGGGTATTACATTGTGAATAAGATGGAAAGGTTGCAAAGAGCGCAGCTGATGGTCGAAAGGAAATCACTTCAAACCCTTATGTGAGTAGAATTCTCTTCATTTGATGATTATTTTGCCGTTTGGCTAAGCTAGCAATCAGAGCGGCCTGTGATTCGATAGTCAGCAGCAATTCGATATGCGGGGTTTCCGGCCGTGAATTGACATGAACTATGACCGAATGGTCTCGCTGAGTCATGAATTATTTAGTTATTTTAATCCCGAATTCGTTGAAAATGAAGCGATCGTCGATGTAAAATGCTTTCTGATAGTTCATTTTAGACCATGCATGGATTTAGAAAGCTTTAGTCCATCTCTCGCTCCGGCGCTTTAAAAATTTGTTTTCATTTGATGTTATTTCATGTTGTAAACAAGTTAATTAAATTGGTAGAATTCATGATTTGAACAAAATGCCGTAAATGCAGTCTTTTTGGTTCATAAAGAGATTTATTAGAGTAATTTACGTTGAACATGAGCTACAACTAGTCGATTCATGCAAAGCTTCTTGCAAAAATATGTCTTTAGAACTAGAGCTGTGTCAAAATCTTTAGACACCTTTTATTAAATCAAGACAGATATGCTATACGTCGTTTCCCACCCTCGGACGCAGGGAGGGGAGTGGGACCGAGCTTGGAGACATGGGAGAAAACGTGACTTGTTACATGACGTATTAGAGTAAAAGTTCCAACATGGCGGACGGTGAGAGCTCGAACTTGTCAGAACTTGTTTCCAACTTTTTTTGCACTGATATCTAAATCTGATCAATGCTTTCTTTTGCTCCTTAAGAAATCATTTCAAACCTCCTGGTAGTTATTCTTGATGCCAATCCAGTGTGGTGGGGCAGAATTGTTTGTGAAGGAAATCAATCAAATGGCCATGAGCAACAACAAGTAAGCTATAAGTTTTATTAAAGCTATATAAAATCTCAGATCAGGTTTAACTGGCTTTCATGCAAAACTTTTGTTATTCTGACAAACAATCAATGTTTATTTTTATTGACTTTTCAGATTAGTTTGACACATTGTGTGGACAGTCTTATGGTGTTGTGTAACGCTCATCTGATGATGAAACACAATAATTGTCTTTCTTTTATTGTATCACACACAAGCACAAGGTATGGCTTGGTATAAGAAAAGCACACAGATCATTATATAACAATGTTAACTTTAATTAAAATGCAATGTGATATTCAGGTTACTGGGCCATCTGTTTCCATTTTGCTGGTTTCTTCCCAGGTTGGGAGGGGGGACTCCATCATGAAAGGGATGGGGATGCTCGTTGTCTTGCTTAGGTGTGTAAATTACAGAATTTGTTATCACTTAGGCTGTCCTGGGCAGGATGCTATTATATTTTTAAGTATTACCACCATTTGCATTGATACGCGACTACAGAAATCAAAACACCGGCGCAAACGTTTCCAAAATTTCTGTCAATCAAAGTTTGAAAGGGTTTCCGACAACATTTTTAATGCATATACACCCTTTGGTTTATATCATCTTGTTTCAGGGATAAAAGTTCCATTCTAATAGTACTCTCTATTTGGGTAAGTGCCCTGAGAAATGCACCAAAAACTGTACAATTTAAACATTCACAAAATGTTTGAGACTCACCTGGGAGAATGGGAAAGTGCTGATTTTTATCCCTGTCTGATTATAGAATAATAGTATTGTCAGATTTTGTAAAAATATCACTTATCTAAAGGTAGTTAGCTGGTATATATTTTTGAAATAATATTTCTGCTATTGTGTTTTGAACAGCAAGTTTGTGTTTCCAAGAGAAAATTCCACTGGTGGAGTCAGTGATGATGTTCAGAAAGATCTTCCTTCAGATGGAAAATATGAAGGGTTTGCTGAAGTCAATGATGCTATCATCACTGAACTAAAGACTCTGTTGTCTACAGAAGATTCAAAAGGTACCTTAAAGGGGCCATGTCACGCAATTTTAGGCAATTTTGGCACTGAGCAACTGGTCATAGAATTAACTGAAATTTCACAGAAATGGCTTTAAACTGTAGAAGAACTACAGAAAGGCCAAAATGTGGAATGGATGGGCAAAATTCGAGAAGATTAAAACGGATTGCGTTTGGGTAAACTTGAAAAGCATTGGGCCGACTTTTTTCAAGATTATCTCAATTTGTATAAAAGTGTCATTTACTATGCTCAAAAATCATCCTTGTTTGTTATGTGGCCGTGATTTTGCCAATAAAAGTCTTTCCTTCTGCCAATTTGAAGTTTAGAGCTCTTAATTAACGAAAATATTAAATAGAATATAAATAGCCCCTTTAAAGACTGATGGTGTACGGGATGAAATTTCAATTCTACATTTTCTCATTTTGCAATAGCTGTAACCCCTTACACTGTTTCTAATAACCTGCGATCAGGCTTTCTGTTTTTTCGCGGCGGAGGGAAGGCGAAAAAAGGAAAGCCTGATACAATTACTTGTCAAGTCGTCTGCCGCCCCCTAATTAAAATAAATATCTGTCAACGTCGTCGAGAATGTCGGCGATGCAATCACATATTAAAGCGTGATTAGTGCCTGGTTTTAACATGTGTTTGAATCACCCTTTTTGAATGAGCTGATTGGATGGTTTTTAAAATTTGTTTTCTGCAAAGGCTGATTTTGTGTAAGGCTCAGGTCAGACATTTCAAGGCCGTAGTTTTCGTCACTGGCACGATCGTCTGGCGTCTTTGGTGGTGTGATGTAATACTCTTCGACCCTATTGGTGGTAGATCACGCTCTTGTCGAATCCTGTCGGAAGCGCCGCCAAAACATCTTTTCTTTCACAAACTATTCGTCGAATACACTCCCTTTGTTCGTCTTTAAATGTTTTGTGAACAAAACTCTTGAGAGATTTTCTGAAAGCTAGAAGAACTCACTTTCTACTTCATTCAACACCCGCCATGATAACAATCATCTACGCGCGATATTTTTGGACCGGAAATTAGACTTGAACTCAATTAGCCAATCAGGATAGAGTTCTAAGGTTGCCTTTTGTTTCCTGACCAATCAGAAAAAAGTCCAGATTCTGGACTTTTTACAGACGACTGGAGAAGTAATTGTATCAGGCGTTCATTTTTCCATTCACCCCTCCGCCGCGAGAAAAATAACGCCTGCTCGCAGTTTATGTTTCTAATAAATCCAGAGATAAGTGCTCGCCTGACAGGCCAGACTTCACCCTTGTCACAATCTAGGACAAGAATATTTTAACTCAAAAAATATGGAGTTTTGTCTTCATTTTTCCAGCAGATAACCACAGCTCAGAGGTGCCTCCAACGCTTCTTGCTAGTGCCCTAACCATGGCCTTATGTTGTATCTTTTGTTACTGTAATAATAATAGTAGTTGTCGCAGCGTTTTTGCTTCAAGTAATATAAACTTTTCAGTTATTGTTATCTTGCACATGTAAAATTAACCCATTATAACGAAGCATGGCAGATCCAGGGGGAGTGGATTGGGTTGATAGCCACCTCCTACATCCAAAATAAAAAATAAAAACAAACAAATTGAAATAGAAAGTACCAACAAGTATTTTAATGTCCAACCCCCTCTCCTTTCAAAAAAACCATGAGGCTAAAATAAAAATATTTGCCGACAGTCACCCTGGTGAACAAATCCTAGATCCACCCCTGCAAAGTTTTCTTGTATTCATCCTACCCATTTCCAGTGGAGTAAATAAAAATTCCCTTAGGCTAATAATTGCTTATCGCTACAGATACTAGAGTTGCATTTTGGTTGAAGCACTTTGGAATCCTCCTTATCCCTAGGGTAGAAAAATATTAACCTTAACCTTCTTACATCAGATATTCACAGAGCAGAGAAAGAATGCCCAGGTAATGGGCATGTATAATGTTATTGATGAGATGTAGATTTTTACACTACATTTGCACAAGTTACACTACATTTCCCCTCCTTAAAATTTTGATACAGTGTATTGTCAGAGAGAAAGGTGATGCTTTCTCGCCGCTTTTTTTTGCTGACATGAGGTCCTAGGGCTGGGCTGAAAGTGTTTCACCGCCACTCCCCCCTTTTTGGAGTAAAGAATAACCCACCTTCACTCTGTCAGTGTTGTGTGGTAAGACACAGTACCGGTACTTCTATTCACCAAGAAGTATAAATACTTGTATGTACGGTTTGTGAGCTGTTGGGGCAAATTGTGGGACGTGGGGGGAAGGATGGAGGGTGTGGTAACCTGTGATGGGGTAGAATCCTCTCTAATCTAGGATCAGGTAGTACACTTATTAGCATTCTTCAGTTTCTTCCCTAATAATTATATGAGAATGTAAGGAGCTAATTCATGGAAAATAATGTGTCCTTTTTTAGTTGGGCAGAAACTCAAGTCACGCATTTTGGTAAGTAACGGATTATTAACAGATGTATTAACAGATGGATTATTGCATAAAACATCTAAAACAAAGATGGATCCATTTTAGAAAATGGTCAAAACTTAAACTTTTCCATTGCTTATTTTGTTGCAGGTTTTGAAAGCTGCACCAGATGTATCTACACAATATATGCCAATAATGAACTGCATATTTGCTGCTCAAAAAAGTGTAAGTATTACATTTATGACAGCTGAAAGCACGCAAAAGGCTTACTTTAGCATGCTGTAAACTTCTGACATTACATAACCCCAACTCTGTGATGCAAACATCTGATAAACAGTTCAATGGGCTATAGTTAGCCTACCGTATTTACTCGTGCGCGGCTTTTTTCCGGGCGTTGGGGGTTGGGGGGGTTTTTTTAAGGGTAAATAAAGGGGAAATTGGGGGGGTAAACCTACAATAAAAATAATTTATCCATATTTAAGTCCACTACCATTGAGCTTCTTTTGTCAGTTATATCATAACAATCCCAGAATTAGCCCTCCATGAAAATAAGCACAAAAACCCCTTGGGAACAAATAAGCCCTGGAGGTTCTTTAACTTGTGTTATTTGATAATTTGTTCAGAATACTGTGATTGATGCTTGTGTACTGGATGAACACTCAGGATTTTTACAGCAGGTATGAATAAAATATTCCTAAGGGTCACAAAACATCTGTTCCTGGAAGTACATTGCTACATGTATGTATTCTTAGAACATGGTCGTTCTCTGAACCGAGCGCGTAGTTTTTCCCCACTCCTTCATTTGTTAACATTTTCATCTAGAGCTAAGTGTTGGTGTGATCGCTATACTAATCAATATTCTCTGCACGCATTGCGTGCCTATGATACTGGAAAGCGTTGACTTGTAATCTTGGAGCCCATTTGGGAATAATTTTATCCGTGAGACTCAGCTTATCCAGGAAAGTTTGAGTTGTGCTGTTTCACTATTTTCTAGGCAGCCGACATAACAGGTGGAATGTACCTCAAAGTGCCACAGACTCTTGCTTTGCTGCAATACTTATTGGTGAGTTATTGTTACAGCCAAGTGTTGCAACACAACGCTGAACAGCATAACGACAATAAGTTAAACGACTTATAAATGGCTGATATCTATTCTTCATTACGATTTTTAAAAAGCTTCATAGGGTACCCAGAACACGAAAAACCCCAACAAAAAGCGGTTTGATTTTGTAGCACAATGCTCCTTAAATGACAGGAACCCATTTTAGAAGAGAGTATGGCTAAACCATGGCGAGGGTCGGCGAGGGTGGAAAGGGATTATATTAGGGCAAAATTTAGTTTTACCATCAAGGGGCAAGGAAGTAATTCCTTTGAGGCACGAAACAACGTGATTTGGCGTAGTTCAGGGTATTTTCCCTTGCGACTACCGAATTCGTTGCGAAACATCATTTCAGATATATTCATTGCACTCTCAGGACTTGATTAACCTCATAGGATATTAAATTAATTAAATGTATTTGAGTGTCGGTAGTAGGCAATACTGCTGATACACCAAACCCCGGCCCCTAGATATTCACCGTTATTTTAAGGTCATTGCCCTGTATTGCATTGCGCATCCTTACTGCGCAGAATTTTACGCGTATTTAGTGCGCGCGCGCGCGCGAACATCAACAAAATGGCGGCTTTTTTCTATGTGGCTTAGTCCGCGAGAGAAGTAAATTGTCACTTTCTCCTAAACGAGTCTGGTGACCTATCAATTTTTTCTCATATTTTTGGTGTAGCGATCGAATTCTTTCTGTAAAATGAAAACAGATCAATTCATGTGTTTGAAAAATAAATTATCGCTAAAAAAGTGTACTTTGCCAGGACTCGCAGAGGAATTATAAACGAATCTGGTGACCCCCCTTTTTTATTTCAAAATTTCAGTTCCCTCAAAGTAATAAACCAGTAGGCGAAGTTTGGTTAAAAAATTGTGTTCAGTTCTATTTCAGGGCAATGACCTTAAAGGAAATTTGGGACGGTTCCCACCACGGTCAAGAATTTTTTTGCCCCGTAGGAACCCTCCCAAATTTCCTTTTAAAGGGTGAATATCCAAAGGGATTTGGCGTATCGGCAGTATTGCTTACTACCGGTTCTCAAATACATTTAAAAAATATATTTAATATCCTATTTACACGGGTACCACGCGGTTCGCTCTATATCTATATCACTTGATGAACCTCGCTCTACGGGCTTTCTTTTGCCCAAAAACTTTGACGAAATTCTCTTAGGGTCAAAATATCGATGAACAAAAGCTACGTCTTTTCTTTAGGATAAACCTTAAATTAACTTTCGCATGCCATGAATTTGTTTCATTTCAGTGGGTGTTCCTTCCCGAGCCATCAGTCCGTGAACAGTTGATTCTTCCCTCGTCCATGCACATTGACTACAGAGCTGCGTGCTTCTGTCACAGACGGCTTGTGGATATTGGATTTGTTTGTTCAGTTTGTTTATCAAGTAAGAGTAATATTATAATACAACGACAGCCTTGATAAATTTTACCTCATATTTACTTTCTCCACTCTAATGGTTGAGGACTGTATCTACCATGCGCGGAACAAAGATTTAAAAGAGCTTCATTGTGCTTATTTTTGCGAAAATGAAATTTTGCGATCTGGCAGAAAAGTCGTGTTGAAAGAACCTAGATTTCGTTAAAAAACGATACGTATTAACAAACGGATATTCTCAGAATCGGCATAAACAGAACCTTAACAAAACAAAACTTAAAAAACAGGTTGGTATGTTTGTGCGACAAAGGCCAACGTTAAAATACACATGCCAGCATTTGCGATATATCTCGGTCCCTCTGTTGTATGATTCGGAGAAAGAGAGCGTAAACATGGCTATTCAGCAGGGTATTAAATTTGGCGTCATTAATTTTTCGAGGGAACTTTTTTTCTTTCGGATCGATTTCGCTATTTTTTTTAATCGCGAAAATTAAGCCCCGCGAAGATAAGTAATAATAAGGTCTTAGTGTCTAAGGTTGAGCAACACCAAGGGCCGGGGATAAAAGTAAACCTTACTGAGATAAGGTTGATTTGAGTTGGGAAAGATTAAGACGCACTGTACGAACTACGAAGTTCGCCATCCGAACCATAGCTCCTGTTTGTTCGGTTTCAAAGCCGGTTGGTAGCCTCACTCCTTCTCAACGAAAACCTCACATCCAGCGTGGCACAGTGGGGCCATAAGAACGGGTACAAAACAGTTAATATGGGAATGCTGCAGAACTATTGGAAGATCACTTTTTTCTCCCATTCTTTGATCGATTGCCATTTACATGCTGCTTTTTAATACGACTTATTTAAACTCTTCGACTAATGCTTTTCCTTTTATTTGACATTTATTACAGTTTATTGCCAGTTTATTCCGCTCTGTCTCACCTGCCAGTAAGTTTGAGTTGACTATTTAGCCAATTTTCTTATTACATAAAATTTTCAAGCATGTTCCAGGCTCTTGGTCGGGGGGTCGGAAAAGCGTGCGAGCGAGGGAAAAAGGGGTGGGGGGTCTCCCTCCCGTTTTTTCGATCGTTCCCACTGACCAGGAGCCCGCATCAGGCTAGAAATTTTCCATGAAAACTGAATTTCGCGACTTGTTTAACATTTGTTATAATAAATAAGTTTCTTTCCTGAACACGATAGGTTTTAGTTTTACTCTTGATTGGTTAAAAAATTAAAGCAGCGAGTTTGTTCCGTGTTTGGCGAATTTTTTCACCAATCATGGAACTCATTGAAGTAGAGCTATAAGCAAAGAACAGACACAGTTCTACTTTGAAAAGGAAACCGGACTAAACCTTTATCTGGGGAAAAATATGTTTGATCTTCGTAGGCTAATCACTACCCAAACTTTGTTGCAGGACAAGATTTAAACTTCCAGCACTTCCCATGGCGAGACCAAAAAAGAAGAAGAAAGAAAACACAGCGCCTGGAAAATGACATTTAATATTGTCCTATATTTCTGTACAGATTAATGATATAATTTATAATAAAAGTATTTTGTTGTTTGGAAAATAGAAGACTTTATTCTATGAAAAACAGAACTTGATTTGCAATTCTCATTTATATAACATGTGCAGAGTGCAAGCAATTCTCTTTTTCCTTCTCATGAGTAAATGCAGCAAGCCCAATTTCGAGCTTGCTTGACAATCCATGTCGGGAAATGGAAATGCTTCTGTCTGCAACATCCTAAAAAAGTTTCCTCTGCTTTTTGTGAGCAGCAAAAGCTGCTACACTGAGGATGGGAAAATTGTACTCGGATCAAATGATCTTTAAAAAAAATGCGCCGCAGTTGCCTACGCCCTTTTCCTTGCTTTTGCTACTGCTAAGAAGTGCACTTGATGCACGTGGTGCGTAATTGTCTGTTTACGGAAGACATCCTTCTTGCGCTTCGGAAAAACGTGCTCTTTTCTACCTTTTACTCCAGAGATCACCACCCCAATAGAATTACCTTTGAAACACATACTTCTCGTGCGTTAGTCTATATACAAACATAGCAAGGGGATTTTCGAAAATGCGAACAAAGGTATTGACATATGTACATATATATAAATAGATGTCAAGAATCCTCCATTTCTTGAAAGAGTGCCAGCACAGAGTTTGACTCAAGTTCTTTCTGAATTTCATCAATGTCAGTAGGCAGCATGTCCTTGCCATCCAACCAATCAGATAGCAGCGAAGCAGACAGTGATGGACTGTTGGGTAAGCTAGCAGGAAGCGTGAGGCAGGAGTCTTTATAAGGGCTTGCTAGGCTACTAGATCTAAATGAAAAGATAAAAATATTGTTTAACTTCGTATACAGTTTTTGTCAGCCAAAGACGTTTGCAACGAAACCACATGATACAATTAAGTATTGACCTAAAATACTAAGCAAGCACTACTTACAACGGGCCTTAAAATCGGAAAAGTTGTATCTTTCTTTAAGGCCCGGTAATACGGGCAACATTTTTCTTCAACTTGTCTCGCAACATTGTTGCATTGCAAGTTGAACGAGTTGTTGCCCGTATTACTACCGCGCGCTCAACGTGTCTCGCAACAATTTTTGGTGTTGCAAGTCGAACAATGTTGTTGCAAAAAGTAGCACTCGGTTCTACTTTGTGCAACATGTTGCTGCAACTTGCAACATCGAAATTTGTTGCCAGGCAAGTTAAGCGCGCGGTAGTAATACGGGCAACAACTCGTTCAACTTGCAATGCAACAATGTTGCGAGACAAGTTAAACAAAAATGTTGCCCGTATTACCGGGCCTTTAAAAGCTATAACTACATGTAAATATTAGTCTCGGGCTTACATTTGGGAAGCTTATTAACAGAAGGATGTTTGAATCTGAAATTTGGGGGCTTGTTTTTTACTTTTTTGGGGGGGAGGGGGGCAGTAATTTCGTTAGTGCTTATTTTTAGAATTGTACAATAAACATCTAATATAACAAAGAACATATTTTTTATTTTTTTACTGACTTGTACAATAACTATCTACATATACTAAATACGGATTGTCTGAAATGCAAAAAGTGGCAGGAGGATAACCCCCCCCCCCCAAAAAAAAAACCAAATTACTCACTTTACACTCATAAATGTATATTGTATATAACATAAATGTATGTTGTATATAACAAAGAACATATTTGTAATGTTTTTTACTGACTTGTACAATAACTATCTACATATACTAAAATGCAAAAAGTGGCAGGAGGATACCCCCCCCCCCCTCAAAAAAAAAAAAAAAAAAAATCAAAATCACTCACTACACACTCATAAATGTACGTTGTGGTTTCATTTACCTTTGGTACAATCTAGTATATACACAATTCATTACCACATATCACCATACACCGGAACAAATGAAAATACCAAATTGTACCAGGTGATTTAAGCACAAAGCAAATTTAGGTACTTACAGGTTAGCAAGTGCTGGATCTTGTACTATTCCAGCATTATCAAAAAGTTCTTCAATGTCAATTCCTAAACCATAGCCACTTCCCTTTGCCCTGGAAGACAACATGGTGGAGAAAATCACCTCCTCAGCAAACCTATCTTGCTCAGTGACTCCTTGTACATTGAGACCACTGAAAGCATCTTGGATGGTCTCAGGAATCATGTCATTGTTTTGTTGTGGTGATTCAGTTTCCTGGGGAATGGCGCAACTTTGCTGTGGTGTAAATTGTTCAAGAGGTGATGTTCTAGGATAAGATTCTGTCGCAGTGCATGTGGTTGTGGCAGTACTGTTTGAGGTGTCGGCCAGTTTAAAGATGGGAGATTGTATCATTGGCGAGTTAAGCATGGTGTTCCAAAGCAACTGCGCATCAGACTGACTAAGCATTGATTGTAACATTGACTGAAGACTCTTAGGACTCAAGAGGGTAGGTGCTGTGCTATCATCTGTCATGCTGCATATATCTAAACTGTTGTCTAATGGAGCTGCAGTTGATACAACCGAGTCTGACATTGCAAATAATGAAGAAAAACCAAGTGCTGATGTTGAATCCAAATTTGTAGTTGGAGGAATAAGAGGATTTGTGGGCTGAAGTGTGGTGGATTGAACTGTTTGTGTTTGTGTCTGCGGCAGAATGTTAGTACTTGTACATGTTTGTGATGCTGTAGTCCATGGGATAGTGTTGAAAGAAGAAAGAACAGGGTTTGTTGACTGTGGAGCTTGAGTACACACAGAGACTGGTGTTGGTTGTGACTTGCTATTTACAGTGGGCAAGAATGGCAGTGATGTGTTTGATGGCGCATTACTTTGGTTGGTTGCAGTTGTGACGTGCGGTACATTCAATGAAGGAAAGGCTGAAACTGTTGACAACTGTTCTTTACCAAGGGACACCACACTTGTCATGCTGTTGACCAGAGGTGTGCCTTGCTGAGGTGCAGAAATATTTATTAATGAAGTGTTTAAAATATTATTAATTGGTTTATTTGGACCTGATGCTGTAGCTGCCACGTTTCTACTGGCAGTGACATGCACAGGCATCCCAAGTTGGGTACCAGTGACCAAAGTGGATGCAGGATCCCTTTGCGCATTGTTGGAGGATTGTTGTGATAGCATTGGAAAAGCAGTTGTTGAACTTGTCAACAATGGCGTAAATGAAACAGCAGATGTTGTATTTGCCAGCAGTGGCATTGATGAAACCGCTGTTGCCGAACTTGTCATTGTTGGTGTAGCCGAAACAGTAGCACAAGTCGTTTTTGTTGCTTTATTGTCTGCACTGGTGTGAGCAGGTCTTCCCACACCCGTACTAACTTCACAAGTGACTGCCGCTGTCATTTTTGTGACAAGTGTGGCAAGTCCAAGTGGCATGCCCACAGAATTTCCTGCAGTTGTGTTTAGCACACTTGCAACTTTTTCTTGGGAATCTTGATTACTTGTACTTGTAGTTAGGATTTGTTTCACAGGAGCTTGGGATGTAGATTTTTGAGGAGCAAGGATGAGCTGTTGAGTTGCCATGGGAGCAGCGACGTTCATTAACACAGATGGAGGCAGTGGTACTACTTGGTTGGGTGCTAAAAGAACAAGCTTTCCTGCAACTAAAAGAAAGAAATCCCACAAATAAATAAAAGTAAAATAATTGAATGATGGATTTTTTCACTACTGATGACTACATCAAGTTGCAACCTGGTCAGATGTGCGTAGTGAGGTGTAGTTCCTCATTAGCCCAGAATTTGCAGCGTAACTGGAGTTACCAAACAATACATGTACTAGAAACATTTCCATAAGGAAAGAACTTGTTCCCCAAAATGAGAATCTTTCATTGTTTGGGAACACCAAGATTATTTTTTTGCAAAACTGTGACAAGGTAATCTTTGCATGGTAGAAGAAATCTCGTGACTATAAAATGCAAGACTCCATGAGGAGTTTACAAAACAGGCTCAGTGCTTTCAAAACGAACCAACGGCTGACAAAAACTCATGGCTACTTTGCTTAGAGAAGTTGGCTACTGATTTCCTGAAATTAATTAAAGAAAGATTCTCTACTCAGATCAGCTGCCCAGCTGCTACATGTACGTTATTTTATTGAATTTCCTGCAGGCGGTATACATTAACACTTGAAATTTAATTGTTTTCAGTTCAAAATACTGTAAAGCAGTTTGACCAACCTGTCTGAACAATGGCACTGCCTCCTTGTAGGGTCTGTGTTACAATCGGTACTGCCTGACTTGGAACCTTAACAGCCTTTAACTCTGTCACATTACCATTTTGGTTCTGTGGTACAAACTGCGTAAACTGAAACTGTTGCTGAATGTGATTTCCAGGAGGCAGGAGCTGCTGTGAGGGGGCTACAGCACTCGGGTTTACTTCATCACACAGGGCCTCTTCCTTTAGGTCATGCAGCTCTTTCATGTACTTTCTTATTGGGTGTATAAATGGTTTGGTTTGCTTTCTCATGTTTTCCCACCGTGCTAACATTTGCTTGTCGCTGTCACTCAGCCCTGTAGGGTCATCTGACTTTTTCTCTGTGTTTTCTGATTGCCGTCTGGCCGCTTTGGATTTCTTGCTTTTATTTTCTTCTTTCTCCTTTTTCCTTTTGAGGTTTTGCTCCATCTTCTGTCGAACATCTACCAGGGTTAATGAAGAAACTGGGATGTTGCCTAAAGCAGGAGTCAAAACAACAGATGTCAACTTGATCTTTATCAGTGGCTTTTGCGTCCAGGGATACTTTCTATAGTGGAGAGCCCCTCTATAGGTATTCCCAAAGAAATCGAAGATGCAACAATTTCCGCGGAAAAAAATGAAGATCTCAAGATTGAAGAGAAGATTTATCCTCGAGCAGTATGGGGTCATATAAAAGTAATCTTTTAAAGAAAATAAATATCATAAGTAACATCAAACATAACAAAACATCATTGGCAACAAATCCAAAGAATTTAAATTAATTTTCCTTGTTATTGTTTCAGCAACTGTTTGCTTTTCATGATGAGATATTTTTGGGGGGCTGTGAATTACACTGACTTTAATGTCAAACAGTTTCAATCCACAAAACGAAGATCTGCTTAAAAAAATTGAGATTTGCAAAAAAATTGTGATAAAAACGATGTCTGTTGGTACCCATAGAGGACCATAGAGAGGCTCAGTGGACTAAATTAATGTGGGAAGGCTCCACCTAAAAGGGGTCCCTTTCTTAGGCTGGAGGTATATAATTTAAAGGGTAGGGATTTCATGAGTTGGAGTATAGAAAAGGGTAGGGAAATCTGTCATTTAGGTATTTAAAAACTATCTTGAACAGTTCCATCGAATGGTTGATTCATCTAGTATGTATTTCATGGGCCATATCTTCCTCTGAATTAGTTTACAGCCCTGGCAGGTCACAGGAAAAAATGCCTGATCTTCTCATGATCAGAGAGAAAGGCTTGACCAGAAGCAAAATTCTCCCAGGGGAATCATATATAATTTATGCAAAGCAGTAAAGAGAATTCATATACCAATCAGGATCTTAGTAAAATAACAAACTAGCATTATAATGCATACCTTTCTTTGAAGCAATTTTGTCCTTTTCTTTAGACTGGGTTGAAGAAACTTGACTTGATTGTAATTCCTTTGGAGAGGCAGGAACTGGAGACAAAATCAACAACCTATCTTTGTGGAACTGTTCAATTTCCTTCAATATTTTTGCCTTCAGATCATCTTTAGTGAAAGGAAGGTCCTCAAAGTCAAATTCGAATGGTGGAAAACACAAAGGCTCATCATCCACACAGTGGTATTCTTTCAAATATTTGTGAGCCAATGCATCGCCCACTGAAATTCTTTCCTTTGGATCCAACTTGAGCATTTTCCCCAGCAGATCCAGTGCGTCAAAATGACACTTGTCTTTGGGGTACAGCTTGTCCAATGGGACTGGATCTTTCTTTGGCAGTCGTCGGAGGTATGTTTTTACTCGTTCAGCACCCATTCGTTCTATGAAACTTTCTGATGGAGTGCCAACCACACTAAGAATGAGCTATTTGAATAAAAGTTTGAGAAATATACTGATTATTAATCAAATTAAAACTTAAGAGCAACATCACCTAGATCACCTTATAATTGCTTGGAAATGGGGGGGGGGGGGGTAACAAGGGAGAAGCTGTAACAAAAAAGAAAATGGAATCTGGATTTAAGTATCACAATACACTTCAAGTCCAAAATAGACCCCCCACACCTACCCTCTTTGAAATTGTGATGGTAACAGTGAAAATTTATTTTTTTATACTGCAATAAAATCAAGACTTAATTAATTGTGAAAGACACTGTTTAAACTTTGAAGGTACTGTATTTATTTAAGTTAACTATAGCTCCCCTTATAGCCATAAATCTTTATAATAGGCGTGACCACTACACTGTAACCCTCCCCACCCCTGTGAAAAACAAAATTGAAATTCGTGCTGGTGAATGATTTACTCATTTGATAAACAACCCATTCTTTTTGCTTTCTCTTTGACACGGATCCCGGGAATCGCTAAATAGGTTTTATGACAGAAAAAAAGAATTAAAAATACACTATGTAAAGAAATCTAAAGTGCAAAAGTGCATGCAAATGTTCCAAATGTTCGCTTGTGCAAACTGTACATGTACCTGCAGTTGATTGAGATAGTTTGTTCCTGGGAATAAATGTTTCCTGCCAAGCATTTCGGCAAAAATGCAACCCACAGACCACATATCAATTGCTTCTGAGTATTCGTTTAGCGATAGCATCAACTCCGGCGCCCTGTACCATCTAGTTGCGACGTATTCAGTCATAACTCTCTTTTGTTCCGAAGGTGAGGACGAGAGTCCCCGAGCCATTCCGAAATCCCCAATTTTCAACTCGCAATCTTGATTTACCAGCAAATTGCTAGGTTTAAGATCTCGGTGCAGGACTTTAGCGGAATGAATGTACTTCAATCCACGGAGAATTTGATAGAGAAAATATCGAACATGTTCGTCAGTAAGTTGTTGTTGTGAATGAATAATATGGTGAAGGTCGGTTTGCATCAAATCTAGCACCACATAAACATCGTTGAATTGCTCCAGATCACTGGGCGGTTTCAGGATATTTTTTATGGAGATGATGTTATCGTGTTTGAAGTGCTTCAAGATCTTGAGCTCTCTGTACGTTCGTTTTGCAGTGGTGACCACATCAAACGCTCGGGGAATCTTCTTGATTGCAACTTTGCTGCCATTTTTCGTATCAATGGCGGAGCACACCACTCCGTAGGCCCCATTGCCTATGTTCTCCAACAGCTTGTAGCGAGCATCTAACTCGAACTTAACCTCGTAATTTTTGTCCTTGATCTTGTAGGTACGCGTACCGGTTGCCATTTCTTTGCTGAAGTTCGCAAAACTAACGCATCTTTGAACATGGTTGCGGAATAAAGCACTTGTCGGAGTGACCGGGAAAACGAGCGGTTACCAAGCTACGCGTCACCATTTATACGGAAGGCGGATCACGATAAAAATAGTAACAAATGACGTAGTCAACAGCCAATCAGATTTCAACCGGAAAAGTAACAACTGTAAGGGAAAACCCCTCAAACATTAATTTAGGAAAATCCGGTTTTAGGACAATAACGTCTGTATAACAAAAACTTCTCCTGGGTATTAAATTGCAATGATTTGGGGAGAACTGGTGTAAAGTTGTTGCACATGCCTGTTGGTTAATTAACTTAATACAGAACCTGTTTAAAACAGGTCATACAAGATCTAAGTTATCAAGTAAATATCAGTGACCCTCACTATATTGTACAGAGATTAGCAAGGGAGTACATTTGAAGAGGACTTAAATGATAAAGCAACCACCCCTCCCTAGGAATATCAATACAGAGTGCATTTTGATGAGAGGAGAGTGAGACCTCTAGCACAACCCAGCCCTGTCATCAAGTGTAGTCTTGATAAACCACCAAATTAATTTTAAAAGTGTGAACATCAAAATCCAAAATGCACTAAAACGAAGCTTAATTGAAAGTTCTGATGTGGCTGTCAATATTATTTATAGCTTCCTGTGGGTAGTATATACACCATTTTAATAAGTCAAGGGGCCATTTTGAAGTTTTAATTTTCCGTGAATGACGTCATTAATAAAATATTCAAAATGACACCTCGGCTTATTATAATGGTAGATACTTCATTTTTATACGTCGAGGCGCAGATGAATATTTCATAAACAACGTCATTCGCGGAAAGTTAAATATTCAAAATGGTGTCTCGACTTATTAACATGGTGTATTGAGTAAACTAAAACTGAAGGACCTTGCGGTAAAATGATGTGGTACCAGAAATACACTTGTAGTTCGTGGGGATTTGATTGCTTGCTTTTTATATCGATGCTCAAAAAGTTTCAGCACAACTGAATTTTACAGTGTAGTTTAAATGTAATCTCGTTCCCAGATCTCGCAGCCGAAGCCGTCAACCCACGAGATCTGGGAACGAGATTAGTTTAAATGCTGCCCAACATGGGCGCTCTTTCAGCAAGTGAAAGCATGTTACATATGGTTATCAGGTAGAACCTTGATTTTAAAAAAAGGAGTTTAGCTGAAGTGCCAAGCGTGCAAGTTCCTAGAGGCAAGCGGTGGGGGGGGGGGGGAATGGGTGTTGGAACCTTTTCTAGAATAGGACAAATATAAGCCCAGGGCTTACCGGTATTTTCAGAATTTTATGGCATCATAGCAATAATCGCACAATCAAAAACCACTGTTTTCTCAACTAAAATATTAACTTTATTGATCCTAACTGTGTTACAAAATCATGCAGTGTTTTTATTCTTTCTTCTTTTTGGCATCTACTCTTGTCATTACACGGTTCAGTGTTACGAGGTTAAGGATTAACAACAATGCATTGACGACATATGTTGAAATACACACAACACAAGTGTCATGCAGGATGTAGAACAAAATGTAACCCAGATAAATTGAGCCTACACAAGACAACAGAGAAAACAGGAACATTATCCAAGCTGCAGCCTTGCTTTTGAACATACCTAAAACATAAATCAAACAGAAAACTCTTTCAGTACTGCGTTATTAACAGTCCATTTCTCATTATGATATATTAGCTCATGTCAAACACAGGTGAAAAGAATATTATTGAATATTATCAACTAGAGAATGTTGACTTCACGTTGATATACCAACAAAATTAACTATCAGAGCTTGCTAACATCAAAACAATACAACTAAAGAAAATCATCTTTACAACAATGAAGCAACTTTAGCTCAGTGTTGCAAAGAATTTCCAGAGCATTGCACTGGTTTATATGGCAGAAATCACAGAATGTTATCCTGTTAAAGATTCAAATGTTTTCTGAACATTCATTGCAGATAAGTTCTCTAACAATTTCATTGTCTGCTGGGGTGGGAGGCCATTTTGGCAAACGCCTTCCATTGGGGACTATGACTCCTCCCCCCTACTAAGATATCCAAACCTAAAAAAGAATTAAATTTATGACCATGACTATGTTCCATGAACTTCCACTGAATTTTTAAAATTTGTAGAGAAAACATTAGTATACCCCACCTCTTACAAAATACTTAGCTGTCCTAAGTCAGACCTTGTTCAAGGTGAAAAACCCAAGCTATCCAGAGAAACCCCCGGCCCTTGACCCTGGAGCTTAGAATTACATGAGGAAGTCACCATTTTTAGTTTTTCTTAGTGTAGTACACTATGATCTTATACAGAATAATCTACAGTAAAAGTTTCAGGCATAATCATCAAAGACAAAAAAACATAACATGTTCTTACCTAGAAGAACAATCGAAGAGTAAAAAAGGATTCCAAAAATACTGTTGGGCACATTAAGAGGTGAGTCTTTACCCATAACTGGTTCAACCAAGCCAAACCCTGTACCATACCTGGTGAAAAAATGCATCATATTAAAGGATGGTTACAAAAAATGGGGAGAACAACTTCTTGTATTGTAGTCTCTCCATTGATTACCTTATGTATCAATATGATCGGGTGCAGAAGTTATGAAGAATCATGAAAGCCCCAATAAAAAATCTGACTATTAGGAGTACCACTTTTACTTGTCATGTTACAACAAGAGGCATTATTTTTATTTTTTTATTTGCCCTTACAGAGCTGTGTGCCATACCATTCCCACTAGAAAAAAATTTTTGATGGCTTCTGTTTGCAATGGGGGCAGAGCTGACAGTTTTTGAAGAGCAAACATGGAACTTAACAACTCAAGACTCTTACAGTACTAGCACTTTGATTGCAGGCTCAAAGGAAAGCCATCAGAAAGTTGATAAATAGTTGTGTACTGCAATATTTTCATTCCTTATTAAATAAACTATTTATGGGACCAATTAATTCAGATATTTTGCTCCAAATCTATTTTCAAACTATAAACAACTGATTTTTAAGTTTCTCTTCACTGGCCAATACAATTATTTATTTACAAGTATATCTAACGGTAACTCCACCCCTCCAGAGAAAACATATACCCAAGAAATGTTTCTTACTTTGATGAAAACACTTTAGAGCAGCTCATATGCTCACTGATGTCGCAAAGAGCTTTGTAGTCTTCGTTGTGCATCTTTGATAACTCCACATGAAGGGCATAGCCTGACAAGGCAATGCCAGCAACACAGACCAAGAAACGGCAAACGCCAACACAGTCCACCATGGCTAACAAATCAGATTTATTATCCTGTAAAGAGTTAAATGCAAGAATAAATGAAAGACTTTCTTAGGCCTGCAATGTTGGCAATCTGTTGTGCAGTGGTACAGTTAGTGTAAAAGCAAGAACTGCAGGCTCAACATACTGTTTGGACCCCTAGGGAGCTTCTGTATGAAAGAGACAGTGATTCTTGACAAAAATTGAATTAACCCCCTAAAGGAGACCCAATCTGGGCATGGATCAAGCTTTTTTGATACCTTAATGATATGATTTTTGCATGCCTGATTTGCATAAACCACCAACACAGTATGATGACCTATTTTATTTCTTCATGTACAACCCTAACTTGGGATTCTGTCCTGAACACCCTAAGTGAATATAAAATCTATACTCTACACTCCTACTCCTATGGGAGACCACAGTGCAACCCCCTTTTTTTGCAGGTTCAAAATTGAATTTTTTAAGAGACAAGGTATGGTTACCATGGTTACAGATTTTGGGTTGAAATTCCTACAGGAGGGTAGAAGACCATACAATTGACAGAGAGCTTGGAAAATCATAAATCTATATATTAGTTTGTACTGAAACAGTCTACAGGTTCAAGAACTGCATTACACACCCCTGCTCACACAAAGAACAACCCCCCCCCCCCCCAAACCCCATTCAAATTTTAAAATAAACACGATTTTTGCAAGTCTTGTAATTTTTCTAAAATGTTATATAAGTTGAGCAAAAATTGCTCAATATGTTAGATGAAACATAAACTGCTGTATAAATTTTCAATTCTTTCAATTCAAGGAAGATGAAAAGATAGCATGCCTGGAGGAGACGAAAACAGAAATGGCGACGGTTTTCAGCCAATCCCACCTAATTGAAATCCACGCTTTAAAAATTCGACGATTTTCAGTTAATCGGTTCACTTGCACTGTACTTACCCGACTAATTTCTCAGATAAAACCTTGGATCAAATTTTTTCGTGCAAGCTCGGTGTTTTCGCTAATCCCATGTGATGAGAGATGAATTTCCACAAAGAGCACACGGCGTGGTTACCTAGACGGTCGCCTGGCCGCTAAGCACCTTGTCAAAGAGAACAACAACTGCAGGAGGTCGAGGGTTTCGCGCGGTTTTTGAGTTCAGATTTTCCAGAACCTTTGTTTAAAATTCACAGGTTTATTGTGTTGTACGATGTCTGGAAACGAAGATCAGAACAAAGAGCCGGCCGTAAATCGTTCAGCCAAACGAAAAGCGTTGAGGAAACGACAAAATCGCGACGACATCTTTTCGTACAAGGGACAGATACCGCTGTCGTTCAGAACGAAGCATGTTAAAGTGGATTCAGATAGCTCCGATTCGGATAACGACGAAGCCTTTCAAAGAGTGCATTCAGAAGAAAACGAAAGGAGTGAATCCCCCAAAACAAGAGACAGTGACAGCGATCAAGAAGGCAACGACATGTAAGTTCATTTTTCAAGAGCGTATAAGCTTAAGTTTATAATTTAATAAGAGATGTTTACCTTAGATGGTAGAATTTTAATTTGTGGTTGACCAATATGTACTGTACATGTAAGCTTATATTTCCTTTTATTTTTCGTTTTAATTTAAGCTTAAGTTTAATCCGTTAATCCAGTAAGCTTATTAAATTTAAAAATATATTCAGGTACTCCCTTGAAAAAAAGCCAATGGAAAGCTAATATTATGTTGTCATGATCAATTTTGTTACTTTTTCTTTTAGTTTCATTTAAGCTTAGTAATATATCCCTGCCCTTTACTAAGTCATAAGCTTAATATATCAACTAAAAGTTTTCATGAGGTTATTAATTTTATGTAAAAAGCTTATTTTATTTCATAAAATAGCATATTTAGAATTCATAGTATTCCCTTTGTTGTAAATGTTGTGGTTCAATTTTACCCCTGGTACAATCTGGCATTTTTCTTTGTTTTATATTTAACAATTAGACTACGAGCCCAAGTTTTCTATGAGCAAATAGTCAATGAGGCGCAGCCGAGTTGACTATCGCTCATAGAAAACAAGGGCGAGTAGTCTAATTGTTTTAGTAGAAACTCTAAAGGATTACAATATTGTGCACTTTGAAGACAAAAATCAAAAAAATTTACCGCTTAAAGAGCTACGCGAGCGCGCGACTGTTTTCTATCGGCGAATAGAAATCAATGGGAGAACCAATCAGATTCGTGGATTTCCAATAGAACACAGCTGAGTTTCTACTAATCATAATTATATATTACCATACATCAAAACAAAGGAAAATATCAAGTTTACCAAGGCTAAAATTGAACCACAGCATGAATAATTATAATGAATTAAGACTTTCATATAGGGGGAAGGGCTTATTTCTTTGGGGTGACAAAAAAAGCAAATTTTGTTGTTCCAGGAAATATCCATACCCCTCCCACAGAAGGTTTTTTGGTTTGAATCCCCTCAGCCCTCTGGAAATTCCAGTTAAGCTCCATACTTTCATTTCAAAACTTTGGCTTTTGAGACCTTCCCCTCCCCCCTCGGAATTTCCAATGACCTTCCATGGGGTAGGTATTTCTGGAACTTAGGTAGGTATTTCTGTGTTTCTGGAACTGCACATTTGTTAGACTGTTGATACTTTGTAAAACTGTGAGCATACCGTATTTTCTCAATTAAACGCCCCCGGCGTTTATTTCAAACTTGGCCTCGTGGATCCTGCATTTATTTGAAAGGTGCAGTTTATTCAAGCAAAATTTGTAGTAAGAAAGGGCTTTTAATCATTATTTGTGACATGAATGCATCTTGTCATTATACCTGAAGCATGTTACACCTCGAATAAATGCCTGAACGGCTTATTTACCACTCCACCTCCACCTTCATCAAATGTGTAGTAAATAATAAAGATGGTAAATTTTAAAAGATGGTAAAGCTTAAAATTAACCATCTTTATCATTTACTTCACATTTGATGATTTCGACATTGCTGATCCTAGCAGTATGCGGGACGTGTGTCACATATCAACCTAGTAAATGGCCCAGCTCACAATGAGTCCGTAGTAGCTCAGTTGGTTAGATTGCCCAACCGGTATCTGGGAGGCCATGGGTTCAATTCCCGTTGGGGACTTAGATTTTTTCTTTGTCCCTCGCTCGTGTCATGTTGAACAATTTATTCACAATATATTCTTTTGTTGGTTGTTGTTGTTTCCTCTTTGTTAGTTGGGTCACAAATGACAAGTCATTAGAAGAAATGAACAGCTCAGCAAGTGATATCAAAGAAGTGAGTTTTACTAGATCACCTTCGCCACCTCCGCCATGTCCAGAACTTTCCACAGCTACCCTTATAAGGATCCACCAGCGTCAAGCGAAAAATAAAAAACTTCGGTAAGTACATGTGCAAGTCAATAAGAATTCCAAAGTTTATCTTTCAACATCATTTTTTGGCGTGTTGTTTGAAATGAGCCAATCAAAACCAATGCATACTGGTGTTGGTTTCATGCAAAATTAATGAGCCCACAAGTTCAGAAGGTCATGCTAGTGGGCTGTGATTGGTGGATTTTGATCCATCTTGTTTGTTTAGCATGTCGAAAGATGGAAGTTGAAAGAGGCACTATGCACGTATACTGAAAGCAGGTGTAAATTGCATGTGCTCTTATTGTCTGTTTGATAGTCACGTTGATTTGGTTGAAAAATCAAACAAGGGAAAGATTTTTAAATACCGGGGGTATTAAAAATAAAACATCAAATACTTGTATCAGCAAATTAGTGGTTAAAATATTTCATCAGTGAAAAACAAAACTGCCTACATGTATCCAATAATTTGCATTTTTACAGCGAGCTGGACAATGTGCTGGATAATTTGAAAAAGTCAGCCGACAACACTTGGTCCTCACCTGATAGTCTCCGTCCACACAGTGTGATTAATCTTGATGACAGTTATGGTCTTCCAAGTCCATCTGAACGGAATATTACTGTGAAAGTTCGAACAAGATCAGGCATAAAGAGATTTAACATGAAGGCGGTAAGTAGCACGGTGCACTGTCGCTTGCCTGATTTACTTTACAAGCAGGTCAGCTTCCGTTTGTTTTTTATCTCCCAGTGCAGATTTGCACTGTTGGCTGTCCTTATTCCTGTTGATTCATCATCAGCCCTTTCATTGGTGATTTTCTACCTCTTAGTTAGTGGACTATTTTTTAATATTTTGTACATTTAAAAAATCTACAGATATTTTATGGGAGCAGGGATGGCACAGTGGTGAGAGTGCTCAACTCCCACCGATACCATGTGGCTCGGTTTGATTCCTGGACACAGCATTATGTGTGGGCTGAGTTTATTGTTGGTTCTTGTCCTTGCTACAAATAGGTTTTTCTCTGAGTTCTCTGGTTTTCCTCCTTACACAAAAGCCAGCACTTCTAAATTCCAAAATTCTGTGGAAATGCCACTGCAAATTCCCATGTATTTAGGAAATCATGATTAACATAGCTTGAGTTAGTACTTACCAGTCTTGTTCAGCTGTACTCAGGTGTGAAAAAAATGTATCAGTCTGCACACTTCTCAGAGACTTCATTTTTTAGTTTTAAACTTCTTTCTTTCCCTCAGGTTTTTTAAACAATCTTTTTCTCCAGACTGTGTCTTCAAACACTTCCTCAGTTTCTGTATGTTATTTTGTATTCTTTGCATCTTTATAATCTGCCGTATTTATTTAGTCCTCTCAAAATTGGGCATTCAAACTGATAACCCAAGGCCATGTTGAGAGGGGCCTTTCAGGGTCTTCTACCCCCTCCCTCCTCTTATACGAAAATTGAGCTCCTCTTGATGCACACTGAGAACTATCTGAAGGCTTTCACAATAACAATGAAAACCCTTGAATTTCAGGAGTTTGATTTCAAGGCCTTGAAAGTACTTGAAATTGGTTTTTCGGTCCTTGAAAGTCTGATTTTTTTATTGAACGTCAAAAGGCTTCAAGAAAATGGGAAGATTGCCAAAATATGCGAATTTTAGTTCTTCAGCAAGCACCTCAACAGCTCAACAGACTGGAAATCCTTGATTTGGGGTAAATTTCACGAAAAAAAGTCCTTGAAGTTTCCAACAAGGGTCCTGGAAAGTACTTGAAAAGTCCTTGAATTTTTGGCCTGAAAAAGTGTATGAACCCTGAAATTATAATTTCAATAGGTAAATTGGGTATATTAAAATGCAAAAATACCCTGCTAAATTTAAAATATTTTGCTCCACAGGCAGAGCCTTTTGGCCAGATTATATCGGCGCTTGCCAGGCAGGAGGGCGTTACAGAAGACAAGATCATGTTAAGTCTTTCAGATATCAACATTCTGGGCTATGATACACCAATTTCTATTCACCTTAGTGTAGCAGATATCATTGGTGAGTTCACATTTAGATGAAAGGCATGATCAACATGTTTGTACAGTCAGGGTTCTCAGTTGAACCCGTAACCCGTTAACACCTGTCACGAGTGTCACTGGAAAGTGTTACGGTTGCAAAAGCACAGCAGTAGATAGATTTGAGTGACATAGCTTTTGGCCATGTAGTTCCCTGTTACAGGTGAAAACATCACAGCAATGGCTGCTGAAATTTCTATTGAGAACCCTGACTGCCAGGAAGGGGGAGCCCTAGGGTGCAAGGTGAAAATGGGCCCCCTTTCTTGTCCTAACAAAGGGAAAAGACATAAAAGTATAAGGTACATGTAGTCTAGGTCCTTCACGCCTCTACCCTAGATCCCCCCTGTTGTTCAGTGGATTACAGCAAGTCATTTCCTGCTGACTTGAAGGGCCATTCATCTTATAGCTCCCATTTAAGCATGAGATAGGAAAATCATAGTCTTCCTTGATGACTTCTGTAAGATATTTTCTTGACCTGCTTAAAACATCATCTAACCTTGATCATAGGACTGTTTGCTGTATACCTGCACTTGGGGCTCTTGCAGCACAGGGCAGTGAAGCAGCAAGGTCGAAATTCAAGGACTCAGCCACTTTTAAGACTAAAGCTTTGTCTTGGGCTAATGGGTTTTGGAAAGCTTGTTTGATCATACACAAGTTATTTTCGCGGGAACTTAATTTCGCGAAAATGGAACGAGCATCATTTCGCGGAACTAAATTTCCGCGAGTTCGCCAAAAACTATGTTAAACGTCAAAAATGCGTAAAACACGTTACAAAATGTATTTTCTTGGTTCTTTCAAAAATCCCGAAAATTCAGTCCTGCGAAAATAAGTAACAATCAGGGGCGGATCCAGGGGGGGTGGATTGGGTGGCTAGCCACCCCCCTTGATCCACCAGAAAAAAAAAATAAAGATATTAAAATAGAAAATAAGGACAATGTCCATCCACCTTTCATAGTCAGGCGGCCGTTTAAAGTTAAGAAAGGCCATTTTTCCAAAATAGGAGATTTTTAAAAGGCCTGGTTAATGAACTTCTGGCTTAATGTAACAAAACATGTGTGTATAATTTTAAAAAATTAGATTCCTTTTAACTTTCAAGAGTTGTTTTAGCCTTGCTGGAATGATTTTCTTCTCCATTTACATCTTTTTTAGCGAGTTTTCGTACCGTTTTTTCGCATAGAAGCGATTACAAAAGCAAGCAAAGTCGCCAAAGTTGTCCCCAGGCCACTTTCCCAAGGGCTAAAAATTTTCACGCATGTGGGTGAGCAAAAAAACGCATATCTGTTCTTTCCTGTAAGTTCCTGGCTTGTCAACTTTAAATTTCAATCACTGTTCATTTCATAAGAACTAGACTTTTTCTCCGAAATATAACTCAAGGTAAGTTGAAGAAAGAATATTTTGCCAAATTATCAAGGAAAAACAGTTTTTTAATAACTTAAAGCTGCTTAGAATCGCGGAAATCACGTCTAAGGGGCTTCAACTTTTCAAAATTTTCTGAGGGGGGCATGCCCCCAGACCCCCCTAGGGGGAAGGAGCCTTTGCCTTCACTAAATATGGGCCACAGACCCAAAATGATTTGCACTCCACTTTCAAAAAACTGCCTAAAAGCCCGAACCCCCCCCCCCCCTACCATAAAAAACAAACTGGGGCTTGAACAATATAGCAAACAAAAATATTGGTAAACAGCCACCCCCCTTTGAGAAATCCTGGATCCGCCCCTGACAATAAGGTACCACTTTTGGAAAGAAAGCCAAAGAACACATGTTGTATAGCAACTGACGATCCCGTATTAAAAAAAAACAATGAATGTTTTTTTTTTCTCTCTCTCTCTCTCTCTCTCTAGAATGTGTTGTCGTGGATACACCAGTGGTTGACAAAATGGAAGAGGACGAAGAAAATAAAATTGAAATAAAAGTTCAGGGGAACGATGCTGACTCAAAGAAGACGTTTAAAGTATTAAAGGTAATATTTATTGTTAGTTAATCAATCTATTAGTTTTATAGAACAGTATTGTAAGGAAAGTTAAGACAAGCGCTAAAATAAAATGCAGGTTACACAATAAACCAATCAAAAGTCCAAGCAAAAACATGCAACGGGTGCCCATGATGGGTGATTGGTTTAAAACACGCGTCACTTTCTCAGCCAATCAGAAGTAAAACCAAAACCAATCGTGACTCGCTCGCGCACAATTTCCCGCGCTTTGTACCAGCTACATGTGTTTGCTTCGAGTTTTGTTTGGTTTACTGGATTGTCTGTGTTCTTTGTGATTGGCAATTAATTTCTGTGTGGTATGGATTAATTTGCTTCGTCTAGTAGTAGCTGAGGTGACTTCTGTGCGTCTGTGTTTAGCAAGTTATGCATTGCGGACTATGTTTTCTCATTTCAGACTGACCCGCTAGAGAAGCTGATGACAGCGTACTGTGAATTTAGAAAGCTTCCGCGATCACGGCTCAAGTTCTCCTTCGATGGGGAGGTGCTGAAAGGGGGTGAGACGCCAGATCAGCTTGATATGGAAGATGAGGATGTGATTGATGTTAGAGTCAAGTAGTTGACAACAACAACAACAACAACAACAACAATAAAGTTAAGAACAAATTCAACGAGAAGAATGAAGCGTTTCGCAGACAGAGGTTTTTTGAACATTTGGTCGCCAACCTTTTTCCAATCCCATTTGGTTTGGATCATTTCTCTGGAAGACTTTGAGCATTTGCAAATATCTGGTTTGTGTTTTGAGCAATCCTGTGTTGCCTCACTTGATCAGCTTTTGGGTAAATTACGAATGACGACAAGGAAGTAAACTGAAGATTCTACTAATCGCTGGCTTATTGAGTAAAACATGTAACCTGCTTACAGCCAGAACAGACAAGTTATTGCTAGGAAATGTACGGTGGCCTGTTTGGTGACAGTACAAAAAGAGTGGAACGTGTTAAGTGGCACTTGGATCATTGTTGCTCTTCACGTGGTGAAGTCGGGTTGCTTTTGTCTACACGTAGTTTTGAAGCGTAATTTCAAATGAACTTCTAGACTGTCCACAGCCTCTCTATTTTTCAACGCAAAAAAGCGAGAGAATCGGCGAGCGAAGTGAGCGCGAAGCGCAGGGGAGCGAAGGGGCGGGAGCGAGAGAAGAAAAATATTTTTTTCGCTCCCCGCCCCCACCCCCTCGCGCCTCCCGCTTTGCTCTGGTGTCCCGTTCTCTCGCCGGTCTTTTCCCGCGTTCATCGATCGAAAAATACGAAAAAATAGAGAGCGTGTGAACAGTCTAATGAATATCTGGATAATCATGAAAAACAAGCCTGGAAAGCTCTGCTGGCAGAGCGGAACTGAACGGTACAATTTAAACAGTAAAACATGTCCCTTCACTTGCCGCCTAATTAATTTTTTTTTTTCATTAATATTTTTGGAACCTTTTTTGACACTATTTGAGTGTAAGTTTTGTAGCCTTAGATTGCATGCACTGTGTTTTTGGCGTCGGACAATAAAGAAACTCCACTCACTGCCTTCATAAAGCGCTTTGTGTGAAGTTAGAATTTGCGTGGCGAAGAAAGAGTTCATTCTCGATTCTCAGTGTAGCATTGTTTGTAAATATTCTTTAGAGTTATTGACACTTATGTAAAAAATAAAATGCGTACGAATTTATACGGTATCATACCCGTAATATGTGTTGTTTACTTTTGTTTGCATCTGAGTTGATTCATCTGGTAAACGCCTCTCAGTATGCCGTAAAATCTGGTTATATGTCACCCACCCCCATTCCCGAGATAACGTTGTAGGATCATCCTGCTATTAAACGAAGAAAAAAAATTCCGATTATAAGCTTCACTGGATGTAAGACCTCTCGCAACTAACTAAATGTGCATTTTAACTTACTGGACGTCCCCACAGAACATTGTACTTCAATTAGAAAACTGGCAATGAGTAAGTTTGCAAGTAGAGTGCAGTTCTAAACGTTTCATCGGAGGCTTTCTTATATTATTAAAAACTAGCCATGGTATATTGCAATTACCGAGTTTTGATTGGTTCACAGGCCATGGTATGTGAACTCATATACCATTGACCACAAATATGGCAGGTGGGCGCATCAGCGAGAACAGCCGAGGAGCGCAAATATTGCAATTCTTTGGGTGTTTATGATAAATCAATTATTCCACTCGCGCTCGTTGGATATGATTTAGTGATAGCCAACAACGCGCATAGCCAATCTCATATCCAACGCGCTCTCATGTTATAACTTAAATATAGCCGTAGCCGTCAGTCTTTTTTAAAAGTCGCTCCTTGTCAGCTAATTTCCAAACAGATTTTAATGTCGTTTATAGCCCTAGTCCCCGACATAAGCTCCCCCAGTCAAAAGCCCACCGGGCCGAAACTTATAAAAACAATTTTCATTGCTTTCGAAAACCGTTTTCGAAAGCAATAAAAACCTACTTTGTCTATAACCCCTCCTTGATTACAGCTCGCGCACAATCAACGGCAAAGCGCGCGCCATCTGCATGTTTTATCCTGCGATTGTGACAGATGATAACGTCACAAACGTTTGCAGTAAAGAACATTTTCAAGAGAGAGGCGTGCGTTTAAAAGTTGGACGGCACGATTGCTTGAGATTAACGTTGAATATATCAGTTCTTTGGCTTTTTATCGTGCTTTGTGAGTTGTAATATGGCTGGAGTGATGGTGAACCGCTTAAGAGAGCGATTTACAGGAAAAACTAAAGTCGAGAAACTTCCCGGAATCAGCGACGATGAACTTTACGGTGTGGCCAGTAGTGAAGATATCTTGAAAGACAGAAAAGTTATTGGCAGCAAGAAATTGAAGAAAGGCAAGAATTATCAAATGAATGTGACTTCTAAAAGGAAAACGAGTTGGTTTGCTGCAAGGACAGAAGCATGGAAAAGAACGCTGACAAGCGGGCGAGGGCAAGAAAAGGAGAGCGGTGAAATTGCTGTCAGCTGTTCAGTAATGTCTAACGGGGAAAAATACCAGAAGTGGAACACCAAGACTGGAAAAGAAATTAAAAGTGACACAACGCCATCTTCTTCCCCAGAAATCTTTGACGAATTTGCAGCTTTATTTTTAAATGAACTGGCTCCATCTAAACCTGTCAATTTTAACACACGTCAATCATACGGACAGTCATGTGACCCAGCCCTCGTTCTGGAGGATACACCGGGCAGTGGTGTTCCGACTAGTCACGTGACTTTGAACGTGACGGCTTCCAATGCTTGGGAAAAGACAAAGAATCGCACAACAGTGAAATCGACGGTTAATAACTTATTGTCAAAATTCAAGAGGGAGAAGAAAACCAAAGTGTGAGAATTCGTATTTGAAAGATTAAATAGGTGGCTATTTATTTGCAATTGAATCATGTATAAAACGTTAAGAAAACAGAGTGTTTGTTAGATTTTTGCGTGTTTACTCTTGGCTTGTTACCGCCCTTTAATAGTCAGATATGTTATGTCATTAGTTACCGAGGCAGAGTCTTCAACAAGAATATGACAATCGTTTAATATTTAGTGTAAACAACGTGAATAAAAAATAGTGTTTGTTTCGTCCTTGTAAAAGCTCTGCCGGCTTAACGTGTTCTTGTTAATAAAAAGTTGTTAACAAATGAGTTAACAGACAAGTTGTGTCGTTAACAAAATATGAACGCCGTGTAAAGACAATAGCTGTTCCTACATTTCTCTGCGTTTTGGCATACAAGTGAGGCGAAAGGGTCATTCTGCATTGTATTAACCGACGTGTCGATCGTTATGCCTTGTTCACATACCTTCTTAACAAAAGAAACTGTCGGATTAAGCCTAACTGTCTACTGAGCGGAAAATGTTTAATGGAAAGTGTGATCTACCAAGCTACCGTTGAGAGCGAAGAAGGAAAAGAAACATACATTAGATTAACGGGAAACGCTTTCAAAACGAGGTTTCGCAACCATACAGCCTCCTTCAAGGACGTAAGCAAAAGAAATGCAACTGAACTAAGTAAATACATTTGGTCCCTGAAGGACAAAAGCACGCAATTTACACTACTAGCTGAAAAGTGATGGCCCGTGCCAGCACCTATTCCAACAGAACAAAACGATGCAATCTGTGTACGACGGAAAAGTACAGTAAAAACCCGCGTATAAGAACCTAGGTTTTTTCAAGTTAGACTAAACAGGTTCTTATATAAATGGTGTTTAGTGTAAAATTAGGCTAACTTGGTTTTTAATTAGGTTCTTAACTTTTGTTCAAAAAAATAAAGTAGAATTTTTAAATGATCTGGTCTTTAATGTCCAATAACAGTATTCTTGGAGGCTTCAGTAAGCAAAATACTATACTTGTTCTCAAACGGTAGAACGGTCAAAGGTTCGAAGGTTCCAAACACACAAAACGTAGATTTTTACCATTTAATGTCGCTAGAACGAACCACGAGGTCTCACGAAACTTTCACAATCAAAACATGTCTTCCGATTTCTCACGTGTCAAAATGCGCCCGCGATACTTAAGCGGTAATTTCCGAGGCAACGGGTTAAACATTAATTTCTTCAAATTATTACAATTTATATAATTATACGATTCTTAACAATACTATTTTAATCTGATTCTGTTAAAATCAAACCTATACTGTAACCTTCACTATAATTCCCAAATGAATCTTGTATACAAAACAACATAACATGATAAAATGTCAAAGTTCCTCTTTAAAAACAGACTGTGTTATAAATATATTTTTGAGATTTTTTAATTCTATATTTTTGAGAAGATTATTTTTTTCTTTTTTGAAAATAAGAACCTGTTTTAGAATTTTAGCCTAAAATGGTTCTTATTTGAAGGGTGCTTAAAAATGAAATTTTAGCCTAACAGGTTCTTAAATGTTAGGTTCTTATACGCGGGTTTTTACTGTACTTCATTCTATGCAAGCCAGGCGCAGGAACGCTCAATAAGTAAAGAGAAATGAACTCGCAAGTGCATGCAGGCATGCGGGAAAATACCTTTTGGCTAAAGCATAAATGGCAGCATTTAGGTCGTCAAACTGTTAGTTGAACCAAGCACCTGACGAGAGAGGACCAATTGGTCCTTTCGAAAAAAATTTGTAGTGCTGCATGTACAGTATGTGGTCCTTGGTCCGGACGAAAAAGACGCGAACGTGTATTTCTCAGCCTAGAAGAAGAGCGGAGATCTGAGATTTGTCCTGTAAGTTACCGTGCCATCCAGCTAACGTGTGAAAAATGAAGACAACAGCTTCTGTGCTTACTCGACTCGATTACTCTGTAATATCGAAAACGGTGGTTCGGTTTGACGGCCCTTCGTCCGGACAGCACGGAATATTTACGCAACAAATGTTCAAAATCTAATCTAAAGAAGTTTCTTGCACATTTTTTATATGTTTTAGTGGAATTCAGATACATCAAATAAAAATTTTTAGAAGGGGAGCTTTATTTCTGTTTATTTCATCTCATCAAGAAGTATAGTGCAGTGAATGTAAACAATAGCGCTTATCACACTGATAAGCGTGTTTTAGTTTTAGTTTTACTAATGTAAAATGAAGTTTATTTTGCCTTAGAACTCAAACGAAAGATGTAAATTTTGTTAGACTCTTTTTCGTTCAGTATTATTTAGCTTGCCACCTTCAGAAGTTTGAAGTTATATTTGGTTGCCGTCAGTCCAGACCAAGGACCTAGTCATGAAAATTACTTAGAAATTTTAATTCGTTACTTTGGACGGAAACTTAAGCGGTCAATCAATTTTTTTGCACTAGTCGAAAGAATATTTCCTATACATCAATTCTACCAAAAATTACCTCTTTTAGCGCGCTCATTTCGGATATACAGGAATGCAAAGAACACCAGTTAATTTGAGGCGCCATGAACAAATAAACATCGCGAAAACAAACTTCACCTACCTTCACGTCGACTTGAAATTCTCGACTTCACTGCCAGCAGGAAAGCCTTCGAGCAAGGTTAAGACAGCAAACAGATCAAGAAATCTTTGGAAAGGATCGGTTTTATTAAAACTTTGTTTCCCATCGGAAAAATACACGATGAACCTAAAGTGTCCGGACCAAGGGCTGTCCGGATTTAGGGCCACACACGGTAGTCGTATTTTTTTTTTCCACCATTATTATTATTCTTGACAAAAGAATGTATTATTGCGGGCTAAACTGTAATAACAGCTTTTTAGGAAAAAAGCACCGCCCTAGTAAACGACTTCCATAATAATTGGCACCTATCAATCCCATGCTCCTCTCAGTTTCATCTGGCCTGGTCACAAGGTGAGCTGCCTGGCCTTCAGCCTCGACTTTACGCGCGAACCGCTGATCAATACGTTGCTTCCGTTGAAAAATTCTTTGATAAGTTTCAGACTCGTTCCCAGTCGCTCCCGAGGCGGTTTTGAATGGAACGCATCGCATCAAGAGAAGGCCCAGTCTTTTATCGCCTTTAGGAACAAATAAGTAGGGTCTGGATAAGTTTAGCTAGCAAAGTAGCGCATTGGTCAACTTTGCACATAGCGCACAGTACAAGGCGATTGCTAAAAATATCGTTGGCGCAACTAATCATGACAATTGAAAATGCAGAACTGATATAACCAACAATAACAACTTTTATTTGCTTTGGAAAACAAAAAACTATCGCCCAATTCAACTTGAACTTTAGCCACTCCCAGAAGCATGCCCATCCCTAATAAACTATTCAGCGCGCGCAGAATCAACGGCAAAGCGCGCGCCATCTGCAAGTTTTGCGCTGCGATTGTGACAGATGATAACGTCATAAACGTTTGCAGTAAAGAACATTTTCAAGAGAGAGGCGTGCGTTTAAAAGTTGGACGGCACGATTGCTTGAGATTAACGTTGACTATATCAGTTCTTTGGCTTTTTATCGTGCTTTGTGAGTTGTAATATGGCTGGAGTGATGGTGAACCGCTTAAGAGAGCTTTTTACAGGAAAAACTAAAGTCGAGAAACTTCCGGGAATCAGCGACGATGAACTTTACGGTGTGGCCAGTAGTGAAGATATGTTAAAAGACAGGAAAGTTATTGGTAGCAAGAAACTGAAGAGAGGCAAGAATTATCAAATGAATGAGACATCTAAAAGAAACATGAATTGGTTTGCTGCGAGGACAGAAGCATGGAAGAGAACGCTCACAAGCGGGCCAGGGCAAGAAAAGGCGAGTGGTGAAATTGCTGTCAGCTGTTCAGTAATGTCTAACGGGAAAAAGTACCAGAAGTGGAACACCAAGACTGGAAAAAAAATCAAAAGTGACACAACGCCATCTTCTTCCTCAGAAAATTTTGACGAATTTCCAGCTTTATTTTTGAACGAACTAGCTCCTTCCAAACCTGTAAATTGTGACACACATCGATCAAACGGACAGTCATGTGACCCAGCCCTCGTTCAGGAGGATACACCGGGCAGTGGTGTTCTCACTAATCACGTGACTTTGAACGTGACGGCTTCCAATGCTTGGGAAAAGACAAAGAATCGCACAACAGTGAAATCGACTGTAATTGACTTCTTTTCAAGATTCAGGAGAGAGAAGAAAACCAAAGTGATGAAAATTCGTATTTGAAAAACCGAAATTAGTGGCTATTTATTTTCAAAGAAATTATGTATATGTAAACATTAAGAAAAAGAATATTCAGATATGTTTTGTTATAAGTCACTGAGGCAGAGTTTTCAACAAGAATATGACAATCGTTTAATATTTAGTGTAAACAACTTGAATAAAAAATAGTGTTTGTTTCGTCCTTGTAAAAGCTCTGCCGGCTTAACGTGTTCTTGTTATTAAAAAGTTGTTAACAAATGAGTTAACAAACAAGTTGTCTCGTTAACAAAATATGAACGCCGTGTAAAGACAATATATAGCTGTTACTACATTTCTCTGCGTTTTGGCATACAAGTGAGGCGAAAGAGTCATTCTGCATTGTATTAACCGACGTGTCGACCGTTATGCCTTGTTCACATACCTCTTAACAAAAGAAACTGTCGGATTAAGCCTAACTGTCCACTGAGCGGAAAATGTTTAATGGAAAATGTGATCTACCAAGCTACCGTTGAGAGCGAAGAAGGAAAAGAAACATACATTGGATTAACGGGAAACGCTTTCAAAACGAGGTTTGGCAACCATACAGCCTCCTTCAAGGACGTAAGCAAAAGAAATGCAACTGAACTAAGTAAATACATTTGGTTCCTGAAGGACAAAAGCACGCAATTTACACTACTAGCTGGAAAGTGATGGCCCGTGCCAGCACCTATTCCAACAGAACAAAACGATGCAATCTGTGTACGACGGAAAAGTATGCAAGCCAGGCGCTGGAACTCTCAATAAGAGAAATGAACTCGCAAGTGCATGCAGGCCTGCGAGAAAATACCTTTTGGCTAAAGGATAAATGGCAGCATTTAGGTCGTCAAACTGTTAGTTGAACCAAGCACCTGACGAGAGAGGACCAATTGGTCCTCTCGAAACAATTTTGTAGTGCTGCATGTACAGTATGTGGCCCTTGGTCCGGACGAAAAAGACGCGAACGTGTATTTCTCAGTCTAGAAGAAGAGCGGAGAGCTGAGATTTGTCCTGTAAGTTACCGTGCCATCCAGCTAACAAGTGAAAAGACAACAGCTTCTGTGCTTACTCGACTCGATTACTCTGTAATATCGAAAACGGTGGTTCGATATAAACAATAGCGCTTATCACACTGATAAGTGTGTTTTGCAAAGTTGGAATTAAAACTTCTCGTTTTAGTTTTAACTATTGTAAAATTAAATTTATTTTGCCTTAGAACTCAAACGAAAGGTGTAAACATGGTGTAAATTTTGTTAGACTCTTTTTCGTTCAGTATTATTTAGCTTGCCACCTTCAGAAGTTTGAAGTTATATTTGGTTGCCGTCAGTCCAGACCAAGGACCTAGTCATGAAAATTACTTAGAAATTTTAATTCGTTACTTTGGACGGAAACTTAAGCGGTCAATCAAATTTTTTGCACTAGTCGAAAGAATATTTCCTATACATCAATTCTACCAAAAATTACCTCTTTTAGCGCGCTCATTTCGGATATACAGGAATGCAAAGAACACCAGTTAATTTGAGGCGCCATGAACAAATAAACATCGCGAAAACAAACTTCACCTACCTTCACGTCGACTTGAAATTCTCAACTTCACTGCCAGCAGGAAAGCCTTCGAGCAAGGTTAAGACAGCAAACAGATCAAGAAATCTTTGGAAAGGATCGGTTTTATTAAAACTTTGTTTCCCATCGGAAAAATACACGATGAACCTAAAGTGTCCGGACCAAGGGCTGTCCGGATTTAGGGCCACACACGGTAGTCGTATTTTTTTTTCCACCATTATTATTATTCTTGACAAAAGAATGTATTATTTAACAAATAAAGAAGCCTAAGCCATGTTTTATACTGTCATAAAACACGACGGGCATTTGAGAACACGAGGGAAATGTAGAAAACATGAGCCGCAGGCGAATGTTTTCTACATTTCTCGAGTGTTCTCAAATGCCCGGAGTGTTTTATGACAGTATAAAACATGGCTTAGGCTTCTTTATTTGCTTTATGATATAGATTTTAGACACCGCGAGTGAAAACTTAGTTTAATTAAAAATATGTACAACAAGAGCGAGTAAACAAAGATGAAAAGCAGAAAATAGTTTCCGGGAAGACCAGAAAACTGACACAATTTCATTCAGTATTCGACGTAAAATAAGGCTAAGCATTTCAGGTAAGTTTGTTACCTTTTAATCTTGATCTTGTCTTTTTGAACTTCGATAAACTTCACCGACTGCACCGAGTGCAATTTCGTCTCAGCATAATATAGTAGTCTCGATGACATCCGTCCCTTGCTTCTTTCGACTTGAACAAGGCGTATAATTTCCAGCCGGAAAAGCTATTGCTTCGGATATTCCCGTACACCTTAATTGTTGTCACAATCAAGTTCCAGCATGAATAGACGATTTAAGAGGAAATTGTCGAAGAAAATTTTCGAAAGAAAACTCTCTCGCTCGCTTTCCTTGCGCGTTTCATTCAACTCAAGCAGTGGACACCGCGCCACAATTTTTCCCGCCTCACTTCGTTTACATCAAAATGAAATGTCCAGTGGATTTATACTTAAAAAGGAATTTAATAAAACAATTATTCCATTCGCCCTTGTTGGATACGAGTGGTTATAGCCAACGAACAGTCAACGACGCGCGAAGCACTCGAGGAAAGCTGACGAAAAACAATAAAACATGATTTTTCTATGTTTTATACTCTGATAAAACATAGGTTTTTAGCCAATCAGAGCGCGCGTAGACTCCTATCTATATTATAATGCGGGCTAAACTGTAATAACAGCTTTTTAGGAAAAAAGCACCACCCTAGTAAACGACCTCCATAATAATTGGCACCTATCAATCTCATGCTCCTCTCAGTTTCATCTGGCCTGGTCACAAGGTGAGCAGCCTGGCCTTCAGCCTCGACTTTACGCGCGAACCGTTGATCAATACGTTGCTTCCGTTGAAAAATCCTTTTATAAGTTTCAGACTCGTTCCCAGTCGCTCCCGAGGCGGTTTTGAATGGAACGCATCGCATCAAGGGAAGGCCCAGTCTTTTATCGCCTTTAGGAACAAATAAGAAGGGTCTGGATAAGTTTAGCTAGCAAAGTAGCGCATTGGTCAACTTTGCACATAGCGCACAGTACAAGGCGATTGCTAAAAATATCGTTGACGCAACTAATCAGGACAATTGAAAATGCAGAACTGATATAACCAACAATAACAACTTTTATTTGCTTTCGAAAACAAAAAACTATCGCCCCATTCAACTTGAACTTTAGCCACTCCCAGAAGCATGCCCCTCCCTAATAAACTATTTAACGCGCGCAGAATCAACGGCAAAGCGCGCGCCATCTGCATGTTTTACGCTGCAATTGTGACAGATGACAACGTCATAAACGTTTGCAGTAAAGAATATTTTCAAGAGAGAAGGGTGCGTTAAAAAGTCGGACTCTGCGATTACTTGAGATTAACGTTGACTATATCAGTTTGTTGGGTTTTTATCGTGGTTCAATAGAAGTGACATGGCCGGAGTGATGATAAGCCGTTTTAAAGAGCGATTTACAGGAAAAACTAAAGTCAAGAAACTTCAGGGAATCAGCGACGATGAACTTCAAGGTGTGGCCAGTAGTGAAGATATGTTGAAAGACAGAAAAGTTATTGATGGCAAGAAATTGAAGAGAGGCAAGAATTATCAAATGAATGGGACTTCTAAAAGAAACACGCATTGGTCTGCTGCGAGGACAGGAGCATGGAAGAAAACGCTCACAAGTGGGCGAGAGCAAGAAAAGGCGAGCGGTGAAATTGTTGTCAGCTGTTCAGTAATGTCTAACGGGAAAAAATACCAGAAGTGGAACACCAAGAGTGGAAAAGAAATTGAAAGTGATACAACGCCATCTTCTTCCTCAGAAATTTTTGACGAATTTCCAGCTTTATTTTTGAACGAACTGGCTCCTTCTAAACCTGTCAAATTTGACACACATCAATCAAACGGACAGTCATGTGACCCAGCCCTCGTTCTGGAGGATACACCGGGCAGTGGTGTTCCGACTAGTCACGTGACTTTGAATGTAGCGGCGGCCAATGCTTGGGAAAAGACAAAGAATCGCACAACAGTAAAATCGACGGTTAATAACTTATTGTCAAAACTCAAAAGGGAGAAGAAAACCAAAGTGACGAGAATTCGTATTTGAAAGATTAAATAGGTGGCTATTTATTTGCAATTGAATCATGTATAAAACGTTAAGAAACAGAGTGTTTGTTGGGTTTTTGCGTGTTTACTCTTGGCTTGTTACCGCCCTTTAATAGTCAGATATGTTTTGTCATTAGTTACCGAGGCAGAGTCTTCAACAAGAATATGACAATCGTTTAATATTTAGTGTAAATAACTTAAATAAAAATGTTGTCCGTTTTGTCCTTATAAAAGCTCTGCTTATCATGTTCTCGTTAAAAAAAGGTTGTTCTTCATTTTTATTTTACAACAAAATGTGAGCGCCGTGTAAGTTAAGACAATAGCTGTTGCTACAGTTCTTAGCGTTTTGACATACAAATGAGGCGAAAAGGTCATTTTGCATTGTTTTAACCGATGTGTCGACTCATTCGTCTAGTTTGCACAAGTTCTTAACAAAAAATTTATTATTGCCGGCTCAACTCTGAATAACAGCTATTTAGAAAGACATCCCCCCAGAAAACTATTTCAATAATGATTGGTACCTATCAATCCCACACTCCTCTCTGTTCCAACTGGCCTGGTCACCAGGTGAGCTGCCTGGCCTCCAGTCTCGACTTTACGCGAGAACAGCTCATCAATACGCTGCTTCCGTTGGAAAATTCTTCGATTAGCTTAGCTAGCAAAGTAGCGCATTGGACAACTTTGCACGTAGCGCACAGGCAGTGCAATTGCTTAAAATATCGTTGGCGTAACTGATCACGACAATTGAAAACGCAGAACATATAACCAACAAAAACAACTTTTATTTGCTTTCGAAAACGAAAAAACTATCGCCCAATTCAACTTGATCTATAACCCCTTCCTAATAAACTATAATGAAGCGCGCGTAGAATCAACGGCAAAGCGCGCGCCATCTGCATGTTTTACGCTGCAATTGTGACAGATGACAACGTCACAAACGTTGAATTGCAGTAAAGAATATTTTCAAGAGAGAAGTGTGCGTTAAAAACTCGGACACTAGGATTGCTTGAGATTAACGTTGACTATATCAGTTTTGTTGAGTTTTTATCGTGCCTTGTGAGTTGTAATATGGCTGGAGTGATGATAAGCCGCCTTAGAGAGCGATTTACAGGAAAAACTAAAGTCGAGAAACTTCAGGGAATTAGCGACGATGAACTTCAAGGTGTGGCCAGTAGTGAAGATATCTTGAAAGGCAGAAAATTTAATGGCAGCAAGAAATTGAAGAGAGGCGAGCCCTCGTTCTGGAGGATACACCGGGCAGTGGTGTTCTCACTAATCACGTGACTTTGAACGAGACGGCTTCCAATGCTTGGGAAAAGACAAAGAATCGCACAACAGTAAAATCGACTGTAATTGACTTCTTTTCAAGATGTAAGAGAGAGAGAAGAAAACCAAAGTGATGAAAATTCGTATTTGCAAAACCGAAATTAGTGGCTATTTATTTTCAAAGAAATTATGTATATGTAAACGTTAAGAAAAAGAATATTCAGATATGTTATGTTATAAGTCACTGAGGCAGAGTTTTCAACAAGAATATGACAATCGTTTAATATTTAGTGTAAACAACTTGAACAAAAAATAGTGTTTGTTTCGTCCTTGTAAAAGCTCTGCCGGCTTAACGTGTTCTTGTTAATAAAAAGTTGTTAACAAATGAGTTAACAAACAAGTTGTCTCGTTAACAAAATATGAACGCCGTGTAAAGACAATAGCTGTTACTACATTTCTCTGCGTTTTGGCATACAAATGAGGCGAAAGGGTCATTCTGCATTGTATTAACCGACATGTTGACCGTTATGCCTTGTTCACATACCTTCTTAACAAAAGAAACTGTCGGATTAAGCCTAACTGTCCACTGAGCGGAAAATGTTTAATGGAAAATGTGATCTACCAAGCTACCGTTGAGAGCGAAGAAGGAAAAGAAACATACATTGGATTAACGGGAAACGCTTTCAAAACGAGGTTTCGCAGCCATACAGCCTCCTTCAAGGACTTAAACAAAAGAAATGCAACTGAACTAAGTACCGTATTTACTCGAATAAGCCTCAAGTGCGGTGCTTATTCGAGGGCGGCGCTTATTTGAGGGCGGCGCTTATTTAAAATGTGGACGCAACCAAGAGTCTTATCTTTTACAGTAATTGAAAACAGCGTCTTTTGATTGTCAGTATTCGTCCCTTGCTAAAGAAAGAAGTGGAGCTAGCTATCCTGGCAAAGTTAGAGGAATTCACAACATTTAGAGAACTACGTGTTGTAAGAATGTTGGATAGAAAACTAATGGGCAAGCAGTATAACAATCACTTAGTACTGCAAAACATCGCTTTTGTTGTTTTAGAGTTGTTTTGTAGTGCTGTTTAAAGTTAAACGGAATTCCTCGAACGAGCGCCGCATCGATACTGCGGCGCTTTTTCGGGGGAGGCGCTTATTAACTTTTTTGGTCCTAAATGCGGCGCTTATTCGAGGGCGGCGCTTATTCGAGTAAATACGGTAAATACATTTGGTCTCTGAAGATCTGAAGGACAAAAGCACGCAATTTACACTACTAGCTGGAAAGTGATGGCCCGTGCCAGCACCTACCGTAAAATTCCGGTTATAAGCCCCCCCGCTTATAAGCCCACCCAAAACCCCTTACGAAGTTGTATAAGCCCAGGGCTTATAACCGGAATTCTACGGTATTCCGTAAATAGTTAAAACTAAAACGAGAAGTTTTAATTCCAACTTTGCAAAACACACTTATCAGTGTGATAAGCGCTATTGTTTATATTCACTATACTTCTTGATGAGATGAAATAAAGCTCCCCTTCCTAAAATTTTTATTTGATTTATCTGAATTTCACTAAACCATATTAAAAATGTACAAGAAACTTCTTTAGATTAGATTTTGAACAATTGTTGCGTAAATATTCCGTGCTGTCCGAACCAACGACCCGCTGTCCGGACGAAGGGCCGTCAAACCGAACCACCGTTTTCGATATTACAGGGTAATCGAGTCGAGTAAGCACAGAAGCTGTTGTCTTTTCACTTGTTAGCTGGATGGCACGGTTACTTACAGGACAAATCTCAGCTCTTCGCTCTTCTTCTAGGCTGAGAAATACACGTTCGCGTCTTTTTCGTCCGGACCAAGGGCCACATACTGTACATGCAGCACTACAAATTTGTTTCGAGAGGACCAATTGGTCCTCTCTCGTCAGGTGCTTGGTTCAACTAACAGTTTGACGACCTAAATGCTGCCATTTATGCTTTAACCAAAAGGTATTTTCCCGCAGGCCTGCATGCACTTGCGAGTTCATTTCTCTTATTGAGCGTTCCAGTGCGCCTGGCTTGCATAGAATGAAGTACTTTTCCGTCGTACACAGATTGCATCGTTTTGTTCTGTTGAAAATTAAATTTATTTTGCCTTAGAACTCAAACGAAAGGTGTAAATTTTGTTAGACTCTTTTTCGTTCAGTATTATTTAGCTTGCCACCTTCAGAAGTTTGAAATTATATTTGGTTGCCGTCAGTCCAGACCAAGGACCTAGTCATGAAAATTACTTAGAAATTTTAATTCGTTACTTTGGACGGAAACTTAAGCGGTCAATCAATTTTTTTGCACTAGTCGAAAGAATATTTCCTATACATCAATTCTACCAAAAATTACCTCTTTTAGCGCGCTCATTTCGGATATACAGGAATGCAAAGAACACCAGTTAATTTGAGGCGCCATGAACAAATAAACATCGCGAAAACAAACTTCACCTACCTTCACGTCGACTAGAAATTCTCGACTTCACTGCCAGCAGGAAAGCCTTCGAGCAAGGTTAAGACAGCAAACAGATCAAGAAATCTTTGGAAAGGATCGGTTTTATTAAAACTTTGTTTCCCATCGGAAAAATACACGATGAACCTAAAGTGTCCGGACACTGTCCGGATTTAGGGCCACACACGGTAGTCGTATTTTTTTCCACCATTATTATTATTCTTGACAAAAGAATGTATTATTGCGGGCTAAACTGTAATAACAGCTATTTAGGAAAAAAGCACCGCCCTAGTAAACGACTTCCATAATAATTGGCACCTATCAATCCCATGCTCCTCTCAGTTTCATCTGGCCTGGTCACAAGGTGAGCTGCCTGGCCTTCAGCCTCGACTTTACGCGCGAACCGCTGATCAATACGTTGCTTCCGTTGAAAAATTCTTTGATAAGTTTCAGACTCGTTCCCAGTCGCTCCCGAGGCGGTTTTGAATGGAACGCATCGCATCAAGAGAAGGCCCAGTCTTTTATCGCCTTTAGGAACAAATAAGTAGGGTCTGGATAAGTTTAGCTAGCAAAGTAGCGCATTGGTCAACTTTGCACATAGCGCACAGTACAAGGCGATTGCTAAAAATATCGTTGGCGCAACTAATCATGACAATTGAAAATGCAGAACTGATATAACCAACAATAACAACTTTTATTTGCTTTGGAAAACAAAAAACTATCGCCCAATTCAACTTGAACTTTAGCCACTCCCAGAAGCATGCCCATCCCTAATAAACTATTCAGCGCGCGCAGAATCAACGGCAAAGCGCGCGCCATCTGCAAGTTTTGCGCTGCGATTGTGACAGATGATAACGTCATAAACGTTTGCAGTAAAGAACATTTTCAAGAGAGAGGCGTGCGTTTAAAAGTTGGACGGCACGATTGCTTGAGATTAACGTTGACTATATCAGTTCTTTGGCTTTTTATCGTGCTTTGTGAGTTGTAATATGGCTGGAGTGATGGTGAACCGCTTAAGAGAGCTTTTTACAGGAAAAACTAAAGTCGAGAAACTTCCGGGAATCAGCGACGATGAACTTTACGGTGTGGCCAGTAGTGAAGATATGTTAAAAGACAGGAAAGTTATTGGTAGCAAGAAACTGAAGAGAGGCAAGAATTATCAAATGAATGAGACATCTAAAAGAAACATGAATTGGTTTGCTGCGAGGACAGAAGCATGGAAGAGAACGCTCACAAGCGGGCCAGGGCAAGAAAAGGCGAGTGGTGAAATTGCTGTCAGCTGTTCAGTAATGTCTAACGGGAAAAAGTACCAGAAGTGGAACACCAAGACTGGAAAAAAAATCAAAAGTGACACAACGCCATCTTCTTCCTCAGAAAATTTTGACGAATTTCCAGCTTTATTTTTGAACGAACTAGCTCCTTCCAAACCTGTAAATTGTGACACACATCGATCAAACGGACAGTCATGTGACCCAGCCCTCGTTCAGGAGGATACACCGGGCAGTGGTGTTCTCACTAATCACGTGACTTTGAACGTGACGGCTTCCAATGCTTGGGAAAAGACAAAGAATCGCACAACAGTGAAATCGACTGTAATTGACTTCTTTTCAAGATTCAGGAGAGAGAAGAAAACCAAAGTGATGAAAATTCGTATTTGAAAAACCGAAATTAGTGGCTATTTATTTTCAAAGAAATTATGTATATGTAAACATTAAGAAAAAGAATATTCAGATATGTTTTGTTATAAGTCACTGAGGCAGAGTTTTCAACAAGAATATGACAATCGTTTAATATTTAGTGTAAACAACTTGAATAAAAAATAGTGTTTGTTTCGTCCTTGTAAAAGCTCTGCCGGCTTAACGTGTTCTTGTTATTAAAAAGTTGTTAACAAATGAGTTAACAAACAAGTTGTCTCGTTAACAAAATATGAACGCCGTGTAAAGACAATATATAGCTGTTACTACATTTCTCTGCGTTTTGGCATACAAGTGAGGCGAAAGAGTCATTCTGCATTGTATTAACCGACGTGTCGACCGTTATGCCTTGTTCACATACCTCTTAACAAAAGAAACTGTCGGATTAAGCCTAACTGTCCACTGAGCGGAAAATGTTTAATGGAAAATGTGATCTACCAAGCTACCGTTGAGAGCGAAGAAGGAAAAGAAACATACATTGGATTAACGGGAAACGCTTTCAAAACGAGGTTTGGCAACCATACAGCCTCCTTCAAGGACGTAAGCAAAAGAAATGCAACTGAACTAAGTAAATACATTTGGTTCCTGAAGGACAAAAGCACGCAATTTACACTACTAGCTGGAAAGTGATGGCCCGTGCCAGCACCTATTCCAACAGAACAAAACGATGCAATCTGTGTACGACGGAAAAGTATGCAAGCCAGGCGCTGGAACTCTCAATAAGAGAAATGAACTCGCAAGTGCATGCAGGCCTGCGAGAAAATACCTTTTGGCTAAAGGATAAATGGCAGCATTTAGGTCGTCAAACTGTTAGTTGAACCAAGCACCTGACGAGAGAGGACCAATTGGTCCTCTCGAAACAATTTTGTAGTGCTGCATGTACAGTATGTGGCCCTTGGTCCGGACGAAAAAGACGCGAACGTGTATTTCTCAGTCTAGAAGAAGAGCGGAGAGCTGAGATTTGTCCTGTAAGTTACCGTGCCATCCAGCTAACAAGTGAAAAGACAACAGCTTCTGTGCTTACTCGACTCGATTACTCTGTAATATCGAAAACGGTGGTTCGATATAAACAATAGCGCTTATCACACTGATAAGTGTGTTTTGCAAAGTTGGAATTAAAACTTCTCGTTTTAGTTTTAACTATTGTAAAATTAAATTTATTTTGCCTTAGAACTCAAACGAAAGGTGTAAACATGGTGTAAATTTTGTTAGACTCTTTTTCGTTCAGTATTATTTAGCTTGCCACCTTCAGAAGTTTGAAGTTATATTTGGTTGCCGTCAGTCCAGACCAAGGACCTAGTCATGAAAATTACTTAGAAATTTTAATTCGTTACTTTGGACGGAAACTTAAGCGGTCAATCAAATTTTTTGCACTAGTCGAAAGAATATTTCCTATACATCAATTCTACCAAAAATTACCTCTTTTAGCGCGCTCATTTCGGATATACAGGAATGCAAAGAACACCAGTTAATTTGAGGCGCCATGAACAAATAAACATCGCGAAAACAAACTTCACCTACCTTCACGTCGACTTGAAATTCTCAACTTCACTGCCAGCAGGAAAGCCTTCGAGCAAGGTTAAGACAGCAAACAGATCAAGAAATCCTTGGAAAGGATCGGTTTTATTAAAACTTTGTTTCCCATCGGAAAAATACACGATGAACCTAAAGTGTCCGGACCAAGGGCTGTCCGGATTTAGGGCCACACACGGTAGTCGTATTTTTTTTCAACCATTATTATTATTCTTGACAAAAGAATGTATTATTGCGGGCTAAACTGTAATAACAGCTATTTAGGAAAAAAGCACCGCCCTAGTAAACGACTTCCATAATAATTGGCACCTATCAATCCCATGCTCCTCTCAGTTTCATCTGGCCTGGTCACAAGGTGAGCTGCCTGGCCTTCAGCCTCGACTTTACGCGCGAACCGCTGATCAATACGTTGCTTCCGTTGAAAAATTCTTTGATAAGTTTCAGACTCGTTCACAGTCGCTCCCGAGGCGGTTTTGAATGGAGCGCATCGCATCAAGGGAAGGCCCAGTCTTTTATCGCCTTTAGGAACAAATAAGTAGGGTTTGGATAAGTTTAGCTAGCAAAGTAGCGCATTGGTCAACTTTGCACATAGCGCACAGTACAAGGCGATTGCTAAAAATATCGTTGGCGCAACTAATCATGACAATTGAAAATGCAGAACTGATATAACCAACAATAACAACTTTTATTTGCTTTCGAAAACAAAAAACTATCGCCCCATTCAACTTGAACTTTAGCCACTCCCAGAAGCATGCCCGTCCCTAATAAACTATTTAGCGCGCGCAGAATCAACGGCAAAGCGCGCGCCATCTGCAAGTTTTGCGCTGCAATTGTGGCAGATGATAACGTCACAAACGTTTGCAGTAAAGAATACTTTCAAGAGAGAGGCGTGCGTTAAAAAGTCGAACACTGCGATTACTTGAGATTAACGTTGAATATATCAGTTTTTTTAGCTTTTTATCGTGGTTTAATAGAAGTGACATGGCCGGAGTGATGATAAGCCGTTTTAAAGAGCGTTTTACAGGAAAAACGAAAGTCAAGAAACTTCAGGGAATCAGCGACGATGAACTTTACGGTGTGGCCAGTAGTGAAGATATCTTGAAAGAGAGAAAAGTAATTGGCGGCAAGAAATTGAAGAGAGGCAAGAATTATCAAATGAATGGGACTTCTAAAAGAAACACGCATTTGTTTGCTGCGAGGACAGAAGCATGGAAGAAAACGCTCACAAGTGGGCGAGGGCAAGAAAAGGCAAGCGGTGAAATTGCTGTCAGCTGTTCAGTAATGTCTAACGGGAAAAAATACCAGAAGTGGAACACCAAGACTGGAAAAGAAATTGAAAGTGATACAACGCCATCATCTTCCCCAGAAATCTTTGACGAATTTCCAGCTTTATTTTTAAATGAACTGGCTCCATCCAAACCTGTCAATTTTAACACACGTCAATCATACGGACAGTCATGTGACCCAGCCCTCGTTCTGGAGGATACACCGGGCAGTGGTGTTCTCACTAATCACGTGATTTTGAACGAGACGGCCTCCAATGCTTGGGAAAAGACAAAGAATCGCACAACAGTAAAATCGACTGTAATTGACTTCTTTTCAAGATTCAGGAGAGAGAAGAAAACCAAAGTGATGAAAATTCGTATTTGAAAAACCGAAATTAGTGGCTATTTATTTTCAAAGAAATTATGTATATGTAAACGTTAAGAAAAAGAATATTCAAATATGTTATGTTATAAGTCACTGAGGCAGAGTTTTCAACAAGAATATGACAATCGTTTAATATTTAGTGTAAACAACTTGAACAAAAAAAAAGTGTTTGTTTCGTCCTTGTAAAAGCTCTGCCGGCTTAACGTGTTCTTGTTAATAAAAAGTTGTTAACAAATGAGTTAACAAACAAGATGTCTCGTTAACAAAATATGAACGCCGTGTAAAGACAATAGCTGTTACTACATTTCTCTGCGTTTTGGCATACAAATGAGGCGAAAGGGTCATTCTGCATTGTATTAACCGACATGTTGACCGTTATGCCTTGTTCACATACCTTCTTAACAAAAGAAACTGTCGGATTAAGCCTAACTGTCCACTGAGCGGAAAATGTTTAATGGAAAATGTGATCTACCAAGCTACCGTTGAGAGCGAAGAAGGAAAAGAAACATACATTGGATTAACGGGAAACGCTTTCAAAACGAGGTTTCGCAGCCATACAGCCTCCTTCAAGGACTTAAACAAAAGAAATGCAACTGAACTAAGTACCGTATTTACTCGAATAAGCCTCAAGTGCGGCGCTTATTCGAGGGCGGCGCTTATTTGAGGGCGGCGCTTATTTAAAATGTGGACGCAACCAAGAGTCTTATCTTTTACAGTAATTGAAAACAGCGTCTTTTGATTGTCAGTATTCGTCCCTTGCTAAAGAAAGAAGTGGAGCTAGCTATCCTGGCAAAGTTAGAGGAATTCACAACATTTAGAGAACTACGTGTTGTAAGAATGTTGGATAGAAAACTAATGGGCAAGCAGTATAACAATCACTTAGTACTGCAAAACATCGCTTTTGTTGTTTTAGAGTTGTTTTGTAGTGCTGTTTAAAGTTAAACGGAATTCCTCGAACGAGCGCCGCATCGATACTGCGGCGCTTTTTCGGGGGAGGCGCTTATTAACTTTTTTGGTCCTAAATGCGGCGCTTATTCGAGGGCGGCGCTTATTCGAGTAAATACGGTAAATACATTTGGTCTCTGAAGATCTGAAGGACAAAAGCACGCAATTTACACTACTAGCTGGAAAGTGATGGCCCGTGCCAGCACCTACCGTAAAATTCCGGTTATAAGCCCCCCCGCTTATAAGCCCACCCAAAACCCCTTACGAAGTTGTATAAGCCCAGGGCTTATAACCGGAATTCTACGGTATTCCGTAAATAGTTAAAACTAAAACGAGAAGTTTTAATTCCAACTTTGCAAAACACACTTATCAGTGTGATAAGCGCTATTGTTTATATTCACTATACTTCTTGATGAGATGAAATAAAGCTCCCCTTCCTAAAATTTTTATTTGATTTATCTGAATTTCACTAAACCATATTAAAAATGTACAAGAAACTTCTTTAGATTAGATTTTGAACAATTGTTGCGTAAATATTCCGTGCTGTCCGAACCAACGACCCGCTGTCCGGACGAAGGGCCGTCAAACCGAACCACCGTTTTCGATATTACAGGGTAATGGAGTCGAGTAAGCACAGAAGCTGTTGTCTTTTCACTTGTTAGCTGGATGGCACGGTTACTTAACAGGACAAATCTCAGCTCTCCGCTCTTCTTCTTGGCTGAGAAATACACGTTCGCGTCTTTTTCGTCCGGACCAAGGGCCACATACTGTACATGCAGCACTACAAATTTGTTTCGAGAGGACCAATTGGTCCTCTCTCGTCAGGTGCTTGGTTCAACTAACAGTTTGACGACCTAAATGCTGCCATTTATGCTTTAACCAAAAGGTATTTTCCCGCAGGCCTGCATGCACTTGCGAGTTCATTTCTCTTATTGAGCGTTCCAGTGCGCCTGGCTTGCATAGAATGAAGTACTTTTCCGTCGTACACAGATTGCATCGTTTTGTTCTGTTGAAAATTAAATTTATTTTGCCTTAGAACTCAAACGAAAGGTGTAAATTTTGTTAGACTCTTTTTCGTTCAGTATTATTTAGCTTGCCACCTTCAGAAGTTTGAAATTATATTTGGTTGCCGTCAGTCCAGACCAAGGACCTAGTCATAAAAATTACTTAGAAATTTTAATTCGTTACTTTGGACGGAAACTTAAGCGGTCAATCAAATTTTTTGCACTAGTCGAAAGAATATTTCCTATACATCAATTCTACCAAAAATTACCTCTTTTAGCGCGCTCATTTCGGATATACAGGAATGCAAAGAACACCAGTTAATTTGAGGCGCCATGAACAAATAAACATCGCGAAAACAAACTTCACCTACCTTCACGTCGACTAGAAATTCTCGACTTCACTGCCAGCAGGAAAGCCTTCGAGCAAGGTTAAGACAGCAAACAGATCAAGAAATCTTTGGAAAGGATCGGTTTTATTAAAACTTTGTTTCCCATCGGAAAAATACACGATGAACCTTAAGTGTCCGGACAGCTGTCCGGATTTAGGGCCACACACGGTAGTCGTATTTTTTTTCCACCATTATTATTATTCTTGACAAAAGAATGTATTATTGCGGGCTAAACTGTAATAACAGCTATTTAGGAAAAAAGCACCGCCCTAGTAAACGACTTCCTTAATAATTGGCACCTATCAATCCCATGCTCCTCTCAGTTTCATCTGGCCTGGTCACAAGGTGAGCTGCCTGGCCTTCAGCCTCGACTTTACGCGCGAACCGCTGATCAATACGTTGCTTCCGTTGAAAAATTCTTTGATAAGTTTCAGACTCGTTCACAGTCGCTCCCGAGGCGGTTTTGAATGGAGCGCATCGCATCAAGGGAAGGCCCAGTCTTTTATCGCCTTTAGGAACAAATAAGTAGGGTTTGGATAAGTTTAGCTAGCAAAGTAGCGCATTGGTCAACTTTGCACATAGCGCACAGTACAAGGCGATTGCTAAAAATATCGTTGGCGCAACTAATCATGACAATTGAAAATGCAGAACTGATATAACCAACAATAACAACTTTTATTTGCTTTGGAAAACAAAAAACTATCGCCCAATTCAACTTGAACTTTAGCCACTCCCAGAAGCATGCCCTTCCCTAATAAACTATTTAGCGCAAAGCGCGCGCCATCTGCAAGTTTTGCGCTGCGATTGTGACAGATGATAACGTCATAAACGTTTGCAGTAAAGAATACTTTCAAGAGAGAGGCGTGCGTTAAAAAGTCGGACACTGCGATTACTTGAGATTAACGTTGAATATATCAGTTTTTTAGCTTTTATCGTGGTTTAATAGAAGTGACATGGCCGGAGTGATGATAAGCCGTTTTAAAGAGCGTTTTACAGGAAAAACGAAAGTCAAGAAACTTCAGGGAATCAGCGACGATGAACTTTACGGTGTGGCCAGTAGTGAAGATATGTTGAAAGAGAGAAAAGTAATTGGCGGCAAGAAATTGAAGAGAGGCAAGAATTATCAAATGAATGAGACTTCTAAAAGAAACACGCATTGGCTTGCTGCGAGGACAGAAGCATGGAAGAAAACGCTCACAAGTGGGCGAGGGCAAGAAAAGGCGAGCGGTGAAATTGCTGTCAGCTGTTCAGTAATGTCTAACGGGAAAAAATACCAGAAGTGGAACACCAAGACTGGAAAAGAAATTGAAAGTGATACAACGCCATCTTCTTCCTCAGAAATTTTTTTCGAATTTCCAGCTTTATTTTTGAACGAACTGACTCCATCCAAACCTGTTAAATTTGACACACATCAATCATACGGACAGTCATGTGACCCAGCCCTCGTTCTGGAGGATACACCGGGCAGTGGTGTTCTGACTAGTCACGTGACTTTGAATGTAGCGGCGGCCAATGCTTGGGAAAAGACAAAGAGTAGCACAACAGTAAAATCGACGGTTAATAACTTATTGTCAAAACTCAAAAGGGAGAAGAAAACCAAAGTGACGAGAATTCGTATTTGAAAGATTAAATAGGTGGCTATTTATTTGCAATTGAATCAGTTTTTGCGTATTTACTCTTGGCTTGTTACCGCCCTTTAATAGTCAGATATGTTTTGTCATTAGTTACCTAGGCAGAGTCTTCAACAAGAATATGACAATCGTTTAATATTTAGTGTAAATAACTTGAATAAAAATGTTGTTCGTTTTGTCCTTATAAAAGCTCTGCTTATCATTTTCTCGTTAAAAAAAGGTTGTTCTTCATTTTTATTTTACAACAAAATGTGAACGCCGTGTAATTAAGACAATAGCTGTTGCTACAGTTCTTAGCGTTTTGACATACAAATGAGGCGAAAAGGTCATTCTGCATTGTTTTAACCGATGTGTCGACTCATTCGTCTAGTTTGCACAAGTTCTTAACAAAAAATCTATTATTGCCGGCTCAACTCTGAATAACAGCTATTTAGAAAGACATCCTCCCAGAAAACTATTTCAACAATGATTGGTACCTATCAATCCCACACTCCTCTCTGTTCCAACTGGCCTGGTCACCAGGTGAGCTGCCTGGCCTCCAGTCTCGACTTTACGCGAGAACAGCTGATCAATACGCTGCTTCCGTTGGAAAATTCTTCGATTAGCTTAGCTAGCAAAGTAGCGCATTGGACAACTTTGCACGTAGCGCACAGGCAGTGCAATTGCTTAAAATATCGTTGGCGTAACTGATCACGACAATTGAAAACGCAGAACATATAACCAACAAAAACAACTTTTATTTGCTTTCGAAAACGAAAAAACTATCGCCCAATTCAACTTGATCTATAACCCCTCCCTAATAAACTATTATGAAGCGTACGTAGAATCAACGGCAAAGCGCGCGCCATCTGCATGTTTTACGCTGCAATTGTGACAGATGACAACGTCACAAACGTTTGCAGTAAAGAATATTTTCAAGAGAGAAGTGTGCGTTAAAAAGTCGGACACTACGATTGCTTGAGATTAACGTTGACTGACTATATTTGCTCTTTGGCTTTTTATCGTGCTTTGTGAGTTGTAATATGGCTGGAGTGATGGTAAACCGTTTTAAAGAGCGTTTTACAGGAAAAACGAAAGTCAAGAAACTTCAGGGAATCAGCGACGATGAACTTTACGGTGTGACCAGTAGTGAAGATATGTTGAAAGAGAGAAAAGTAATTGGCGGCAAGAAATTGAAGAGAGGCAGGAATTATCAAATGAATGAGACTTCTAAAAGAAACACGCATTGGCTTGCTGCGAGGACAGAAGCATGGAAGAAAACGCTCACAAGTGGGCGAGGGCAAGAAAAGGCGAGCGGTGAAATTGCTGTCAGCTGTTCAGTAATGTCTAACGGGAAAAAATACCAGAAGTGGAACACCAAGAGTGGAAAAGAAATTAAAAGTGATACAACGCCATCTTCTTCCTCAGAAAATTTTGACGAATTTCCACCTTCATTTTTGAACGAACTGGCTCCATTCAAACTTGTCAATTTTTGACACACATCAATCATACAAACAGTCATGTGACCCAGCCCTCGTTCTGGAGGATACGCCGCTAACACCGGGCAGTGGTGTTCTCACTAATCACGTGATTTTGAATATGGCTGCGGCCAATGCTTGGGAAAAGACAAAGAATCGCACAACAGTAAAATCAATTGTTATTAACTTCTTCTCAAGATTCAAGAGGGAGACGAAAACCAAAGTGATGAGAATTCGTATTTGAAAGACAGTCAGGCTAAAGTTCCTTTTTCGGTCGAGTAAATTTTGTTGCGGAACTCGAAGAAATGGATATTATTTGATTTTTTGTGTTTACTTTCATTGTTAAATATGTTGTAAGACAGTCTTCAACAAGAGTTTGCAAGATTTGATGTAGTGAATAAATATGAAGGCCGAACGTAGTCGGTAAGTCGGTAAAAAAATAAGTAATTATCAAAAATCTTCGAGCTCATTGAGTTTATGCATCTCATCGTTTACGTCTTGAATCTTTTTTCTTCATCTGAGCAGAATAAGCCCATCTGAAAGGGACGGTGGGCAAATATAATACCAAGGCAGTCGAGTCCTCGATCTTTTTCTCCCCAGACTTTCATTTGATTTTGATCACGGTCAGAGTTTTTTTATTTATCATCTGATTCTGGGATTTGGAAGGGTTACTGGTCAGAAGGATTAATTGTCTTTAGCGTATATTTGGACAAATATGCCTTGATTAAGCCTGCCCATAAAGAAAACCCGCCTTAAAAGGTTTTGATTGACCTTCAGGTGATTAGGTAATTTTAGAAGTTATTTTATAAACTTCTGGTGATTTTGAAAGAACATTTTACGAACTGTGTGCCGCCTGTGATTCGACAAGTAAATGGTGGTTAGAATTAATTAAAATTGCCAATTTGGCACTTTATTCAACTTATTATTTGTTATTTTATTCAACAAACCATTTATTTATCTCATCCGATGAACAGGCCTTTGATTGACTTTCTGTTTAGAAAAATTTGATTTTCACCAAACAAAATGACACAAATATTGCAATTCAATAGGTAAATTTTAAAAGCTGAAAGAGAGAAGATTTTAAGGATAAAAGCACTTGATTTTTGCTATACCCATAGTATAAGCGACACCCTTATCAATATGTCGATAGTTGTTTAGGTGTTTAGGCTACCAGTAAGATTCCCTACGAAAAGGTTAAACAGTACAGACGAAACATGTCAACAGCGATTTCAAAAAAGCAGGTAGCCTGCGTAGCCTGCGAGCAGGCGCCTGTGTAGTTATTTTAGCGCGTATAAAAGAGCGCGCGATCGCGAGAAGGCCACGCGAAGAAAAATCGATTTTTTTTCCTCGCGTAGCCCCCTCACGCCTTTCGCGTTTTCCATACGCGCGCTCAAAACTGCGGCGCCTGCTACGCAGGCTAAACAGCAGGTTGTTTCTGGTGTCAAAAAATCCGACAAGGTGATTTGTCCTTTCAGAAAACCTTACCGATTAAGACCTGTTTGTACTCTCTCTGACAACCATGCAAGGGAACTGCCTTGCTTTCTTTATCATATATCTAATTCAAGGGATTATTTGCGAACCTCAAACACTTCTCCTTATTTCTCTGGATGGATTCCGGTGGGATTTCGCTAGCAAGGCTTACACACCGAACTTGGATCTTCTCGCGAAAACAGGCGTCACTGTTCCTTATGTGCGATCGGTATTCCCGACGGTTACCTTCTCGGGACATTACAGTATTGTAACAGGGCTTTACCCCGAGAGCCACGGGGTTGTTAGCAACACAATGTACGATCCAGTCCTTAAGGCGCATTTTGGAGCCGCTCAGACAGATCCACGATGGTGGAACGGCGCCGAACCAATATGGGTAACAAACCAACGGTTTAACGGTAGAAGTGCTGTTTTGTACTGGCCCGGTTATAACATCAAAATTAAAGGGATGTACCCGAAATACAGGGAATATTCTCCTTCTCCAAATGTTGACCAGGTAAATAAAACAGGGAGAGTTATGAGCTTTGAAAAACGTGTTGAGAAGATAATTGACTGGTTAACGGGTGAGAACCCGCCCAATTTTGTTGCTGTTTACTTTGAAGAGCCGGACAAAACATGCCACCACGAGGGATGGTCTGATTTACCCGAGGCAATTCAGCGAGTGGACAAAACTGTTGGTTTGATTGTGGAAGGATTAAAACGACACAAGCTCCTGGATAAAGTTAACATCATGATCACTGCGGACCATGGAATGACCAACACATCTTGCAACAAAGTGATCGATCTCGATAAATACGTCGACCCGAAGAACTACGATTTCTGGGATTCCTGGTTTAATATGTTACTGGCGCCGAAAGCTGGAAAGACGGAGGATGTGTATGAACGCCTTAAAAATGTACCCCATCTTCACGTTTATCACAAGAACGAAGTTCCCGCGCATTTGCATTTCAGGGATAACTCGCGCATTTCACCGCTTGTGGTCTTTCCTTCAGAGGGCTGGCTCGTGAGTTCCAAAAAGGGCCGGTGCGTCACTATGCCCAAAAATGGTAAATGGACAGAGCTTGCGCACGGTGTAAGTTGTAAATGTAAGTCGATGTCCGCTGCGTTCATTGCGCGCGGGCCCGCATTCAAAGTGAACTTTGAGGGAAGATCTTTTGACTCTGTTAGTCTGTATCCACTGATGTGTAAAATCTTAGGGATTCAACCCTTGCCAAATAACGGTAGTTTAGACGCCTCGGAAGACTTGTTAGTGCCCACGTTTTTAAATTAAGAGTCTACGAGAGATTCCGGTTGATTGGAGCCGATGGCAGCAGTCGCATGTCTTGATAGCGTACGGGTTAAGCTCCCCTTAGCCCCCAGGGACCTTAATTCTTTTCAAGATCTCTAGAAGGGAAGAGGGGGGGGGGGGGGGGATAAATAGAACAGAGAGAGGGATTATTTCAAACCACGTATCAGTTAGGGGTACTATTCAACAGTTTAGTACTGTTTGGTAACATTTTCACAATGTAGTAACAACAAAAAGTAAATGCAGTAGAAGAATAACTTCAAATGCGTAAAGTTGCCTTGATTTCTCGTTCATGATCTCCCATCCTGGGAAGGTGAAGGCTTTATAGAGGGGCGAGGGGTTCAATCAAGAAATGAACTTCCAGAGGCGGTGCTGATTAGGGATGGGGGATTAAATGAGACGGTTAATAGAGCTGCAGTTTTTATGAAGTTTGGTCAGTCACCTTACCACGACAGTAAAAGTCCTGAAACTCAGTTTATTTTTTTAACGATAAAAAACAATTCAAACGGGCAAAGAACTCCGCAATATACAGATCTATGCGCGTTGCGTCGTATGGATTTGTTGAACTTCAGACCATTAGAACGTTAAAACGCTATTCGTTTTATTGTTCAGTTTAACGGGTGGGACTAACTATTCTGCACTCAGTTGATGTAGTGACACAATAGCGAGACACCTTATAACATTTTTTTTACCACCTAACACTCAGTTCATGTAGAATACTACTGACTAAACAGCACTGCGGTTACCCTAACTAGCGCTCCGGTTAGCCTAAATAGCACTCCGGTTAGCCTACTTTAGCTTGGATTGCTTGCGGTTAGCTTTTATAATAGGGTTAGAATTTCTGTCTAAAAAAAATAGGAATCTGGCAGCTGGTCGTCGGTGGCCTAGTGGTAGCATTCTCGCTAAACATGCCGGCGACCCGGGTTCGAATCCTCTTGTACCTCGTGTATGAAAAAATAAGAAGTCTCACGACATCGAGTGAGTGCTAAATAGTCACTCCCTTCAAGGGGTAGGCTAAGGTTCGTTAACCTCGCGTCCAGGGTCTTCCCAGTGTTGCAATCCAAAGATGGCGCCCGGGGCAACCCAGTCTCTAAACCAGCATATTGGGACGGCAACGCCCAGAAGACCCTGGGAACGAGGTCATCGTGTCCCGATCTCCAGCAAGCGAAATCATGAAGTTCATTCACACTGAAAAAAGACGGGACACTAAATGATACATTGTAAGAGAAACTTTATTGAGACTGTAAACCGCTAAAGCAGTCAGTTAATACCATGAACTAGTATATGTAGGATTCCATCATCTGCCTGACTCGCATTACGATGCATGACTGATAAATGCTTTCGGTTACTGGTTGCTTATTTATTACTCCCGGGGTGTCGACTTTAGGCTTTTATAGATTGTGCTCCTAAAAGTGGCATATTATGCTACTAGCAGTGCTCAAAATTTTGCCAAATTATGCAAAAATTATGCCAGAATTCCCAAATTATGCTTCTGATTTCCGAAATTATGCTCACAAAATGACGTAGATTCTATACATAGAGGTGCGCAATAACGACACCAAATTATGATGTTTTTTAAATAAACTGTTGTTGTAAATTTATTTGTGTTTATGGCAGTTTATCACGGCCGTCAGCTGTCCAAATTAGCTGCTCGCATCTCTGAACCGTTTGTAAAATGCCTCCAACGACTTAACAATCACAATTGTATAGCTAAAACACGCATTGCAAGAACAAACTACCTAAATTTCATTTATTTCTGTAGAAAGTACACCATATTTACTACATTTTATGAATTTATGCTCCAAAAAGTGCTAAAAATTGCTAATTATGCCGTGGCAGTGCTCGTTTCACAAATTATGCTTTTTAGCTCCAATTATGCCAAAAATTATGCTAGCACAATCTATAAAAGCCTAGTCGACTTTGTACATATAATACGCAAAGCAAGAGACGCTTTTCAAGTATTGCTTCGATCTTGGAAATCCCATTCACGTTTTCTCAAACCTTCTTGAAGGCAAAAAAAAATTGAGAGTTTTGTAATTCTAAATTGATGTTCACTTAAACAAAAAGTGAAAGGAAAGTACATAATTGCAGCTTGGCGTTTGTAAAGTCAGGATTGTCATTAATCTCACGATTTCAATCGGGTGCTCGGGCTCAGTCGGAACTGTTCGGAAACAGTCTACGACGATTTCCCAAGCAACAGTTAATCAAAAGTTCTTAGAGGGTTGTTTGGAATTTTCGCCGCGAGTTTTTTATTTGGCGAGAAGCAAGATCGAAAGCAAGTCCTTTGAAAAGCACCACCCTGGTCTCACATATAGGCACCCCAGCAAAAGGTTTTATTAGTTACGCTAAGCTTATCTATAGAGCCAGTACCAGTAACAACCAGAGGCAAAACAAAATGGAAAAGTGTGCAGCCAACGCAGAAAATCCAGAAGTCCTGAAGCAAAGCGACGATAATCTCGCGCAAACGTTCAGAGTTTCGAACTTCTAGCAAAAAAGATATGAATTCGCAGAAGAGGCGAACATTATCATCCAATATAGATATTCTACTTGCTAGCTCGAACAAATCGCGATCAAAGAGACGTTCGTATTTGATCGTCTTAAATTGACGGTCTTTGATGTTTTAACGAGCCATTACTTTAAGATTCCAAGAGCTTATAGCGACCAGCGCCACGAGTCAACGTTCCACAAAAAAATTGCCAAACGACAAAATTCCCTGACACCTCTAGATCACTGCAGAAGGCTTTAAAGATACACACTTTTCCACTTTGTTGTTACAGCAAAATGGTGTTTTTAACACCAGATTCAGATAACTAATTCTTTTTAAACACTACAAACGCTACGAAGAGACATACATGCGCCCTCGACATATTTTGCTTTTAACCAGAACTTAAACTAAAGAGGGTTTCACTTTCTTGAATATGTTTAAAGAGGCAAAGCCTCATTTCTAACGGTTTTATAGCCATCACTTTCTCTTTGACAACTCTGCAGACCAGTCCCCGGAAACTGTTTCCAGTATAAACGAAAACCAACTTGCTTTGCAGACAGAGTGCTATTCTAATGACCTTTGAACGTAATCACGTGGTTTTGCATTTACTGAAGTGTTGAGCTCTATGATTGGTTGGTTTTGATCGTGCAATGTGCCCAGACCAATCAGATTGGCGGTAATTTCAGCCAATTAACGTGAACTAGTTTACGCGCCTTTCCCGCGCTTGCCACTGGTCACATGATTTTGTTCCTAGTTCTTATTGGCTAGCTGCAGTGATTGGTTTCAGTATTACGTCATTGAATAACCACTCTGAATTAATAATACGATAAAACAATTACAAACATGAAAAGGAAAAAAAATTAACGGCGAGAACATTAAAGGGAAAAATGCCATAAAACCCAACGCCAAAAATACAAAGGCTAATTCATGATGAAGCCACAATTCAATTGTAGATGAAAAGTTCTTCAAATGGCTAAACAACTTCTTGATCGAAATATTAGGGTTTTACTTCAATGGAATACTTAAAAAGGAAACAAATTTACGAAAAACTGAAACCTACAACAAAATGACTTCCTAGAAAGTTACCAGTTAAGCTGTCAAAAAAACCTTGGGATTTTATCATTTTTACGTTCAAAAATATTCTCGAAATATTGAAAACCCATTTACTGTAATTTAAATTTTCATGAAACCGTCGGAAAAAATCCTACCAAATCCTTAAAAAATATCAAGTAAACGTGGTGTACATTGTGTATAATAAAGAATTAAATTTAGTGCGTATGATGGTTGAGAATAATTGAACCAATATTAATAAAGTTAAAGTAAGTGTCTGAAAAGCATTCCTCAAAGCTATGCTAGAATAAAGGAATTGAACAAAAGTACATTTAATATTCGTTGCCGGCGTCTTGCGAAGTTTCTTCGGCGATTTGTACTTATCTTTGAATATAAATGGGTCAAATAACAATTCTTTTACCAAATTCCACTAAAATATGTTTTTGGCAAATTTTAACTTCATATATTTGTCCTACTATGGGGTGTTTAACTGAGTTAATGAATCTCTCTCTTCTTAAATTCTATAACCTATATTATGTACAACGTTACTGAAACTTTTCCATGACAAATTCAACATGTGCACGATTTATATTAAAAACCTCTTTGACCGACCATGCAATTAAGTTAATTCCATTTAAAAATTATGCATTTAGGACCAGTGAAATAAGTCCACAAGAAAAAAAAAATCGATGTAAGATTTCTATATATATGTCTTTGTTTTGTGTTTTGATCGCACATGTGTGTATTAGATTTGAAATATTTCCTAAATTCTGAATTTTTCTTTTTAAATTGAAACAAATTCTTTTGTTATTCACACAAAAGAAATACATGTCATTTTTCCTTGGGAAGATAAGTCATATTTTTTATGTTGACTTTTCTAAAGTTCTCGAGTGTACAAGGGATTAAGGTGGCTCACTGCAGTTTTAAGAGACAACCTGGTTGCTAGGAGACACATCTTTCAAGCGTCCGACAGAAAAAATCAACAATAATTTATAACATCTTTCTCTCCATTTTAAAAAAAAAATTATCTTTGCAAAATAATCAAATATAAAAACAGTTTGACTTTCTATATAAAATTCATTCGTAAAATTTTGTATTGATTGTGAATATAATTATGATACAATGTCTTAGATTTTGCAAAAGTAAAGAACTCTTTTTCTGTCGTTTCCAGCAAAGTTGGTTCCATAAGACTGCAGAGAGGAATGAATGAATCTCATAAAAAATATGCGATTCATGCAAACTCTGTTTCATAAAACGTCAAAACACAAGCAAAACTACAAAAAGGTAGTGACAACAAAAATCAAGAAAAAATATATTTTAAACCGTGACAAAAATAATTTGAGTTTTGAACGTTTACTGAAACAAAGTTTTCGATACACCATGGCAGTATATTCTTAATTAACCCTTTTAACTCCCAACAGTGATCAAAATATTAATTCTCCTAAAATAACAATACAAAATCAAGCATACACGTAACGAGAAATAAGGACTTGATCACCAAAGAGAACGAAACCGATTGCTTTGATATGGAAACAAATTCTCCCAACTTGCACAATAAGAAATGTATGGAGACACGTTAGGAGAATCTGCATGTTAATAACAGGCTTAAAATATTAAACAAAGAGGTGCGTAAGCTGTGAAAAACATCTCGAATTATAAATACCGATTTGGTGCGTTTTTAAGTCATTGACAAAACAAGAAAAGTTTACTTTAGAACGACTTTGTGTAAAATGTAAAATAAGTGAACACAATTGTGTTTGGGGTAAGATGTTTTTTTACGGTCGAACACTGCTGCCACTCGCAAACGTTTTATTAATTGTTGACGTTTTTGTGAAATCTTAATGTTGATTTTCCTATTGCTGGACCAGTTGGAAAACAAGGCAAGGATCACTCCAAACGCGGAGATTCTGTGCCAACGGAAGCTAATTATGAAGTGACTGCATTTCGCGAAAACGTAAAAATCACATTGCTAGTTTATGCAATCGACACGAAAAACTTTGAAAAACGTTTTATAGAGTTTAAAAAAATGCTTCTTTCACGTTTTCGCACACGTGTGGAATTAATGTCAAGGAGGCCACGTGCAGTTATCAGCTCTCTGATTGGCCAACGAGTTTGGAAAACCAACAAAAAGTTCTCAAAAAATCGTCAAAACTAAACCAAAAACATTTCAGCCAGCGGCCACGGTTACGACGCGTTTTAAAGAAAAAATGTAAATTAAGTGAACAAAATCGTCAACGTTTGGTGAAAGATTACGCGTTTGTTACGATAATATTTGCTCGGGAGACATTGAAGTTTGACTTCACTCCACAATTTATGAATTAATAATATCTATAATGTAGGAAAAACATTCGTTTATGTTAACGAAAGAATCTTGGTTTAGACTCCCTGCACATTCGAGTTTTGAAAAAATTACTCTAATTCGTGTAATACATATTTATTATATATATTTATATATTTTTTGCAGTCTTTTTCGCTGCTCGACCTTAATTTAATTGCCGCTCGCTGACAACGAGACCCACGTTTCCTGAGTGGATAATTATTATTAATAAAATTCTTAATCTAACGAAATAGAAAATCGGTTACCTATGCTAACTTCAAATCTAAACAATTAACCTAACCCGAATATTAATAAAACCTATACATAAACAACAAAAGCGCTCAAACTGAACATTGTTTTTAGTATTTTCATGCATGCTTAATACGAAATGTTACGAAAGAGCGAAAACCTCGCAGATTTAGTGAACGGTGGGTACAACCTTACAAGTTTTTTTCAACGACCTAATAATAAACTAAATGTATATTATTCTTCTATATGGCGTCACGAGACGTTGAGTTTTGTTATTAAGTAATATTCATTACCTGGAAGATTGCTCTTCAATGGTATTATAATCTCTGTATTTACTTGAGGTATTTTTCAATCTTGTAGGTGACCGCTGGGCGTAGTCACCTCTGGCTCAGACTGCGTATCAGTCTTCCTTCCTAGGGACTGGTACTCGTCAAGTGCTCGGGACTCAGCCCATTCCTTTCCGCGTCGCCGTTCAGTTCCTTGACGCCGTTCGTCACAATGCTGATAGGGCTTCCCGCCATGCATCGAGGGTGCACTGGTGAGCCGATGGGACCCAAAGGATTGGCGCCATTACTGACGGCGACCGCTGCTGCAGCAACAGCGGGTGCAACGGTTGGTGCCGTTGGAGATATCGAGGAACTTGGAGAGAAGGCTAGTTTCAGGGTGTAGGAACCGCCCCCTGAAAAAGACAAACACGAGTTTTGTAACGTATCGTAACATTATGGTAACAAACTAAATATGGAACATCTACCCCGCACCTGCCCCTACGTCTTACCCTACCCCACCCCTCTCCCCACCCCCACTGAAGGGGTAGTTGCATTCGCCAAAATAGCTTGACTTCGTTACCTGGTGGGTTGATGGTGAAATGATTTGTGAGAGTAAGCGCCTCCATAGCTGAACGGATGTCTGGCATCTCAAGCAATCCTGCTGATGACTTGGCGTTGGCTGAAATGAAACAAATATTTCCTGTTGTAAGGGAAAATTCCGTTATCTTTACAGGCAAGGTAGAGTCCGTTCCCATCCTACGTATATCAGAGGAGCTAGATGGTTCATGAGGCGACCAGGCAACTAGGAGTATTTCTCACCCCCATCCCACGGATGGATGCTAGTCCATCACAGCATTTTGTTAAGTTGCCGGAAACATTTCCGTGTTTGGGCGGTTTTTAATTGAGTGTTTAAAGTAGGTTCGCGTTTGCTTCGGTTTTGCATTTCTACGCCGAATGATTGGTTTAAAAAATCTGCGCCACTTTCTCAACCAGTCACAAGAAAAGCCAAAACCAATCGTGACTCACTCGCGCACGTTTTCCCGCGCTTCGCACCGGCTACAATTGTTTTGCGACAATCAAAACTGCATAAGTATACTCCTCGGTGTCTTGCCCAAGAACACAACATGACAAACTTAGCCAGGGCTTTTACTCAAACTACCCAATTCGGAGACTAGCGCACTAACCATGAGACGATATGGCGCCTCTTGATTTTTCTCACCCTCAGTACCCTGGACAATCCTCGTGAAGAAACGGCCAAAAAAACAAACAAACAAACAACGCCATACACGATACATAACATACGAAAACATCCATAGCCTCACCTTTTGAAAAGAATGTTCCTTTAAGCGGAGACAGGGACCCCGCAGCAATAAAGACCTGCAACACAACGCACAATAACTTATTCTCTATAGACCGGCACAAGGTAGGCTACTTGTTTCAGGGGTCTGAAGTGGGTCGCGTAGTGCGGTCACTATAACAAGTTCAGAGAACGGAAAATTAAACAAAATATCCCATGCATTGACAAGGAAAATCCACAAAATATGTTTTGACTCACGTCCTTTAGTGTCTCCACAGTACAGTTTGGCGGAGCGTTAAAGAAGTGAAGCATTCTTGTTGGCGGTTGGTATCCTGGTTGTTAGTTAAGAAATGTACTACAACGCTTTTGTGTTCGAGTGAGGGCGTTTTCAAGTCTCACAGTAGCTACACATAAGTTGGTAAGGTAAAGTTTGTGTTCGAACATAGTGGCCCATCAGGTCAGAGTATATCCCAGTTTCCGTAGCATTAAGCGACTAGGAGTATTTTTACTCCCCCCTGGATGCGATGCTAGTCCATCACAGGGTTACCCCCAGCATTAATTCGCCGGTACCCATTTATACACCTGGGCGGAGAGAGGCATTATGACAGTTCTAAGTGTTTTGCCTAAGAACACAGCGCAGTAATTCTTGCCAGGGCTCAAACCTGGACGACTCAATCAAATCCGCTCACCCACTGGGCCTTCCACACACATACGTTAAGTGAAGTGTTAACACAGGATGTCCAGAAGTTAAAAGGGGATTCAATTCGGGGTAAACTTGGAGTTTTCAGTTGACGGAACTGTCAAGTCCTGGGATTACTACTCAAAAAGCTTAATTATATCTCCTACTTCTACTCTTTCTTCTCCAGTCCTTTACTGCAACTAGACTCCTAGTTATTCCGCAAATTAAATTCCGATTGTGCTTAATTATTTTTTACTCGCAGTCTGCAACTGTAAACAAAGCTTATAAAGGATACTGTTCTTGAGACTTTGGCCTTCTGGAAGACTGCACAAAAACAGAAAAACAATCAGTACAAACAGAAATAAAAACAGTCGAACATTAAATACTGGCCTTTCCGCCTGTTAGCTTATGCAATAATAGAGCGATTAACGAAAGTAATTCACGTTTGCTTTGGTTTTTCATAACTACTCTTATTAGTGATTGCTTTAAAAATCTCCCGCCACTTTCTCAACCAATCAGAAGTAAAACCAAAACCAATCATTACTCTCTCCCGCACGTTTTCGCCGGCTACCATGTATTTCGGCTTCAAATTTGATTGGTTCACTGGATTGTCTGTGTCCTTTCTGATTGGCCAGAGAGATTACTTTGGTTTTGGTTTTACGACTTTCAATCAAAAATCGCTTCATTCGCAGTTGTTAATTAAAAACTGTAACTTTCTCGCCAGCAAAGCAATTCATTCAAATTAAACCGAAAACTGTCCTTCCCAAAGTCATCCAAACCCAATGTGCACATGAAAAACGAGTTCCCCTGCAGGTTTTACTCGAGCAACAAATGTTTTCTACTTACTACTTGAAGCGATTGTTTCTGTTATCAGCAAAATTCATGGACGACGGCGAGCCATCAGGTAAAGCAGTGACCACGGATGAATCTGCTATAAACGGATGCTTGGAAAACCTACAAGGCAACAAGTTGTTACTTGAACAGTTATTCTCTTTACTGGTTAGCATAATTTGTTTTAATGTTAGTTCTGAGAATTTAGTGTTACAACAAGACGATATCCACAAGTTCTTTTATTTTATTCCCTTTACCAGTCTTCTTGCCAAATATGTTCCGTAAAATTCCAAACAAGCGTCCTCCCTCCATCAAATAATAAGCTCAGCAAATTTCAGACGCAAATATCCTTCCGAAATAAACCCTTCCGAATATAAGCTCATGCGCTTATATTTAGTTATAGCTCTTAAAAGATACAACTTTTCCGATTATTAACCCCAATTATTGAGCTTGCTTTATATTTTAAATCGTTAAGAGTATGCTCAGAGACCTGTAATGATCATTTAACGACTGTATAAGACTTCATATCGTTGTGTTTAGATAGCTTCACCATGTGGTATTCTTGTATGCACAGAAAAAAATTTTCAGACGTAGTATCCCTTCCAAATATAAACTTAAACATTTTTGTAACGTAAATTTCCATCCGAAAATCAGCCCCCACCCCCCTCCCTGTTTGGCACTCCCCGAAAATAAGCCCACCTGAAAGGGGCATGGAGCAAATATAAGCCAAGGGTTAGGTTTTGGAATTTTACGGTATTGATATAATTACAAACGGAAGTGAGATGCTAAGCAACGAAGGGTGCTTTTCCAGTAAAGCATTGTTTGATAAGGTCTTGCGTCTCTTAGCTCTGTAATTGGCTCATAAAACTAATGCTTTCATCAATCTGAGCTAAGTTACCTTTAGGGCCAATAAAATGGAAAACCACCATCCGGCAATGGTTTTGCTGACGCGATTTTTCTATTCTTAGCTGCATGCACCCCGTCTCCCCTAACGTTTCTGGAATGTGGAGTAATGGCGCTAGATTTTAAAGACAAACTTACATGATATTGATCTTGGAATCAAAAAGAGTGGCACCACTTAAGTTTCTGATGATCATTTCAGAAGCGACTTTGTCCGACATTTGTACCATGGCTGCCCCAAGCTTGTTTGTGAGGAACTTCACCTGACAAAAGAACAACTCAGGGTTACAACTTTTATAGTCACACACTAGGGTTTCATTCGGAAACTAAAAAGTTAGAACCAACTTGCGCAGCGTTGTGAACAGAACCACTGCGCTCAATAGCTTTTATTTGAATGTCGCACACTAGGGATTCATCCACAGCCTTAAAAGTTAGAACTACCTGTTCCAGCACAGTAAACAGCACCAAATATAAGGAACGCTACATAACTTTCACCTGAATGGTCACACACTAGAGTTTCATCCGCGAACTGAAAGAGTTTGAACGACCTTAAACAACATAATGAACAGTACCACATGAAAATACTGCTCAATAGCTAACATTTGAATGGTCACACACTACGGTTTTATCCACAGACTTAAAAGTAGCCTGCGAGCAGGCTCACCTTGGGGCACGCGGCTTGGGGCGCGGGGGGGGCGAGGGGGGGGAACCTCGTGCGTGCCCCAGGTGAGCCTGCTCGCAGGCTAACTTAAAAGTAAGAACTACCATGTACAGCAAAGCTTAACTCTGTTATTTCAAAAACTACAATTTGCAGACATTTGAAGTTATACTAATAGGTTTGGAGTTTGCTCACTAGTTGTTAATACCCCCATCCCCTTATATACTAATGTTATTTACCTTGACGACGTTGCCATACAGGCAAAACAAGTTGAAAATTCTTTCACAGTTCATCTTCTCTGCATTCAGTCCATAAACAATCAACACACAACCAGTGCCACCTGTAGAGTTAGAAAAACTATTACAACAAGCACAAAAACCCATAGTAAACTATCAATTTACAAATAAGAGATTGTATATAAAACGATGGGCCAATTGATACATTTGTGTGATTTTGGTTAAAGTCCAACAATCCAAGAGCAACCTTCTATTATGCAAAATACATCATTGATAGAGAATTACTTTTACAACACAGCTAACAGCACCACGCAATCAAATTCAGATACATAAGCATGCACCATAATCCAATAGTACATGCTGATGTTGTGTAATGGGAAGTGGAGAGCACTCAAGAAGCAAGAGTTGCACTCGGCTTGCCTTGAATGACTCTAACACCTTTCTGTGCTCTTCAAACTTCCTGCATGTACCATAACTGGATAGCGCATGCTAAAACATGAACCTATCTTATACAGCAAAAACCAATTGTTAAGTAGCAATACTTACCTGCATTCAGAGCATGGGAAATGCCATTCATCTGTTGCTGTTGCTGTGTCAGCCCAGGTAAAGCACCTAAGATTCCACTCTGCGGCAACTGGTATGGTGAGCTTCCCAGTATCCCAAGCTTTTTGACGACATTCTCCACTGGGGAGCTGCTGCCTGTTGGCAATAAAGGCGAAAGATTTGTTTAAGAAAGATAAACCCTGGCTTCAAATCATAGTTAATATGTGTGTTGTGAACAACAGCCATCTGTGATATTTTTAACTTACGAAAAAAATCAGTTAGGATCATAGGCACGCAATGCGTGCAGAGATGGATTATGTAGCCAAAGACCTTTGCACACACTGCGGGCCTCTGAAACTCCTCCTTTCCTTTGCCTATTTCTCAGGGTTTTGGTCTGTTTCACTTGTAACACCATTCAAGCACAGTGTATTGTGTGGTCACCCAACTAGTTTAGCTTAGTTATTTTGGGTGACCAGCATTATTTTTATTTTTTTTTTTAAACTTTCTTTTTGTATTTTACAGTTCAAATAAACTTTTTTGTTTGTTTTGTTTGTTTGTTTTGTTTTGACCCTCCTACCTCCCCTTCCGCTACACAAACCACTCCTTCTATCTCTCTCTAATGATCCGGCCCGCAAAATTGCACTTCCCACAACTTAGTTTCACAAAGGCAGTTAGTGGTTGTATCCACAGTGAAAATGGTCTACTATCCTTCTTTAATGTTTCTGTGAACTTGCACGTATTGCGAACCTGTGGCACTCATGCCATCCTTCATCAGTGTTTTTTAGAAACATTTGTTTTTACTCAGTAATAGAAAAAGAAAGGCAAGGGGGGAGTCAGACATAATTTTAAAAGATACAACTTTTCCGATTATAAACCCCAATTGTTGAGCTTGCTTTATATTTAAAATCGTAATTTTGGGTAAGTGACTTATTGCTGTTTTTTTTTTTTACCTGAAGTGGGACTCTTAGGTGGATTACCATGCAGGGATGCAACCTTAGCTAGAATACCTGAGAAACAAACAGAAAATCAGAGCATTATTCAATGTTAATTGGAAATGGTGGCAACAGACCTCTGCCTACACGCTATCTAAAGTGTCTTAGCATGAGATCCAAGTCATCCAATAGGAGATTCAGCCTAAAATGTTGTATAGAATTAAAAAAAAAAAACACCATTCTTACTTTGCACAGTAGGAAACTGTGCTGCTCTTGCAATAGCCTCATTGCTGATGGGAAGTGGTGATCCATTCACACCTAACAGAGATGGATTCAACTAGTTAATTTCCAGAAGCAAGTCCTTTGCTTAAGTAAGCTTTTCTATAGAGACAGTTTTTCAATGCAGACTAAATGTTAACCCAAGAGAAATACAAATTATTACAGTTATTTACTGTGTGAATTTGAGAAGTGTGAACACTCTGATTTGACTTTGACCAATCAGATGGAAGATCAAACCACAGGGATAATCACCACTAGGATTTCAGGTTTATTCATCTCACGTCTGATTAATGTTCCTTCAGGACACAATAACATTCCACAAATAGTTCCAGTGTTTACACTTGTCGGCATCGCAATGTAAACTTGAGGCCTCAAATGATCATTGCATAGTATCTGTCTGTCATTAACTTGTTACTCACTCATATTTCCATTTAGTGAAATGTTGTTTGGCGGTGAGCTTGACAGTTGTGATTCACTGGCATCAGTTCCTGAAATGAAGGAATTTTGTTTTATGTCAGTTTTCACATTTTGTACAGTCACATGCTTTGTTTAACTCATGAAGCAGGATTTGTGCCATAATTTTATATGGTCAATATGGGTCTTCATTAATTAAGATGTGAACAAGTCCATGACCGGTTTATACAAGCAATTTCAAGTCTAAATTAAGACACCTCAAACCCGGGTCCAAAATAAGCTAGATGTCCTGTTTTAAAAGCACCCTGTTTTAGTTGCGAGGTGGGATTTTGTACCATTTATATGCCCAGTTTGCATCTTATTTTAGCCATGTCTTATTTTTTTTCTCATATACAGTGGAACCCCGATATAGATCCGATATAAGATATTCACGATATAACGATGGATATTCTATGTCCGGAAAAAGTTACACTAAAATGTATGGAACAAAAGCCCGAATAACGATCTTCGATATAACGATATTCCCGATATAACGAGAGAATTTAGAGGACCGAACATAAAATCTTTCCCATATAACGATATTATCAGTACTCAGTCACTAAGCAAAACATTTAATTTAACATAATAACCTTACAGTAATCGAGTAATCTCTAATGTTTCTGTCAACAGCTTTGTACGATATATAGAAAAGATATGTGTTCAGATCTTTATCAACTTTATCCCTTATCCTACTTGTCACTAGTTTCTTAGTTTAATTTGACTAGTTACCTCGATTAAGATTTTCGGTTTTTTACGCCATATCGTAATCGGGAGCGATATCGATCCCGAATAACGATATTTTTACTGCTCCCTTGGCATATCGTTATAATGGGGTTCCACTGTAAATAGCTCTCATGATCCCTGTCAGTGCTCAGAACAGAACCATTTGCAAACAAATTTTGCTTTCCACCACAAAGGAACACTGCTGTATTTATTGCACTTCTAATGGCAATATTTACATCCCTGTAGCACAGTACAGTCTTGATTTAACTTGCCTGATATTGCTGACAAGAGGCCAGACCCCAAAAGGGCTGTCTTGCTTGGAATCCCTTCAAAGTACAAAGATTACATTGCATCTTTAGTATTAACAGAGATTAATGGCTCATTTGTCAAGAGCAGAAATAATTTTTAATAATTTTTTGACCTTCTTCTTAAGCTGCAAATAGCCATTTTAGGTGTGGAAAAACTTGAGCTATAAAGAATTACAATGCACAGGGTCTCTAAGAAAGTGAAAGAGGCTTAATTTAATTGCTATAGAGTTTTTGTGTTGTTATTCTTGTCTACAGAAGGTTGAAAAGAAATAAATAAGATTTCAAACATTAATAGTGAGCTGAAATTCATTTTTCACAAACCTGAGTTGTTGCTCAGTGCTCCAGTGTAATCCCATGTTTCATCATCATTTTTAAAAACATTTAATTTTTTCGCTTTCTGAAAACAAGACAAAATATTTCAAGGATGTAAATCATGGGGTTTTTGCAAGACCTTCTGACACTACCAACTGTTGTAATTCAAATAAACCTTTATCTGCTTATTTATAAATACCTTTGAATAATCAATCTTCAAGGTACAACATCCAGCATATATGTCCTGTCCATTGAGTGTTGCAAGAGCTCGCTGTGCTGCCTCAACATTGTCAAATGTAATCATTGTCAAGGAAAGAGTTTTTTTCCACACAGAAAGGCAATACAACAAACGTTACTATCCATTCAGAAGATCCTGAAGGGGGTATAAATCCCATTTTCCAAGTCCAAGTTTTGTCCAAATTCCATTTCCCGGCCTATTGTTTTCCCACATTTTCAAAATCCCAGTCCCAGTTCTATTGGTTTTTTGTTTGTGATTCCCATTCCCAGTGACCAAATCCCAGTCCCAGTGACCCAAATCTCACTTTCCTAATAAAAATTTGCCCAAATCCCAATTCCCATTTTACCCTTTCAGGCCACTCTTCCAAATCTAAGATACCAAACAGAGTCAAGTTTGTTTGCTTTCATGAGCATTTGGAGCCATCACAGTGCCTTTCTCAAGAAAAATTGATGTACTGATCACAAACAACAGAAATAAGTTGAGCCTGTTCAGGGAAATTAAATTTGAATTTTCTTTTGTTATATTACCCTTGAACTTGACTTCACTCCTTTGTTAAGAAACAGTAGTCGAGCGTAACTTTAACCTATTCTAAACAAATTGTATATACTTTAGGTCAAGATATATGCATGGAGACCAGTAACAGGAATTTAAATGTTGAGATCTGACCTTGGAGGGTTAACAATCTTTCCAGAAATACGGATGCCATACCTTACAGTGCTAAACATATACTGTTTGAAAGGATATTCAACCAAAGCTTGTAAGCCATTCTTGTGAAAAATCACAATTCTTAACACTTTCCCATGGGGGTTGCATATTTTATGAAGCACTTTCTGCAGAAGAAAACAAAGAACTCACTCATATGGCACACAAAGGAGACTAACTCTTGAAACAGTGTGTCTTAAAACAAGCTGTGTTATGCACAGCTAGAATAACATAAATAGTTATTATAATGATAATTGCTTAAAACACCAGGCATATAGATTTTACACCAGAACTGTCTTTGATATGAAAGGCCTTAATTTCACCTGCCATAAACATCATTCACTGAGATTTTAAAACACAAAAAATATTTTTGTTTACAGGTACAATTTATTTGCTTGCACTGTGTATTAAGACAATGCATGGATCACTAAATCCTCATTCTAATGTAAAGTGTTAATTAGAAAGATAATTGGAAGCTTTACAAATTTAATCGAAACAATCTACAAGCGATGAAAGCACATTATTTAGATGACTAAAAACATTTTTTACACTTTCACTGGCAGACCAAAACGTTACTAAGACACAAGTGTTGTAAATTAAAAGACTGGTCCTTATTTTGAGAGAAAAAATAACTATTATAAGAAATTTATGCAAGGCTAGCCTTCTCTGATAACTAATTAAACCTTTTCTGCCTGAGGTGTTTTAATTGTAAACAGAATTAATTATTAAAAGCACAATCACCTGTCAATCAGGAAGTTTTAATTAATTTTGCTTTATAAATAACCAATAAACAAAAATCATTTTGTTTATAATTAGTGAAGTGGAAATAATCCTGATTAGAACCATTTATTATTAGCCTTATCTAAGATCTACTTTATTTTCGCGGGACTTAAGTTGTTTTTTTCTGCGATATCGCGAAATTGAAAGACCCGCGAAAATTACATTCTAAGCCGATTTCTATTGTATTTTTTAAGTGCTAATTACGTATTTTTGGCCAAATGGTTCGAAAATTAAGACTCGCGTAAAAATTATTCCTAATCATCCATTTTCGCGAAATTAGAGTGCCCGCGAACAATAAGTAACAATCTTTATTGGCTTAGTATTTGCCAAAATGCATCTGCTGCTGGTTCTTCAGTTATCTTGAAGTTGTTATTGTTTCCCTGTGATAAGAAAATGAAGAAGTAAGTCTGATTTAGGCCTAGAAGCTCTTCACCCCCGAACTTCCCCTGGATGGGATGCTAGTCCATTAGCAACTGGGAGTATTATACCCCCCTCCCCCCAGCATTAAATTTGCCTGTACCCATTTTTACACCTGGGTGGTGAGAGGCACTATGAGAGTAAAGTGCCTTGCCCAAAGAACACAACACAGTGTCCTTAAGCTTGCCAGGGCTTGAACCCAATCTGGAGTACAGCATGCAAACCATTGGGCCAAGGTGCCTCCCAGTCATTCTGTCAATGGCCAAATGTTATTACTGTTTTTTTTTTTGTCAGTCCATATTTTAGTGAACTTTTTCTGACTAACACTTACCACTGTGATTGGATGTAAAGGATTGATTATTGTAAGAAGAAGAATATTACTAGCTTCAGAACTGGCTCCATTACTGTCACCATTAAGAACTTTATCCCTGGAGAACAAAATGTTACCATCAATATCAATTACTGGGAAACTGAGATTTGAGGAGAAATCACAGCGAGTCATGAGGAAATAAGAGGAGCAGTGTACTTGTATCCCTTTACGTTCTCTTTTCCCTATCCTCATCCCCGCCCTGTGCCACATTCTATCTTCTACTAAACAATATGAGACGGGGAGACAGGGGCCCGGCCTCGGCAGCCCCAACAAACCCAATAATGACATCTTTAAGGCACAATAAATGTGTCCTAGAATAATTACAGTAGTTAAATTACTGACAGCAGAATGCCTTTCCAGCTTCTTACTTTTACCTACCCTTACGCTAAAGTGCGCACACTTGCTTACCTTTTAATTTCTTGACTTTTTGAGTAATTCACGAACATTTGTCTACCAAGAACTGTAAGTGTATTTGACTAAAATAAAATCACAAGATATTCATATAATTTTAACTATCAATAAGAATATTGATAACAAAACTAGAATATCACAATCAAGCAAATGGCTAAAAATTAACAATTTAAGCCAAGTGAAAGGAGAAACATTTAGTTTTACAGCAATAGCAATATATGTCAAGGAATTCAGGACACAAAGAAAATACTGTATGTCTCTTACCTGTGAGAATGATACTAGAGCTATGGCAGATTCAATATCCTTTAAAACAAGAGGAAAAAACTTCTCCATGAGAAGTGGCCATTTGGAAATTTTTCAAACTGAAGTAAAATTTATGTCAGCTAGTAGGGTGTCAGATAGTAGTGCTGGGATCTAAACACAGCACACTTCAGAAGTACTTAAAGTCTATAATACACTTTTTGCTTACAAATGCAGCTTGTGTTGATTAGCCCAGGCTTTTGCAAGGCATGAGAAATTATTGGTACAAGGGTGTCCGTGAAGTTTTAGACCCAGAGGTGCGAGACTGGATTTTATACGATGCAGGAAACTTGGCAGGTATCAGTGAAATAGCTGGTGGTATAATTAGGTTAGCGCCAGCGTTGTGACAGCTATTTGAATTAAAACAGGCAGTCACCTAATTTGTCTTAGGCTGTGGTCAAAATCATTCCAAAGTTTCTTGGATTGACACCCATCTGTAATCACTGCCATCCTTCTTGACAGTTATTTTTAACGAACCTGGATTACAAACAGAGCTACCCAGTCTAAATATATTATTTTAAATTTCAGTTTTCAACCCCAAAATATAAGCTGCAATTTGACATGTTATATTGGTCAAGCACAACGTCTAATACAAGCTTTGCTGGATTACACTGATATACGAAAAATTAAACAAAAAGAACAAAAAGATGGCACCCCTGTGTACAGAGTTGTGTACTTTCCATTTGTTTAAATTTTCATATATTTTTTTCACAGTAGTTTTTCTTGTGCTTGAATAATATACATGTATAAGAGAAATAAAATTATCTATGGATGTTATAAATTTTGTTTCTGCCTACAAAATTATGTACAAAAAGATAATCATCAAATCTAATCACATGGTGGTAACTTACCTCAAATTCTACCAGTGCTTGTCTTATTTTTGGCAATAAAGTCACATATCTGCATATGAAAATGAAAATAGATTATATTAAGCCCATTATGAAACTTACATTTTAATCATGTGATGTCCAATCAGAGGTAAAGCTGGGGCCTGGGGCAAATTACCAGGGACGACGGGTTTTTTTGGGGGGGGGTGTTTTTGGGGGGTTTTTTTTTTTTTTTTTTTTTGAAAAGGGGGGGGAGAAACCCCCCCCCCCCCCCCCCCCCCCCCCCCCCGTCTATCACTGAGTTGTCACTCCAGGGCTTCTCAATCAGAACATGATTTATTTGGAAAAGTATGTTCTTTGTCAAACCAATGTGGCTCATACTGTCAGAGCTTATCCCAGTTTCTGTAACATTAAGCGACGACAAGTATTTCTACATCCCACTGGATTGGACGTTCAGTAGTCCATCGCAGGGTTACCCCCCCAGCATTAATTTGCCGGTACCCGTTTATACACATGGGTGGAGGGAGCCACAGCCAAGCGGCCCACACGCCGGAGCTATCCCGGTTTCCGCAGCATTAAGTGGCAGGAATACCCCCGAATGGGATGCAGTCATTGCGGGCCCCCCGCAATTCACCGGACCCATAACCGGGGGAGAGAGGCACTGAGAGTAAAGTGTCTGCCCAAAAACACAACAAAGTGACCCGGCTGGGGCCGACCGCCACCAGAGTCGGCCTAACCATAGGCCACCGTGCCTCCCATACACCTGGGTGGAAGGCAGCACTAAAAAAATTTAAAGCGTCTTGCCCAAGAACACAACACAATGACCCTGGCCAGTGCTCGCGAACCCGGACTGCTTGATTTGGAGTTCAGCACACTAACCAATAGGCCACCATGTCTCCCACAATATGTTGGGAGTATTTACTTTTTATTGACCTACAGTGAAGTCCTTCCCCCTCTCTACGATTACTGAGTGGAACATTTCGTTTTCGGTTTCTTGTATATTGACAAGCAGGCATGTGACGATAAATATTATAAAGAAAATAATGACGCTGATGAACAGTTATACCATCCAATTCCCAAACATCAATAGAGTACTGTAATAGTTGCCTTGTGATGTACCACAAATATGGCTGCCACAGACATACGTTTTCAAAATTCCATCATAAAAAAAAATTTCCCTGACTAAATAAATTAAAAATGTCAGATATAGTAGTGGCCTCTAGCCCCTGCTTCCAAGAAAGAAACAAATTGCTGAGATCACTTTGACCTGAAATGCTTCTTCCAGCCATCAATTGTATGCAATCATGGGTGTCATATTCCAATTTTCCCTCACTTTTCTTCAAAATGTCAAATTTTCCCTGACTCAAAATAAAATTATTAATAATTCAATTGATTATTAATGATTATTAATTTGAAGTCCTCTTATATGCCCAAGATGTACAAAGTACATGAAAAGTACATTCACGGCTTCTTAGATTTGACCTTACACAATTCAAAGCATGGGGTTCAAAGTCTGAATTACAGTAAAAAAAAAAATGTTAAATAATAAATCTGCTTAGACATACTTACTCAGTGCTTACACATAATTAAAGTATCCCTGTACATTTTCACGTCAGGTATATTCTGACTTGCCCAGCATGCTCTCAAAAATATAGCAAAACTCTAAAACTATACATCTCAGAGATATTTCACACTAAAAATAAATGCCTTATAAGGAAAATTTATTAATGGTAAATATTTTGACTTGAAGTTGAAAGGGTAAGCCTTACAGAAAGTGAAAATTTTTAGCCTGCTCATTGATTTCCAAATTCCAAACAATCTTGTACAAATTTAAGCGCCTTTGTTCATTGATACCATAAATGGCAAATTCCTACATCAACCTCAAAAATGCTACAAGGGGAATACTTTCACCTTTATCTTTTTGTTTTTCAATTAGTTCCGGTATCAGATTAACAGCAAAAAAATGCAAGGAAAATGTCAATGCATACATGTGCTATTTCCGTTTCCATATTCTAGAGGGAATTATGTGTGACCAGCACAGATACTATATTAAAAGTGTATGTAAATATGTACAATGTACTTTACTCTCACAGCAAACAGGGTTGTCTAAACAAGCTGGTGTCCGCCAGGGTTCAGCCGGCTACTTGTCAGTGATTACTGGTGTAAATTATGTCAACACTTACTCTGGTCATAGCAATCAGCTCACAACAAAAAGCTTAGCACATGTCACAGCGGCCTACTCTTCCAGTTACTGACGCCTACTTCTAAACATTTTAAAACTCCTGAACAAATATTTTTCTTAAGTTGCAAATTAACAGTCATCTGAACAATAACAACAAAAATAATGACTTTGGGGGCAAAAAAGGATCAAACTCATTGGTTACATGTTCTAAATTAATAGCTTCCCTTTATTTTGTCTCGAGAAAGCTCTGGCACTTTAACTTAAACTGACCTAATTAAGATTATTCTAAACTGATCAGTGAAAGCCAACATTCTTGCATGCTTTTATCACTTTTTTCCAGCCCAACCGGCAACTCATTGCTTCCGGTCTCAGACAGGCTGATGAAGCGGAACTTTTGATCATGAAGTAAAGGGTAAAAAAATCCACATAAGAAGCTTACCTGCATGTAATAATTTTTTTCCTAATAAGATTACTTTTAGCAAGCTAACATAGTTTCACATAGTAATAAACAGTTCAAGCAGAGATGCCAACTAAAAAAATCGAGATCGGGAGGCCACAAGCGAGAAGATACCTCCTCAACGTGCAAAACGGCAAAAAAGAGCCGCCATATCCACAAAAATGTGTCATTTAATTTTCCCCAGAGGTGCGTAAACACGCATAGAACTCGGATGACCGAGGGAGACGGGAGAGCGGGAGGGAGACCCGGATGGCCAGAGAGTTGGCATAGATGCAGTTGACTGCCTTCTCTCTGCACACTGTACTGGGGACAATCACTTTTTTCCAATTCCAACATTCCACATTTATTGCATAATAATTGTATCAGTTACAACTTCCATACATTAGGATGTTTACAGGAAGAACGTCAATGATATAATGCTTAATGGAATGCCACTCCAAAAATGGCTTAATAAAGGAAACATAATAATCAGTTATCAACAATAAAGTCATCATCATAAACTCTTAAAATTGTGCTCACAAGTCTAATTATGGCCAAAAAACAACTTTCTTCTATAAAAGGAGTGGTGTGACCTTTTAAATTTATAAGTGCTTTATATTGAAATCAACATGCCATCTGCAAGTCATATTCTGTTACAAAATTCAGGCATTACGAAAAAAAGAAGAAAGACTGAAATAAAATGACAAGTAAAGGTGTTGAGAGGTGCAGCTCTCGGCTTTGACGACAAAAGACCTGCTGAATTTTCCATCAGTCTGACTTTAATGCACCGTATCCAGTTTACATGCTACTAAAAGACAGAGGTCGAAAGGCCAAATATGGAGATGTTTATTTTGTTATGTACTTTTTGGATGATTGATGTTCAATTTTTAGATCATTAACAAGTCTGTTTTCTGTGAAAGAATTACATAGTCAGAAAGGGGACACTGAAATTTAAAAGCTTGAACATACACTACAGAATTGCAGTTATTCACCTCTTGCAAGATGATCAATCAGTTGCTACATTCTTTTATCTAATGTACATGCAAATTGCGTGCCCACTACAAGATAAAAATCTGTTGTGGATCTCCAAGCAGGCAATGCAATAAGAAAACCATTAGGATCTGTCAGCCACCCTGTTTGATTTTATGAGAAAACTCTACAATGTACATAAGACAAATTAACACAGAGTTCCTGTGCAGAAAATGTGTCAGTCAAGGACTGAGAAAGACAGCTGTGAAAAGCTGTTGAATCCACATGCTGACTCATAACTTCAATAACTCCAACTGTGAGGAACTAAAACCCAAAATAGCCCTTTACTGGATTATGTTGCAGCTAAAAGCAGTACACTGGGCCAAAGGGCAAATTAAGAAAGCAGATTTGGAAAAAAAAAAAGTTGTCACAGCTCAATTTGTGAGGAAGAGTTTAAAAAATGTTAATTTATTCAAATTCAGCATGTACTTTACTGTATTTAAAGATTGTTTTTGAAATTGTCTGTAAGCTGAATTAAACCTCCCCCCACCTAAAATAAAAAAGCGGTTGCAAGCTACATACCGTAAGTAAAACTGAAAATACAGTAACTGAAGACCACTCATGCAGCTTTCTAGATGATTTTATGGCAATGGTCACAGGAAGGATTATATAAATTCCACAAAAATCTGGAGCTGATGCAGTGATAAACAGATAATGGAAAATAATAATTAGATGGAAATATTTTAGGGCAAAACACAATGTGAGATGTTCCGCTTTTACCAGCTATTAATAACAGCTAAAGGTGAAAATTAATCAAAAAAGGTGAATATGAACATTTGACATTTGATTCCCATCTAATATTTCTGTTCACATCAAAGCAGTGCATTGAATACTGTCTTATTATAATAATAAAACTTGTGAATTGTTTTTAATTACCACCTCAAACTTGGAGTCTGGATAAAATTTGTTTGACTGAATACTCATGAATCCCCTAAAAAGGTAAAGCTTTCCAAATTTTCTTAAGATGACATTTCATCTGCCTAAAGTAGCAAACATTTTTTTATGAACAAGTACTCTAAATTTAGTCACAATAACAACACATTCTAATATAAGTGCCCCTCCTACGAACAATATCTGCTCCTATGTAATAAAACCCCTCCTTTGAGCTTTGAAAACACTTCAGTCTGCAAATACAGTAATCACATTTCTCTTACAGTTTTTTCTTTCATCTTCTATGTCTGATATGTTTAAAAAGATTTGGGGGAGGGGGAATGAGTAAAATTTTTCAAGGAGCCTTTAGAACTTAAAGACTTGTATTCTCTAATTTAAATATATCAGCAGTATTAACCCATAACTTCTAACTACGTTCAATATCTTAATTCCCCCAACCATATCAATCAATTCCCAAGCAGATAAGTAATAAGAATAAGAAAGTAGTCAGCTAGGGCGAATTTGTCTCAATGAAGCATTCAAATTCTCAGAAACAACATGTTAAGAACAGTATGGCAGCAAGTATGGAGAAAAAATATCTTGATCAAGCTCAGGATTTGAAAGATTAACTAAAAGTTCTTCCAAAAACATCAATAATTGTACATTTGAGTTATAATTAACACAAAACTTGGTGACTTGTCATGGAAGTACATGTATTACTGTGAAAAGTTATCTGTCAAGAGAGAGGAACAATATTGGACTAAAGGATTGACCAGAATTCAAGAATAGCTCTCTTAAATAAAACATGAAAGGAAATGTATGCATTGAACATATGCCAAGAATTTAGCAATGGAAATCTCCCTTTCCTGTAAATTCTTCCCTTCTTTTTTTTTGAGAACATCTTTATGCAAGGGAGGGAAAAATCCAGAATGCCAAATTTAACAATAGCATAACTCCCAGGAAATTGTTTAGTATGTACATAGCATGTACAGTACGTATGCTCAATCTAAGGTTGTATATTTTGTACTTACGTTATTTTCCCAAAAGGCTGAAGAACGTTTATTAAGTCTGTTTCTTTACAACCGTCTGCAACTGCTCGACAATGGATAACGCGTGAAGGTGGTGTGTTGTGATGTGCTGTCGAATTTAGAGCTAATGATTGTGGAATACTGAGACTGGAGTTGGACGTCAGTGTAGAGATTGAAGAGCTGGGAGATAATGAATAGCCTGAAAACAAATAAAAAGTACTATTAATGAATGCATGAGCTCAAATGATGGAAACTAAATGCAAAAGGGAGCTTGCCTGCCACATTAATTAATCCCATCTAAAACCACAAATTAAAAACCCAAACAAATCTGCAAAGGCAATGATGCAAGATGTGACAGTCTTCTATGACTCTTGAAGAGAAAAGTATTTTTTTTTTTTTGCTGGAAGGAGTTGACAATATTTTTGAAATTCAAGATTTTGTAATTAAGCCATTCCATTCAGGTCTATATGCTATCATATGCAGCTGTGAATTTGTATTGTAATTCAGCTTCAAGCCCCCACAACACCTCTACATAGCATCCAGCCTCACTGCAGGCTACAGGAGAACATTAAATTTTAAGCAATGTGGAGCAAAAGAAAAAATTCACATTCACTTCTAAAACTTATTTTTCTGCCCGAGGCCATTTGGAATTAAAACATTCATGTACAGCATTTTCATTTCTACTCAATAATGTCTGCTACGGGGGACACATGAACAATCAAGAAGCTATAAATCAAGCCAAGGCATTTGAAAATCATCTTTTGGGAACATCTGCCTCAAAAAGCAATCAATTTTCACAGCCAAAGTTTTGTCTATAAGATGGTTTTTCTTAGAAAAGAATTAAGACATATCATGAAAACATTTAAGTGACATGTTTTCAGGGTTTCTCAACTTACTAGACAGTTGCAAGTACCTTTTAGAAGTAGGATGTTAATGAAAGAAATTACAACAACCCTTATAACCATTTTCTTTTTCTTTCTTTTTTTTTAATAAAGAATGATGAATGGTATAGAGAATCAGACAGAGGTCTACCAAGAAAAAAAAGCGCAAGTTTGACAATCAAAAAATTAAAAAATATAATTCTGCTGAATTTATAGTAGTTACCACGCACAATGTTCCATGTTTTAGCAGTTATTTTACAGATTTAAAGAGATTTGAAGTAATAACTGAGAAGTATACTATGATAAAAATAATTGAACAAAATTGGCAACACCTGCAATACAAAGCCAGGCAACTGACTTATTAGTTTATGATAAATTTAGATAATTTTCTGTAGGTCATCACAAATTTATCCATAGTCAGCTAAGTCTGATCTTTCACACAAAGAATGCCATTCTCAAATACAAGGCTACTATGAGCTGGAAAACCTAAATGACTTTCAACAGTAAAAAATGTGAAATACTTTTTCTCATAATGTCTTTGAACCAAGGAGGTCTCAAGTACTCAATGAGATTATGCATTTTTTAGTTTGCCTAATAGATGCTTCTAAATGACAGAATATTGATTTTCTAGCCAAGAAATAAAAGCAAATAACATTTTTGAACAAATGAAAGTCTGGAGCCAATGCAAATTTGTCACAGTCTGAAATAAACTGAAATCCTATTGGTCATAAAACATTTGATTATTAAGTAATGCCTTTGGTTGACGCATCCTACACGCTCAGCAAGTGTTTCAGACTGAATACACATAACTTCATACAATACTGCCTCAAGCTAAATATTATATCATTCCTGAGCAAATCTGACAATACCTATTTCAATACAAAATCGTTTTCAAAGTGCACTCCTTGTGGTCATAAAACTATATTGAGAATTTAAAATAAGAAATCATTATTGCAATGTTCCAAAATTTCTTTAAGCCCTTTAGGATGCAATTTTGCTGTATTTAACCTCTTGGCAAATTATTTAAAAAAATAAAACACTATGATTTTTTATGCTGCCTGAAATGTCAAAGGGGACATGCTTGTACTAAAACAAGATACAATAACTTTACATTTCAAAATCTTTGCTGAGAACAGGTACAATACTACTTCTTATCTCCTCCTAAGAGTCCTTAATTAACAAAACTATTTCAAGGATATTTATACAATGCATACATGGTGATTTTCTTTGACTAGCCAAGGTCAAACATTCCCAGGAAATTTCACCTTAGACAAAGGCTTAATTTTTTTCTGTTTGCTGGATTTTCAGATAACTTTAATGAGGTAGAATCAATTGTTCCATACAGAATAAGATACCAAGAGAGATTTTTACAGCACCCCTAATCCAAGACAATTTATATTGATGTGGTATACTTGCAGACAAAGCAGGAGCAAAGATAAATGGAATTATACTAAATCCCTCTTGGTTCACTGATTTAAATAATTTTTGTATTCATGAATTCAAGCACATATTTCCGAGATTCCAAATATAAGCTCGCTGATGTGGTCCAGTGAGTTTTATTATTAACCGGTGAGCAAAAGTTAACAAAAGATTTCACGGTCAGCTGTGCGCTCGACCGAGTTCGAAACGAAAACACAAGTGCCTACAATTATCTGCTCGAGCAATAATTGCGTCCAATGACCAAAGATGTGTGTTTCTTTTATATTTTAATCAAAAGTCTGATGACTGTGAAAATTAATGCAAACAGAGAAAAATATCGTTTATCAGCGTATTATGTATTTGAAATAAAGATAGAATTGCACTGGTTTCATGCGAGACAGAAAGCGGCCAGAATTTTGACGTGTAGATTTAAAACCCCGATAACACTGTGAGAGAAGTCTGCACGGCTCCTACGAGAAAGTCAACACGATATTGCCCTAAAGCCTTCTCATTAACATTTCCATTCATATCAACAACGCTTAAGAAATGTACCATGTACAATTCGCACATCAGGCGAGCTGCGATTTCTTTGGACAAAAGCAGATTATCAGAAAATAAACAGACGCATTCCACGTTTTTGTTGTACAGCTGTTTCGTAGTTCAAGTATCACTGAAAGATATCCTTCTTTTCATTCTTTCAGGAAGAGCGATTCCAGACATTGCGTGGTCAATGGGCTCACAACTAAATGACAAGCCACAATAACAGCCCTCAATTGACATTTCCTTGCCGATTTCAAACACGCACTGCTTGAAGCTCGTATGCGCGCGGTGCTCGCAACGGCGTTTACTCGTTTTAAAGTCCAAGCGGTACAACATTCATGGTTTATTGACTAAACGTGACAGTCATTTAAAAATACATGAATTTCAAAGTTTAACAACAATATTAAGACAACAGACAAGGGAAACAGACGCTCGGAGGCAATAGTGCCCTAAGAACATGACAATCTCGTGCACGCCCAACTTGAGCGCACATTTTAGAGCTAATTCCTTCTCACGATTTCTTTTTTTGGCCAAAAATTTCCCTATTTTATGACGGTAAATTGACACTCCTCGACAGATTACCCCTGCTTTTTACGATGAAACTGAGTACGCCAGCTGAAATATTTATGATTTCTCGAGTAACGCATCAAGCGATATCAGCGTAAAAGCTAAAAAGGATGCGCATACTGGTACCTGAAGATGGCGAATATTCGGCGCTGAAGCCATTCAGTGTGCTGTAAGGAACGCCATAAGATGCGGGATATGTGTACAAAGCTGCTACGTCCGTCTGTCCACAAGGATACGAGAAAGAAGAGAAAGAATTCGCGTACGTGTACGGGTATGAATAATATGCCGATGTATCGCTGACAACTGGTGCGGAATGCGAGCTTGTGGGTGAGCTCGATGCGTCCGTTCTGTAATATCTGGCGAATTTTGATTCATCGAAGTTCGTTGCTGTTAGTCCGCTATCCATTTTCGCCCGTTTGTTCGGGCTTTCGATGCCTGTGGCCGCTATCATGCCACCAATGTCAGCCATGTTTTCAATGAAAAGTTTCCTTCTAATAACAGCGATTAATCGAGTCAGCGGGTAATAACAACAAAAATGTCTCGTTCCAGGCCTTCGCATACGTATCGTATGACAATTGTGATTGGATAAAAATTGCGCTAAAATATTGACCAATGAGAACTCGCAGTTTATTTCAGTACTAGCCAGCCATTTTGCTCGGAAGAAAAACGCGCCATTTTGAAAAGTGAAATTCGTAAATAGATTTGCAATGTCTCGGTCGACGAAAGGCCGAAAATGCACAGAAACTACAAGTGGAGATTCTAAACACGCTGACGAACCTTCAAACTGCATTATTTGCTTGGAAAAGGTCGCTTGTCGCGGAAAATTGAGTGTCTGTAATCACTGGTTCTGTTTCCCATGCATTTTGGAGTGGTCAGAGGTCGGGACATTTCTATTGAATTTATTTAGTTTTACACTTTATAATATCAGTGCAGATCTGACTTATTGGATTCATGGATAAATGTAAATCAATTATTAAAGCTTTCACTAACGCCAAGTTTGTTTTTATTTCCAGAATACAAATACCTGTCCAATATGCAAGGCCCGATTTCGATGCATAACAAAGGTATCGCCGAACGACATGCAAAAATTATGATGCGATTAAAAATAAATGTTTGCTCTATCAAGATTTCACACGACGGGAACTTTCACTGCGATTTAAGAGTATACAATACCGCTTTTAGATGTAGACTTTTAAGCGTAATTTGACACGCGATTTTAATTTTTAAGGCATTTTGCTTCTGCTGCATAATAACTTACTTAGATTTACCCGTCAAAGAAGCTATAAATCAGGCAGGTGTGGGGAGGTACAGGTGTAGAGTCATGCGACCTAATTGAGCTGATGGCAAAGAGTTAATTACTGAATTACCAATACGTCGATTTACTTCTAAAATACTAATAATACTAAGACTAGCGTGTTTTGGCTTGACAGGAAATTAAAACCACCGTGATATATTAGTGATCCAAACAAGCCGTTGTTTGAGCATGCTTTTAAACATGTTATTTATTGCTGCCAATAAAACGTGTTGTTTTGCATGGAATATTAATCCTTAAAGCAAAAAGTTTATGTATTTTAAATGAGTGTAAAAGCGAACAGATGTCTTAATACAATTATTTATCCTTGCCATGTCTCCTTTCTATTCTGAATATTTAAAGTGAAATTCATCTTGACTGATTTTCAAGTACAGTGCATCTCTTTTGAGGTTGCACTTTACACCAATTTTTTCACCACAGGTAGTGTTAGACATAATGACTCAAGTTTGTTTATTGTAAACTACTGAAACTTTGATCAACTACAAAAATTGCCTTTTACCATAAAAGCCTCATAAATTTAAAAATACATTTCAGGTTCATTTGAGCCTGTTCAGGTCTCCACCAACCAAAGTTCGCGTAGGAGACCGAGATCAAAGAGTTTGGAATGATGATGACACTGTAGTAGCTGAAGACGTTCTTGGCGCAATTGACTCAGATGATGTTGACGATGATTACGAGCCTCCCACTCATGTGGAAAATCCGTGGACAAGAACTACAAGACGCCAGGTATATGTACATTGTGCGTAATCTGCGCGAAATTGATACTTCAACATTGACAGTTGCTTAATTTGACAGATCATTCTCCAGGATATCTCCTAATTAACATTAGATGACACTTTAAATTTTAAATGATTGAACAAATAATTTGGTTTTGCTATATAATTGGAGCGGCATCTAGTAAACCACCAAACTAACTGAATTTTTGTTTCAAATGGCTAAAGTTTTTTGCTGAATTTGTTATTTTGACTAAGAATTTAGTTATTGATTTGTGGGGAATATCAAGGGAACTTAAGCAATAAATCAAATGATTGAATTAATTTTGTTATTCAAACTATTTAGTTATTGATTTGTGGCGATCATCAAGGGAATTTTAGTAATAAATCATCAGAAATAGTCTTCATTCCTACGCATTTTGCAGATTGTTTAAAGACTTTAGAATTGAAGCATGATTCCTTGCATGACATAAAGCGTTACCAGCTTCCTATAAAATGACTTGTTTCAATAAATTTATTGTGTTATTCCATTTGACTTGGTAATTCAAATACCGTATTTACTCGAATAAGTGCCTCGGCGCTTATTAAATTTTTCGCGCCTCAAGTGCGGCACTTAATTAAAAATTTGGACGCAAAAATTATTATCATCTAGATGAAACGTCTACAGTAACTAAAAAAGGGTATTTTGATTGTCAGTATTGGTTGCTGAAGGAAGAGAGTAGTTGCGCTTTCTGTTGTGACAAAGTTCACCGCCTTCACAACGTTAACAAGACTGCATATTGTAAGAATTTTGGATAGAAAAAAAAATAATGGGTAAGCGGTAAAACATAATTAACCTGAACTGCAAAACATTGCTTTTGATGAAAAGGAATTTCCAAGGCTGTTTCAGAGTTGCTTTGTTGTGTTATTTTTAGTGATATGGAATTCTACGAATAAGCGCCACATCGGGACTGCGGCACTTATTCGGGGGCGGCGCTTATTCGAGTAAATACGGTACCGTAATAACATCTGAAAGTGCAACAAATCTCCAAAAGAGAATTAAAGTAACAACTGAGTGTTTTTTATACGTCTTTGGAATATTTTGCAATTTCCCTTCATAAAAGCTAGTAAGATGACATCATGCACTGTGTGGTGCTAAACCACCGTCTTTCTTTGCCATGCATTGTTTAACCCTGTCAATAGCGCCTTTGGACCCTTGGGAAAGGGCACTTTAAAAAATTGTATTATTAAAAATATTTCTCACACACAACTGGTAGCCATGCCAAGCCGAACCATGCAGCCTGACCTTTATTAATAACAAGAAATTTGACAAAACATTAAAATTGGGTAAATAATTTGAAAACAATTTCGACCTGAAAACGACCTGAACCAACCTAGCTCATACAAACAAAGCTCACAACAAGAGCATCGCAGGAACAAAACATGAGAAAAAACCAGCGACAACTTCAAACTTACAAAGCTTAATATGGGTGGGTAGGCGGGGATCAGGCAAGGCGAACGGCAACAAGAAAACTGAACACTAAGGATGGGCCGATACTTGATACCAAATATTCGATACACCGATATTTTGACAATTTTGAAAAGTATCTATACTTTCGAAAAATATCGCACTTTCGATACGTTTTCGATACTGCACACGTGACCTGAGCCTGCGGTCTTCTGGTCAGCACCTGTGGTTTAAAAATGCAATTTTGCTCAAACAAATATTGATGTTCTTGTCAATATTTGAATTTTTCTTGCCTTGACTTGATGTTCCCAAATTGCTGATGCAACAGTGAAACAAAAAGACCAAAAATCAACATTCTTGGCTAACGTTTATAACGCCAGGTCTGTCCTTTGTATGGTCACATGACAAACCAATGAGGTCAGGACTGAAATGACGTCATAATATCGATATCGTATCGTTTTAAAACAGCGGTATCGGCCCATCCTTACTGCATGAACACTTTGGAAAACCATGTGACTTAGACCCCCTGTACACTAGCACCCAGACTCCCAGCTGTGTGTGAGAAAAACGTTTTCTGCTTAATTCGTGCCTCAGCCAGCAGAAAACAACACTATTCAGCTGAGCTCAGTCTTCCTTGTGCTGTCTTGCTTGGTCAGACAGAAGGAGGCTGCTAAAATCAAAATTTGTTTGGAACTGACATGAACGGAAGGGTGGGAGACTCCCAAAGTAGCTCTGACTGGAATTTTACAAGGAATGCACCCTGAATGAGAAAATCTGAAGTCAGTGTTCTTGTTCCAGGGTTTTCAAAACAAGCCGGCCCCTGCTGGAGTTCCACCAACTGATTGTATGTTGCGGGTTACTTAAAGGAGCTCAGTCACGGACAACTCATCTTGAAAAAACTGGAAATTTTTTTCAAGTTTGTCGTTCGTAATCGGTCTTAAACTTCGTCAGTCAAAACCATCCTTGGTTATTTTTGTGTTTTGTTTACTCCTTTGTTGTTTTCATACATTACACAACTATTATTTTAGGGTTTCCTCCAATTTGGAAGTAATCAGAAAAATGACTTAAAATATCGTGACAATGCTTCTTTAAGCCATGGCAGTCAGCTTCTGACAAACAAGCGGCCTACTTTTCCAGTTGCTGACGCCTACTTCAAAACATTTTGAAATCCCTGTTGTTTACAATTCTAGAATGACAGAAGAGGCAACTCCCAAACATCCAGGCAGCTGCACCTGGATGATTATGACTACGAGGACTCTTTCATCGACGACACTGATGAAGCCCTGCAAGCATATCTTCATGCTACTTACAGTCAGCAAGCTTTAGATATCATTGATGAGGATGGTGAAGAAAGTGATTCTGGAGAAAGCAGTGACGACAATATAGGACAAAGAACAAGTCCATATCGGTTTCGTAATGGGCGTGCTGCTCAAACAAGATCTTCAAGAAATGCAAGAAACTCTTTTGCCAGGTTTGTGTTAAAGGTGCAAAATACAGGGTTCACACGCGCCTTGAAAGTCCTTGAAACTCAAAATAAAAATTAAAGTCCTTGAATTTTTTGCCTGAAAAAGTGTACGAACCCTGAAAATAGTAACATGCCATATCAAACACTGTGCTATAGGGTGACCCTATTCAGCAGAATGGTAGAATTGCGGAATGACACCTACTTAGTTGTTGACTTCCCCTCCAGTCTGCTTGTACTTAGATTTTATTTGTTGGTAAGGGTTACCCTAATACTTAATAGAATTGCCCTGACCAAGAAATGAAAGCCAACCCCAGGCAAACCAAGGGTAAAAATGAACAGTTAAATTGGTGCTCTCTTCGCCAATTAGGGTCACGCTGTAAGGTGCATTTTCTCAAATCCAGCAGTTTTCTCAGTTTTCTCTTCAGTCAGTGAAGAGCAAAAGACTTGTAATTAATTTTAATCCTCAAAAATTCACTTTATGGTTTTAACAAGAAATAACCACATTGCACACCACTATCTTATTCATTATTTATTGATTTGACTCTAGATATTTTAGTACCAAGAGATTTCCTGACTGCCTAGTAAAGGAAGGGAAATAATTATTGCCTAGTCTCAGGACTAGGTCCACCATTTGTCAATAGTTTCCATAGTTCTCTGCCCTCTGCACACATTTTGACAGTGTTCCTGTGATGCTTGGTAACTGTTTTAAGAGCTACAGGTGTAAGCCAGGCTAACAAAGGGGGTGGGGGGAGCAGGGGTGGCACAGTGGTGAGACTGCTCGCCTCCCACCAATGTGGCCCGGGTTCGATTCTGGCCCAGTGCCATATGAAGGTTGAGTTTGACGTTGGTTCTCATCCTTGCTCCAATGGTTTTCCTCCTGCCACAAAAACCAATGCTCTAAATTCCAATTTGATCTTGGATGCACCTACACCTCTTTATGAGCTCCAAAGCTCTTTTGAGTCACGTGGGTAAATAAATTACATTTTTTACACAAAATTATGCGACGTTGTTTCCTTAAAGTTTAAGCATCATGCAATTTATCTTTACTTTTTTGCACTTTTAGCCTGCCTCAGATTGAAGAAGAATCACCATGTCCATCACCTGCAAGCATTGGCAGCTTTATAGTTAGCGATGACGACTCACCAGGTGAGTAACCATGAGGCCCTGTTGGGGGGGGGGGGGGTCTTTATGTCCCCTGTCTGAATTTCAAATCTTTTCACGTTGCAGTTTTCGGATTCGTCCATAGCCGACGGGAGCCACTGATCATATCGGAAATGTTTGAGGCCGGAGTTTTCAATATAAAATAATACATTCTCCTAATTTTGTCACCAAAATATTCCCTATTTTGGATCAGTGCATGTGAGAATGGTCTTTACAAAGTGCAAGATGGGAACATAACAGGTAAATCAGCAAAGGCTATTTTGCCTACAAGCCGCATAAAAAAATGCCAATGTCGCTGTCAATTTTGCTTTTTTCTTTGTCGCTGTCGCAATTTCAAGGGAGCATCTCGTTGTTCGTCGTCATTTCAGCTTATTCATGTCACCATTTTAGAGCCGTGTTGCCCGTTAGAATTTACCCCTAACAGGGCCTCAACCATGACTATGCTTTTTTCAGCTACCGGTACCTGTAAAAGTTGCAGTCAAAACCTGCCTTAAATAAACTGTAAACAATAATAAATATACAGTTGGCTGTTGCATGATTGTCGAGGGAGGGGGGGGGGGAGGAGGAATAGGGAGAGCTGCAAATAACAGTCAGTCATCAGACATTGGCCGACCAAAATTTGCTCATATCTGACAAAATGCCAAGTGTGGTTGGACATGATATCCAGACAATTTTTGGATTGTAAATCATTTTACAGCAACAATGAATAAAAATTCAACCTTTTGTTTTTGGTGATGTCCGACCAAAATTTTGTTTTGTCTGACCAAAATGGTGTCTTAGTTAGCAGGACATATGTCCTTTCAAGTGAAAAAAATTATTTGCAGCCCTGGATAGGGGATGGGTGTGGTCTTATTCAAGAGCATTATACCGGGGTAAATGTCCATGTCTCTGGGTTGGAAAGGGGTGAAGGCTCACATGCATTTAATACTGTCTCATAGTAACTGCTCACTTTGACTGCCTAGCAGCCATTTTTCTATAACCATTAAAATACAATGAAGTTAAAGTGTTTCTGTAGGTTATGTTATACTTATCATGTCTTTTTTTTAATAAAAGCATTGTACAGAATAGGAAAAACTCAAATGACCATCAAAATAATATTTTTAATGAATACACTGTTAAGAACACAATGCTTTCTTGGTCTTATTTTTTAATTGAAGTTGATTTTTTTTCTTTTATTTTTGTTTCAAAAGATGAGCTGAACAATGATTGGGTACCATTTGGAAATCATAGTAAAAATTCTAGGAATAAAGGCAAGAGCAAGGTGAAAGCAAAGAAAGACGATTCTAAGAAAAGGAAAAGGCCTGAAACATCCAGATCTAATCCAAGCACCAGAAGGACGTCACAACCATTGCACAGACCCAAGAAACAACAAGAACCTAAACAAAGATCTAGTAACAGTAAAAGGAAAAGACATGTAAGTAAGGCACCTAGACACCAAACCAAAATTAAAATCCTTTCCCTTAGCAAGAAAATGAGAACCTTATTCCTTCACTTAGATCATGTAGATTGTGTACCTTTTCTTAGTTGATGTATACTGGCCAAATCAACTGTAATGATGGTTACCATGGAAACCAACGTCAGGATTAAAAATCATTTTATCAGAATGGCAAGAATTAAGAAATAAATTTAATGATATTCACAGCGGCAGTCACTTCACACTAATTGTGTGAATTCTACAATAATATTTATTTTGCCTGGCTGTTTTTAAAATATAACATTAGCATGGTGGGCGTGGTGGAGGGGGGAATGGTGGTAAGGTGTAAGTAAATACAGTGAGCTCTCTCTACTGACGGACTCAAGCTGGCTGCCTTAAAGAGAGTTCAAACAAATAAAATTTGACCAGGACCAGCCAGGCAACTTCAGGGCTGCAAATAACAGTTGGTCATTACCAAAATGTGCTCATGTACGACAAAATCTGAATTGTGGTCCGACATGATGTCTGGACAATTTTCATCGTAAATCATAAGTGATAACTTGTAAGTGGCCTTTTGTTTTTGGTGATGTCTGACCACAATTTTGTTTTGTCCGACCGTAGGACATAATTATGTCCTTTCAAGTGAAAAAAATTATTTGCAGCCCTGCAACTTTATCTGCCTCAAGGAGATGTCTGCCTTAAAGTGGTGTCTGCTTGAAGAGAGTTTACTGCACCATTGATGACCATCTTGCGTTATAACATTTCAATGTTATAATAATAATGATAATTATAATAATAATAATAATAATAATAATAATAATAATAATAAAAGATTTATATAGCGCCATATCCATGGCTCATGGCGCTGTACAGTAAAAATATTATTAAAAAGTGAAATTTACTTAAAATTTGTCTTGAACACTATTTCTGCTCACCTTTATGAAAATGTGTCTATTTATTGGTCAGAATGCTTTTTAATAAATATATTTTCTTGGTCCAGCAGACATCTGTCAGCGAGGATGAGTTTCAACTGGAAACATCAAGAAGCAGATCAGACACCAATCAGGCATCTATAGATGGCTGGATCAGCATGGCTGCAAAACGAGCCAAAGCACATTCTTCAACCTCAACTACAACTAATCAGAGAACAGTTCGGTAATGCAAATCTAAGATGCCAAAAGCCCCTTCGATGATAAGACCCCTCCCTATTTTAAGTGCATTTCCAGCAAATATCCATTCATGTACCTACAACATACATTTGTAAAGACTATAGAAAATTCTGAGGGGGGGGGGAGGGGTGAGCTAAAGCACATTCTTCAACCTCATCTCCTACAAATCAGAGAACAGTTCGGTAATGCAAATCTAAGATGCCAAAAGCCTCTTGGATAAGAAGTTCCCTCCCTATGAAATGCATTTCCAGGAAATATCCATACATGTACCTACCACATACATCTGAAATGTACGCAGAAAATTCTGAGGGGTGGGGGCGGCAGCATCAAAAGCCAATTAAAGGAGGAGGGGGTGAATAGGTTCGCAGATCAATGGATTTGGCCTTAAAAAAAGCATGGATTGTGGATTTTTGCAATACACTGAGTGATTAATGGTTCGATAATTAAATACAACAGATCATGGATAAGCTGAAAATTTAGGCCCAGATTACAGACTCGTTATAAAATTTATATTGTCATGAAGTTTGGATCATGGATACTAACCGAAGTTCAGATCACTTTGGTCAATCTTTGTTGGTATGTTGGCAGAATTGTTGCAAAAAAAAAAAGCAAAACCTTCTTAAAAATTAGCATAAAAACAACACTACAGCTACTGTCCATTGCAGTAAAACTATACCTCAACGAATTCTCAACGAAATTTAGTAAGCAAATTTTTTTTGCCCTCGTGGTAAACTATGAAATAGAGCAGTTTTCACTTGAGTGTCGAAAGTTAATTGCATTTGCTTTGGTTTTGAATTGCTATGCTTAGTGATTGGTTTAAAACTCTCGCGTCACTTTCTCAGCCAATCAGAAGTAAAACCAAAACCAATCGTGACTTGCGCGCGCACGATTTCCCGCGCTTCTTGCTGGCTACATGTATTTGCTTTGAGTTTTGATTGGTTCACTGAATTGTCTGTGCTTTTTGTGATTGGCTAGAGTAATTACTTTGGTTTTGGTTTTGGCTTTGGTTTTACGACACTCAATTGAAAACTGCTTTATCCCACTTGTCACTTGTATTTTCTCAGTATACACACTCGCTAAAGGCTCATGTGTATAAAAGCTTGTGTGTATACCAAGAAAATACAAGTGTCTCATGGAATATTCCATAGTATACCACTCGAAAGCATTGCACAACTAGTATATATGAAATATTATTTTATCTTACAGGGAGCAGGCCTGTAAAGGAAAGAAACCTATTAAAAATGGAGAAAGTTCTTATCCTGATGAACTATATGACAGTAGTAGTGATTCAGAAATAGAGGTTTTGAGTGTAAGAATCAACCAAGGAAGGCATAAACATGCCAGAAATAGCAAGGAAGAAAAGAAACATGAAAGAGCAGTTAACAATCACAATTTATCAAGAACATCTTTATCCACCAGGGAGACCAGAAAGAAACAGAATAACAAATTCTGTGCTTCAACCTCTACATCCGTTGAGACACATGAGGATGCGTGCAGTGTCGCCTCTGTAGATGAAGATGATTTTTCCAACGTTGCATTTATACAACCTACTCCTCAACCAGACAAAAAGCGATCCATATTTACCAGAAGACAGCACAGATCACCAAATGCTTCTTTTGATGACTTAGAAGATAATGCAATGGCTGTTTCCCGGGCTGAGACACGGCCCAATAAAAGTAGCTTGACTAACCATCAGGCTAAAACAAACAGTTCTCATGAGAAAAAAGACACTGCTTTGGCAGACAAGAGCAATATTCAACTTGAGATATCACCCTTAGTGAAGAAGAAAAAACAACCGCGAAAGAGAGTGAGATCACTAAGCAGCGATAGTGAATGATGAGATGTGTGTCTGATGTGACACATTTGTGACATGTGATGTTTTATTTTTACAATAATGTTACAAAATCAAACAAAATATACAGTATAATATGACAAATTTTATAGTCATTAAGGGTGATTATGATCTTTGAGTGGCAGCCCCCGAGACCAAATTTGCAAAAATGCAATAATACACGTATAATTTCTCTAATTCATACACTGTTAAATATTTATTTTCATGGAGATAATTCAATTAAAAACTACTCATACCAATTTTGTTGTGGTTCTCACCCATATTGGGAAAGGGGGTTACTTTCAGAAAATTTGGTTCAGTTGATGAGTGGTGTTACTTCTTAAAAACCTTTTGCTCTTTAATACCAAAATATACGATTATTTTTTCTTACCCTATTCTATACGAGATCCTACCCAAAACAAGAGATGAATAAAAATAATAACAATAGCTTGAAGAAGTTTAAGAAGGAATAGAAGCCTTTCTTGGTCTGGGCTGTTGGCTTTTGGAAATGTTATATGTCAGATAGGATTTTTAAGTATCTCATTGCTAACTGTAAAGCTGGGGACACACTAGGCGATTTTATTTGCCGATCGCGGCAAATTTGATCGCCAGTGATCGGCGAATAAAATCGCCGATTTCTGACATGCCAGATATCGGCGATTTTATACGCTGGTTGCGGCGATCGGCGAAAATCGCAATCGCTGCACTGGGCACACTTGGCGATTTTATTCGCCGATCGCCAGTGTGTCGCCGGCTTAAGTTTTAAATTCTCCACACTGGTTCTGATAAATTTGCTTCTCTGTCAGGATGGAGAATAACTTCATTAAAACCAATCGTAAGCTTAATTAAATATTTATTCATGCTGTAAAAGTTTTTGTTTTGTGCCTCATGATCATTGGTTTCAACTGATTGCAAGTAGATCTTTTTACAACATGCATAGCCCTCAGACATTTGCATGGCTTTCCTTTTTTACTTTTTGGTTTTTCTAGCCTCTGTACATTCTTGCTCTTTCCCTGCCATCCCAACCTACCAATCCAGCCCTGTGCCATACCTACTCTCCCCAGAGTATTTGTCCCCCACCCTCCTGTCCCTAGGATAATATGGGGCTCGCCACCCTGTTTCCATGCATACCAATTCTGCACATGCCACTCCTCACCCTTCCCTCTCCAGCTCTTTTGCAGTGTTGCCAGCTGTACAGGGACATTTAGATGAATCATCTAGAACCCCAGGCGGGGTACTCAGGATTTTAAGTGACGGGGATGATCAAAGGATTTTTTTGGGTTTGAAATTTTCGATTCCGGGATTTTTTGGGGTTGGAAAATTTGGCAAGTACCGTATTTTCTCGATTAAACGCCCCCGGCGTTTATTTCAAACTTGACCCTATAGAGCCGGCGTTTATTTGATTCCAGCAGTTTGTTCAAGCCCTATGTTTCTAAGAAATGATTTTTATTCATTATTTTTGACAGCCACATATGTAAACATTATTTCCAACGCATATTAAACCTTGAATAAATGATTAAGGGGTTTATTTTCAAATAAAGCCTGGAGAGCTGGCGTTTATTTGGGGCCCGGCGTTTAATCGAGAAAATATGGTATTTTCTTGGGTGACTTGATTTAAATAGGGGATTTTTTTGGGTATTAAAGACGAACTAAAGTGCCTTGGCGCGGCCTTGGCGTATTTATGGCGTATTTAAACAAAACGAGCGTTCTTTGTGTTATGTTATTGCCCCTCCTGGCAATTTAGGGATAATTTGACAAGGGATTTTTTGGGGGGTTATTTTTGGTCCAGGGATTTTTTTGGGTAATGCCAAAAGACTTAGGGATTTTTTTGGGTCCTGAGTTTTGCCTCCATTCGATCATCCCCGTCATTTACAAGCCGGAGTAACCCCCCCCCCTGGGCCTAGAACACAAAGCTAGAAAAAGCTTAAAACTGGGCAGTATGCTTACAGTAAAATTAAATGCAACTGCTTTCTTGCTAAAAAAAAGATTGCAGGATGCACAACCTTACACCACACAGACATCTGATTTTGGGAGATGATGAGTGTCAAATAATAGGATGCTGGTAGCAGTTATTTCTTTCCGAGAGCATAAGAGGTACATGGAAGCATAAGCAAAAAAAAGTTGTGCCCTAAGCTTGCACATGCCTTTCACACTCATTAGTCTTGCAAATAACAGAAAATGTAAAAACATGGTTTTTTTTTCTGCAGCTCAGCCAAATAGAAATTTACAAACATCAATCAACAAGTGCTTCCCGGAAAATTTCTTTATTTGTGCAATAAGCATACTCTGCATTTCAAGCATAATATTATCAAATAAACAGTCATTTAGCTTATGCAAACTTATTGATGCAGACTGACAACACACTTCACTTAAACATAATATTAGTAATTACTTCTGCCATTAATAGTATTATTAAACTTACTGCATTTTGGCTGTTAAGCCTGGTTTTCACTTAGCAATGACATGCAAAATGAAAAGTACTCAATAATGAATACCGTAATAATCAATAGAATTTTTGGAGAGGGTAAAGGAAAGAGAAAAAAGCAACATGCGTACAATAACTATTTTTATTATATAAACATCAGTGAAATACCAGGAAATCTTTCACGCAAAAAAATCATATCTTCACACGTGAAAATAACATGTTATTTTCAAATGTGAAGATATCGATTTCGAAACATTTTCTGACATGTTTGCTGTTTGCCCTGTTTCAATGCTGAATAAGCCAAAGTAAATCGATATTAAGTCAAAACATCTTCGGATCTTCCTCGGCAATCTTCGCCAATCTTCGGAAATTTTCGGAAAAGTTCGGAAACATTCGTACGACCTTCGGACAACATTTTGCAAATCTTCGGAACTAGTCGGCAATCTTCGGAAAATCGTCAAAAACATCCTAATTAGTAGGTTTATATAATAAACAGAAATATTACATGGTTGCTTGGAGATATGAAATTTATCTTCTCGTGTTCTCGAAGATAAATTTCATATCTCCGCGCAACCATGTAATATCCTCTCTGTCTTTTGGTAAGAGATGGTAGAAGTCTTCTTTTACTTTTCAATTTCACAGCTCACTGTTTCCTCTTTTTTCTTCATCCTTGTTTTTCTTTTTCTCTCTTATGGCGACAGAGTTGTTGGTGCATTTTAAGTTTGGGGATATTCACAAGAGTCTCTCCACAGTGGTAACACTTCATTTGTTGCTTCAACATTGCACTGTAACTTGCTGTGTCAAAGACAACTTTACCATTTTGTTTCAACTGTTCAATCACATCACTTGGAGGCACAAGGAAAGCAGTCGTGAATGAATTCCAGTGTTTTTTGGTCTTAAGTTTATCAGACTGAAAGTCATCACTGATGACATGCATGTGTAAATATCGCATCGAGGGAATTGCGTGAAATCCATACAAGAAAGAGTGGGTTGGAAGATGGGGGCGGGTGATGTCGTCAGCAACTTCCACCATCTTCTCCACCAATGAAATATGAGAAGCGTTTAAGTGATTCACCGATTCAATGAGAGAGTTTGCAAGAACAAGGAAGTGGTGTTTCGCTTTTGGGTAAATATCTCGGATGACTGTGAAAGTGTCATTCCGGAACACAATGAATTCAGCAGAACGCTCAGGATGCAGAACATAAACAGAGAGTCCAGCACTCCACGCACCAGCTCTTCTACTTGCCATTATTTGCCCTTCTTTGCGAGGAGCCTTGTTGCTCACAACCCTTGATGGAGACAAATCTTCCCTTTTCCGTTTCAAGTTTTCTTTGGTGCTCATCCAGCAGAAGAAATTACTGTAAAAAGGTAACAAAAGTCAGCAGAATGGAAAATAAAAAGTGATCATGAAACTGAAACAAGTATCTATTTCGAGTGATTTTCTTAAGAAAATTACTTGCTTTCTTTTCAGACTCAACTTGGATCAATTTACCCAAGATGAAGAAAGAATCAGAAACAATAAATCAGACTTGTAACAATAGACATGGTTCTCTCAATTTTTTTGAAGAATTCCCCCCCCCCCCCCCCCCCCATGGTTCATTTGTTGGTCTTGAATGCAATAGTTCATTGACAGTTAAATGAAGCAATAAGTTATAAATTGTTGTTTCGATAAAATAATTCATTTAATTTATTTATTTAATAAATAATGTTGGAGGGAGAAAATATAAGGGATAAAGTGAAGAATCATCACGTTAGAAAAATATTGTTTGTTTCTAAAGGTATGGGAGATGGAATTATCTCTCACCTTCTCTCTGTTTTGATCTCTCATCATAAAAAATTCATCAGACAAAAAAACTGCTGGAGTGGATTGAAAGGCAAAAGCATCCGCATGGAAGAAAACAATTCAAGTGAAGGAGGAGAGACAGAGAGGAGGAAGAGAAAGATGAAGAGAGATGAGAGAAAGGAAGATAAATTTTCGTATGGATAAAAAGTGTTATTCAGAAAGATTTTCAATTAAATTCACTAGTGCATCTTCAACCCTTTTAATTAAAAAAAAAAACGATTCCACAAACTCACTCGTTCATCTTGCTTCATCTTGTCTTCTCGAGCGCATTTTGATCCGGGGCCATCTTGGATTCGAACTCGGGGGAAGCTTGGGGAGAGTTTCGAAGGTCTCTTCGAGGTGTTCCCTGGGGGGGGGAGGGGGAGGGGGTACTCGGGATTTTAAGTGACGGGGATGATAGAAGGATTTTTTGGGGGTTTGAAATTTTCGATTCCGGGTTTTTTTTGGGTTGGAAAATTTGGCAAGTATTTTTTTGGGTGACTTGATTTAGATAGGGGATTTTTTTGGGTATTTTAATACCAAAAGATGAACTAAAGTGCCTTGGCGCGGCCTTGGCGTATTTATGGTATGATTAATAAACAAAACGAGCGTTCTTTGTGTTATATTATTGCCCCTCCTGGCAATTTAGGGGTAATTTGACAAGGGATCTTTGTGGGGGGGTTATTTTTGGTCCAGGGATTTTTTTGGGTAATGTCAAAAGACTAAGGGATTTTTTGGGGTCCTGAGTTTTGCCTCCATTCGATCATCCCCGTCATTTACAAGACGGAGTACCCCCCCCCCTGGGGTGGTGTTTAAACATTTTTCATTCTCCTTTCTTTTCTTTAAAATTTCACATAAATTCACATGAACTCCCGCTTTAAACGATCGTCAAGAACCGTAATGAGAATTTAAGAAACCATTTACCGAAACGAAAAATCAGTCTCCGAGTATGAGATTCCTGTGGTGTATGTTGACAGATTGCCCCAGGGGGGTAGTTGGGATTTTAAGTGACGGGATGATATCGATAGACGGATTTTGGGAGGTTTGAAAGTTTCAAATCCGGGATTTGATAAAGATTCGCGGACCGGTGGTGCTTTGGCTGCGTAGTTCTGCTAATAAAGTACAAAAAAAGGTGTTTGCTGTTGATTTTTTTTGTGGGGGGGGGGGGGGTATTTTTGGTTTAGGGATTTTTTTTAGTTTTTTGGAAGTCCTAGGGGTTCTTGGGGTCTTGATATTGGCCCCCATTCGATTTATATCATCACCGTCACTTGAAATCCCGAGTACCCCCTGGGCAGATGGCTTCAGTTGTCACGTGTTACGTTATGGTGAGTGTTGATAAAAGATAGAACGTTGAAACTTTTGTCCTTTTTGTTCTGTGGTTTATGGCGATAGACAGGATCGTTAGAGCATGTTATTACATAATCAATTTTTCTCCTTGGGCGACACAAATCTGAATTTTTGTAAAGAGTTAAAAATTGTAGCGCTTTCGTGAATTTGTAACTTGTAATTTGTAACTAGTGTCTGTATGTTTGAAATAAATAAATAAATTAACAAAACAAAACAAAAAAGAGTTAAAAATTCATTTCCGGCACCAAGAACGTGATTTTGTCATCAGATCAAGTGACACATGCTGCTACAGAAACAGAAAAAACACATCGCATTGCACGAACGAACAGATGCAAGATTTAACAACAGATTCAAGAAGACAACAGGCTCAACAACAATTTCTAAGCATACATAACACGACATCAGGCAAGTTCATTTCTTCATTTTTTATTTGGTCAGTAGATTACATAACATTATCCGTATAATCCGTATAGAGGGTGGTAGCCTGTTCTTGGCTCTCGGTAGTTGAAGGAGAAAGCGAAAAACACGGGCGAGCGAGGAAAAAACGAGGGGGGATTTTTTCCTCGCTCGCCCGCGTTATTCGCTCTCTCATAACTACCGAGAGCCTGGAACAGGCTAAGTGGGTGGTAAAGCGTATTTTCGTGGCCCGTGATTGGGTTTAATTTTGACTCGAAATTGAAACCCTTCTTTCTAAGTGTTGACAGCCTTTTTAGCAAACACTCACCATCAAACCACAAGTGCTCACGGAAAAAACGCATCTCGAAAGCTCTTCTCATGACAGGTGGCTCGAACAAATTGGGAAGAATTTCATGGCTTGGTGAGTCATTGCTATCCCTCTTTCCGTCTTTCCATTGAGGAGGCAAAACCACTAGAAAATGTTGTTGTTGGAAAAATGAGAGGTTTTTTCCGGTATACTGGAGCTTCATGGGACTCCACAAGCACAACAACAGCACACTTCACTTCCGCAAGAGAAAAAAGCCCCGGGAAAAAAGATAAGGAACCTCCCTCCAGAAGAACCCTTTGAAACAAGCCCTTGACCATCAGCTTTACCACGTGCGAGATCTGTTTCCCGAAGCAACTGGACCAACAGGAACTTGTCCCGTTTTTCTCTCCATGTTTTGGGAAAAGTGGTTCTGCAATCACGCCCTCTCACGTGTTCCACACAATACCTCAACAGAGAAGAAAAGTTCTCTATCTGCACGTTAAGCATCAAAAAGTGATAATTCAGAATCACTCCAGGTACTTTCTGCAAGTGTCTCTGCAAGAGATGAAAAAAAAAAAAAAATTTCCAAGAGAGGTACGGGAGGGGAAACGAAACGTCAATTGGGGAATGGTCGAGCTCAACCAACTGCCAATTAGTTAAAATCGAATCCACTGCCGTTTGAGTAATGAGAATGCATCAACTTCTTCACCTTCAATTTCAATTTCAACGAGGATCCTTCAGGGGGAAGGGGGGGGTGGGTGTGGGGAGGAGGGGGGGGGGGGTTCTGGCACGGTTCACGGTTTGAAAAATAATGAATCACGGATCACGGAGATTAAAATTTCATTTTCCCGAATCACGAAAATAAGCAAGTAACATCTCTTTTATTCTGCTCTTACGTAAAGAACAGTGGCAAGGGCCGTAGGAGTGTTTGAAGAAAGCAAATTGAGAAAGGCAAACGAAAGCTGAAAAAGAGAGAAGTTGAGGTCTATTGGAAACCGTAAAACAGCACAAAAACTCCCCGGGGGGGCACTCAAAAACGTTTTATACGAGGAGGCTCCCCCCCCAAGCTCTGACTCCTTACCCTTTTATATACCGTTTTGACAGAAATTGTACCCCTTTCGTATACCTTTTACCGAAAAAAAATACCCCTTTCATATACCTAGAAGACATGGCATAGACTTAGAACAGGACGTTTTCTTGCCACTTTCATGTAGCGCTTAATAAATTGAAATAATACAGTCATAAATTGCAACTGTTCGAAATATTTTAATTAAAGGCCTTTTTAAATACCTACATGACAGATTTCCATACCCTTTCATATACCTAAACTTGTGAAATCCCTACCCTTTTATATACCTGAAACCTGAAAAAGGTACCCCTTTCGGGCGGAGCCTCCCCGTATAGGCCATTATAGGGAGTACCCCCCCCCCCCCGGGAAAAACTCATCAAAAACCGCAAAACCGAAAAAATTGTTTAAAACCGTAGACGGCATACACAACCATCAGAACCCCAAATTTACACACCCAGTTTCAAGAACCCTAATCGTTCTGATAGTTCTGATACAGTGGCGACTCGTGGAGCATACCGACCAAACTGTATTTCTTCACGGCATTTGTGGATGTCATGGTCCCGAATCCTGCAAATCCCATCAAAAAAATTCGCAAAAATCATCTACTGAATCGCAGGAAATTTCCCCATCGCAAAAAGCTATAGCTCTGAAAGCCTCCATTAAAAAAAAAACAACAAAAATCTCACTGTGCGTTGCAGTTTCAAAGACTTTGGACGCGGTTGGGCGCATAATTGAAATCATAATTGCTAAAGATAAACTAGAAACCAAATGGGAAAAACTGAAAACCATTTCGGACACCAAATCTGAAAAGCGCTTGCTTTTTTTTTTTTTTTCTGAAAACCCAAAACTAAATTGCTCAAAAAAGGAAAAAGTGCAAAAAGTAAAAAACACCAGAACCGAAAAATCGCAGTTTCAGTTCGGGGTAAAAACCAAAAAAAACGATCTAAAAGTTGGCCAAATTCGCGAAACCAAAAATCCCAACGCCCCTCTTCTGAAAGGCTGCATATTGTGTCCATTTATCATTCGTGCTAGCTGTTGCTGCCTTACAAGACTTGACTTTGCGATAATTGTTCGGTTGTACCAGAAGTGGTTGTACGGAAGTCACATTTGGTGTTTTCGATCAGTCTTCATAAATCTTCTGGAGGTCTCGCGACTCAAAATCACACGGAATAAAGTGGGTAAATCACGAATATCGGTTGTTATTTGAAACTCTATCTTCACTGGTCACAAAAAACCCTTTGGATCACGGATGACGAAGAATAATTTATTAAATTCTCGTTTCACGGAAAATTAAATCAGCTAATCACGCATCACGAGAATACCCCTCTTCGACAATAACAACAGCAACAGAAGGGGGACGCGAAGGGACAATATTGTCATAAAAAAGTCCCAAAATATCTCCTCGTCCGGGTGGTGGATAAAAGATAAGATTTTCTGCATTTGTTAAAGTGTTCTGTTCGTTCCAAATCACCAAGTGATATAAAACTTCGTTGACCTATGTGTCCGTTAGGCTCTCCTCATCCTCGTTCTTCTTCTCCTTCAGTTTATATCGTATATTAATTCTCAACGAGAGATGAATAACAATATATAAGCTTGAAGAAGTTTAAATATTGTTGAAGAAGAGAAAATTTTGGAAAGCAGAGATAGAATCAATTCTTGGTCCTTCACTCAATCTACTCTCCCCTCGTGTAAGCCTCTCACCCTCTCCATAACCCTCTCATTAGCCTTTCACATCACCTATCACTTCGGTGCACGTAACTTCTCACCCTCCCCTCTCCTCTCCAACACTGATAGTGTTGGCAGCCGATGTATCATCCACAACAAGAAGCTGGAAGAAACTTAAAACCGAACAGTTTGTTATATAAACCATTCTGCTAAATAAAATTAAAGTACAACTGCTCTCAGCTAATAAAAGATTGCATGATTCACAACCTTATACTTGCTACAAAGATGTCTGATTTTTAATAGGAGATGAGGAGTGTCATAGAAAAGGATGCTGGTAGCTGTTACTGTATTTCCTTTCTGAGAATATAAGAGCCACATGAAAGCTATCAGCGTAAGAGTTATAAGAGAGCAAAAAATGTGCCTAAAGCTTGCACATACACCTTTTACGCTTGTGGGAAGAAAACAGCTGCTTAGAAGGCTACATTCTTGTACCTCGGGTCTTTATTCCTTATTATACTGTACAACTTCAAGCTTGATAAAACGAGTGACTCTCGAAAGTTTAGATACAGGATCTAATCTGATTTGCTTGAAAAACAATAAAGACGGCCGGAAGTAAAACAACAAAAAGTTCGTTGGTCCGTCGTTTGAAAGCTTGGAAAGCACAATTCAACTAAAAGTTCTTTCTCAACCGTTGGTCAAGAGGAACGATACCCTGGGTACGAGGATGAGAAGGCCCACTGTTCAAGCATCAAATTACTTTTGGCTTTCAAAAGAAAGAAAATACTTTGGGGCTTTCTTGATGCAGCTCAGCCAAATAGAAATTTACAAACATCAATCAACAAGTACTTCCCTAAAAGTTTCTTTATTTGTGCAATAAACATACTCTGCATTTCAAGATTAATATTATCAAATATACAGTCATTTAGCTTATGCAAACTTATTGATGCAGACTGACAACACACTTCACTTAAACATATAAGTAAATTACTTAACTGTCATTAGTCATTATAATTATTTAATATTAATTTATTTGCATTTTGGCTGCTAGGTGTGGAATTATGCATAACCTCCTTTCAGTCATTCTTTCAGTAAGAAGAGGCAGGATCAAACAAGGAGTTGAGACTTGGGAGTTGACCAAGTTTTGTTCACCTCTCATTGCATTTCATGGGCATGTGATCAAACAAGATGAATAAAATGCAAGAGTTCACATCATTTCAATGTCAGATGAGTGGAAATTCTTGTCGACTTTCAGTAAAATTTGAAGAGGTTCAAAAAACTAACAGAGTTACTTTGTACCCCAATCCCGTCTTATTAAAGTTTGATCCAGCCTTCCTCCTGAATTATACCAAACATTTTTCTTGCCCCCAATTACCAGAGTGCAATAGTGATCAAAGACAAGTTAGATATTTCCAGTTCCTGTACTAGAAGCCTACCACACTGACAGTCAACAAGACAATGAACTCTTTCCTTTGACATGCCAGTGAAATGGATACATAGAAAAGAGGCTAAGCAAAGCACTGAGAATAAATCATAGTTTAGACTGCACACAGTAGCTGCTGATTTGAGTTAAAACTTAACTGTCACTTTTCCTTAACTTTCCTGCTACTTGTACAAAATGTCAATACTACTTGTGAATTGTCAACATCAAAAATGTTCTTTCTTGCCTCTACATTTCTTCGAGTTGGGAGAATTGACTCAAATGTAGAGAAAATTCTATTCCTTTGTTTTCTAGCTTGTAACCTGCATAACAAGGTCATGGTGACCACTTTTGCAGCTCAGATGATTGCAAATTGTTTTTCAAATAAGGAAGGTGATGTCTTTTTTGCAATGTCTTACAAGCAGAAAACACAACTTCTAGTGGTAGCAGTTGAAACTCAAGAAGTAAACCAATTAAGCTAGAGCCCACTTAACACAGTCTTGACTGCATAAGTCCTGCTGTTCTTAACAGGACCAGTTGTTTTCAGTTGGCTGTTTTTATTCTTGTAAAGAACCAACTAGTCTTCTGTCATTTAGTAACAATACTCCACTTTCAACCATCGTATAGAATGGTTAATTGAAATGGCAAAATGGCCTTGAAGTTGTTCAAACAACAGTTACCAACAGAGGGTTCGATCACTGTCACACGAAAACACTCAAGATTGAAAAGTGTTCAACAGGAGTTACCACAGTTCAGTTTGAAATGGTTGATCTCAGCAAAACGGCTTGTATATAAGCAAACTACACAGCCCAGAATGAGTCATGTGAAGTACTGATTGCACCGTTGTAAATGAACAAAACTGTTGGCTCATTGTTTGCAAAGTGTCTCTTTTGTCTGGACAAAAGAAGAAAATGAGCAATAACAAATGCTTGTGAATCGATCAACAAGTCGCAAAACTAATGGTTTCTGAATCAAAAGCCAATACTCAGAACTCACTATGCTCATGCCAAGAATTTTAAAAATTTGGAAAGTACAAAAGACACAATTAACTCACAAAAACAATCATGTTGTGGAAAACCAGCCACGATTTCAATAACTTCTAAAAAATAATGCTAAATTTAAACAAACAAAATATTGATAATGATTCAGCTTAAACTTAAAGCAGATCATGATCAGCTGCTTAAAAAGTTGTTGCAAGCAACTGGTTGCAAGGTATCCCCTGCCCCACCCCTCTGACAAATTAAATGACCTTCCATACTCTAGTATATTAAGAGCGGTTTTCACTGAGTGCCAAAAATACAACTTGTGTTTGCTCTGGTTTTGGATTACTACACTTAGTGATTGGGTTAGAAAACTCACTCCAATTTCTTGGTGCCGGCTACATGTATTTGCTTTGAGTTCTGATTGGTTCACTTGGGATGATTGTCTGTGTCCTTTGTGATTGGCTAGAGAGATTACTTTGGTTTTGGTTTTAGAGCGGTTTTCACTTGAGTGTCGAAAGTAATTTGCGTTTGCTTTGGTTTTGCGTTCACTACGCTTAGTGATTGGTTTAAAAATTTCGCGCCACTTTCTCGGCCAATCAGGAGTAAAACCAAAACCAATCGTGACTCGCTCGCGCACGTTTTCCTGCGATTTGTTGACCGCTACATGTATTTGCTTCGAGTTTTGATTGGTTCACTGGATTGTCTCTGTCCTTTGTGATTGGCCAGAGTAATTACTTTGGTTTTGGTTTTGTGACACTCAATCAAAAATCACTATAACAGAACACTAGGTATACTTATTGACTACAAATTCAGGGCATGCAGTGCCACTATGTTCATTAGGTCTTTGTAGGGGGATACCTCAGAGTACATGAGCAGTAATTTCCTGATTATTGAAAACAGTTTAGATACAGCTTAGCTTAGGATTTGTTAGAGAGTGATTAGTTTCTTTTTCAGTTTAACTTAACTCTATATTACATTGTATGTTGGGTTATAACTTTATCACTCTTAAAAAGGATTATAACATTGTGATGATATCTTAATTAGACGAACAGATAATACGTTGAGATACCTTGAGAAGTGTTAATTACATGTACATGCATGTGTTACAACTTATGCTTTACATGGGATAAGGACAGAATGAAGAAAATGTTATTGCGGTTTTCAGTGAAATGCGAACTCTTAAATTCAATCCTCAACCGACGACGTTATGCTTTTTGCTGCTGTCAATCATCTTGGCAGACCTTTCGGGAAACAAAAGTTCACTTCAATCGGGTCAAAAGGTCACGTCTCCCGTTTGTGATTGGTAGATTTTGATCCATTTTGTTTGTTTCTGTTTTTCATGGTTGTTGGCTGTTGCCATAATTTTGATTGACGGCAGCAAAAAAAACAATCGTTAGTTGGATTTTGAATCTTAGAGTTCACATTTCACTGAAAACCATAATAATACATGAAGACCAACAAAGGATCAAAGTTTGATAAAAAAAAATCATGTGACCAGAAAAGGTTAGCAGGCAATAAATTACTTACATGTGTGTATAATAATCTTGTAAGTTATTTTCACAAAAGTGTCAGAATTTGACATATTTTGCAAAATTAAGCTTATATCTACCTTTTTACGCAACTGTTTGCATCAAAATACTACAACAGCCCAAAAATGGTAAGCTACTGCAGAATATTAATATTATTATAGATTTAGCAAAGCAAGAAATATATTTACAAAAAAGTGTTGCAGGAATCCAGCAAGCTACATGTATATAATTATTGCAAGGGTTTCATCAAATAAATCAGTAGAAAGCTTTAACTTTGGTAGTAGATAGCTTTAGTTAAGAAATTCTGGGAAACTTATTTCAAAATTCTACATCAGAATTAGCCATTGTAAAGGGCATTTTCCAGAGGGCTTGACACTAATTTAATAATAATAATTTTGTAAACTCAAATGCTAAGTAGGTACATACATAAAACATAGCCATGCTGTGTATTGATCAGCTTCCACTAGACTAGGCTGACAAAAATGGTGTTAAGTAATTAATATATTTTTTTGTAAAAAGAAAAACAACAACAAAAACAGATAACAAAACCTAAATGGTACCAGGCATCTAAAGAAATTTTTTTTTTTACATTCAATCGGTGATTTTCAAAAACACAGAAAATCACTCTAGTCTGATTGTAACAATAACTGTCTAATAAAAAAAGCAAAATTTAATGACTATAACGACGCCTTTTGGAAACAAATTCTTTTGTTTGAGGGGATGTGATTTACACAAACCACAACCCTTAAAGTCAAAAAAGAATTTTCTTTTAAACTGAAGCTTAAATCTTGTTGGCTACAGTGAGAGTCAATCCCTGGTCTGGTTGTAAAAAATGCCGCTCACAAATCTAAATTACATTTTGTACGTCTATTATTTTGCTGTGGACAAACTTGGAGTCTATACATCTTCTGAACAGCCAGTGAATATTGCCAATAGCACATTAATTTGAAACCCCTGCTAATATAATTATAAAATTAATGACCATGACTATATAATTCTGCTTTTTCGTCGTCACCTCCAAGGGCAAAAACGTACTGTACAATGATTAGGATCAGAGTTCTTCTTGACTTTTCCTTACACATTTTTTGACCTTCTTCTTGAAATCTCCATTATAATCTTCCCTCCATTCTTTCTGTGAAGCAAAATACAAGTAGGCCATTGAGAATATATTTAAATAACATGGCTGGATATGTTTTACTCTGCTTTAAGTTTTTTATTTTTAAGATTTTAGACAAGAAAAACGTTTTTCAATTTCAATGACCACGTGTCTCCTCCCTCTGAAGGTTTATGTTTAACTATTGTCTGTATCAAAACATGTATGAAAACCTGATCTGCACATGGAAGAGCAACACATGGTAATCTGATTGCAATTGTCCAGACAGCTCTTTGATTACTGCCAGTATTAATTTGAACATTTAACAGTTGGCATCAGCCTGAAGGTAAGAAACAAACCTATCACCACTGAGGATTTTTTTTTAGACTTGAACTTGCCATGTGTGCTTTTTCACTTTGTAAGAGGAAAGAAAAAACCTTTGGGAACACAAACATGTACGTTCAGATGGTATAATGTTGATAACCTTAAAAACTTTAATCTGAGTCAGAATTGCTTCAATCTACGTGGCTTCCCAGACTTACTGTAAAATACCACTAACGTCCAGTATGAAACCATTGATTTATAAGTCAGACATTGTGACCACAGCAAATAAGGCTTCAATGTTCTTTTTAAATTTAGTTTACATGTACGTAAATGAAACTAGAAAAAAACACTTTGGGAAATGGAAGAAAAAGGAACAGCACTTACTGCAGCATCCACGTTAGCAGGAGACTCGTCATTAGGATCAGATATCATGGAGATAACACTCATTAAGATTGTTTCAACTGTGTGGATTGGAAGCCAACGTTCTGAAGCCTGTTCATAGCCATACTTGTCTTCACCAGGCTCGTGAAGAATAGAAATACAAACTTCACCATCTTTGTGGACTAGAAAGAAAAACGCAAATTTAAGATCCCTATGACATTATGGGAGGTGTGGTGGCCAAATGGTTAGCGTGCTGGACTTTGGATCGAGCAGTCCTGGTTTGAGCCTAGCTGTGGTCATTGTGTTGTGTTCTTGGGCATGACACTTTACTCTCATAGTGCCTCTCTCCACCCAGGTGTATAAATGGGTACCGGTGAAACTTATGCTGAGGGGGGGGTAACGCTATGATCGACTAGCATCCCATCCAGGGAGGAGTTTAGTAGAAATACTCCTAGTCACTTCATGCTATAGAAACTGGGAAAATATCTGGTCTGTATGGGCCACTAGGCTCAATGCAGACTTAACCTCAACTTTACATCACTGACATTACTAGCTTGACAGATTTTTTACTATCTCTGAACTATTTGGGGAGCAATAATGTTGAACTGTGTTAGAGGACTGAAAAGTTCACCTTCAAATGTCTCCTCACAAATTATATCAATACTTCATCAAGAGAAAAAGGTTATGAGAATTAACAAAATGATGGTTAAAGGTGCGTTTACACGACAGAAAATATTTTGGGTATGGACCGGTCAAAAAATTGGTCTGGACCTGACTGCTTTTGTAGAGAAACAGTCAAATTAAAACGGGGCCATAGGCGGCTATGGCCCCGTTTTGATTTGACTGTTTCTCTACAAAAGCGGTCAGGTCCGGACCAATTTTTTGACTGGTCTGTACGTAATTTTCTCTGTCGTGTAAACGCGCCTTAAGTCTCCGTTTGAACCTAGTCACCCATCGAGCTGGAGCTTATCCTGGTTTCAGTAGCATGAAGTGACTGGAAGTATTTCTACTCCCCCCTGGACGGGATGCTAGTCCATTGCAGTTACCCCCAAACAAAAATTGGCCTGTACCCGTTTATACACATGGGTGGAGAGAGACACTGAGAGAGCAAAGTGTCTTGCCCAAAGAACACAACACATAGGCAGCAGAGCATGGGGGCAGGGGCGGCTGTCGCCCGCTCTTAATGAAAATTGGGGGGATAGCCACCCACATTTTGGTGCTGAAAATTTCACGAACGCAGCGTAAAATTGGTTTGTCAAGATATTCCGTCTTGTGACTCAGTTCAAACACCTTTGAAACTTCCTTGGAAGTCTTTGGGAAACTTCGTTTATCTACGGAAAATGTTGAAAAATGATCGGAAACATTCGTATGGCCTTCAAAAAACAATATAAAAAATCATCAGAAAACTTTGGTGTAGAAACTGTTTAGAAAACAAAAGTTGTTAGAACGAAAGAAAGTTGCTACAAAATTGAAAACCTGCCAAGTATTTTGGGACAGTCTTAGCCTCCCCCCCCCCCCAACATTCCAAAACATTGTCACCTCTGCAACACAATGACCCCAGCCAGTGCTCGGACTTGGACTGCTTGATCCGGAGCAGGGGGGGCTGGCAGCTACCTTTGATCTTGCCGCTTTTTAGCTTTCTATGATCGCCCCAGTAAAGAAATCTGTCAATCATTCGAGAACCGTACGGAGCATGCGCACAATGCCTTGGCAAAAAGGAAACAACATGGCGTCGCGTGTCGAGTTGACTGTAGAAAATGAATTCGCTGTTGGTTATTGCCGTTTACTTCCCGTTAGAATTTTTTGTGGCAGTTCTGAGACAATCAAGACTAATGTAATGAAGGATCAGTTCTGTTTTAGGTTAGTAGAGCAGTTAAAAATTTAAATGAGCAAGGAGCGAGTGACATGTTTCGGGACAAGTTTCTGTGTATACTGCATGGGCTGAGATTTTCCCAGTCGGGTGTTATCTCATCTTCACGCTGGCAAAAGAAATTATTTCGATCGCGATTCTCCTTCACTTAATACATAGAAAATTCAGTAACAGTGTCCTTTATTGGCTTCGAAGTGTTTCACCACTGCCCCTGTCAAGTAGGGTTGACCTGCTAAGCTTTATTAAAGTTTACATTTTATATATGTACCTGTCTCAAGTTCTGTGTCTTTATACAAGCTTACACATGTAGTTTGCGTATAAAACATAGAAGTTATTTTTAGAAATTCATCTTCTGATTGAACGTTTATCGTAGCATTTATTTCTAGAACCGAACATTGCATATAAAGTGTCGAGTTGCTTTCGGTTGAAAATCGAATTTCAAAGCATTTTCCATCATGTTCATGCGAATGGGCCCACAGGAGAATAAACGTTCTCTAAGGTAATCTTAAAGAGATTAAGATATTAAATTCCGATTTTCTTTTTTTTACTTTGCCGGTACAAGATCAAGCTGAAGTCAACAAGGCAAAGAAATCCAAAAAGAATAAATTTCTTCACTTAAATTTAAATGTAAAAAAATAATAATAATAATTGCAGAGGGTATGGCTTCAATTACCTAAACTGTGCAATCTGAAGTGCCTTGCTTACACATACAGAAAGAGCTAATCATGTTTTGGGTAAATACTTTGGTTGAACAGGGTCAGAGGGATCACAATTTAACTACAGCATTTAAAGGTGGTAAAGTAAATGCTTGTCTTATGTACTGGAAACACTTCATCACTAGAAAAATGATAAATTTGCCCATCAACAATAGAAGGTCTGTTGCAAACAAGTACATTGACCTACCATACTTACCGGGCAATTTTGTCTCCCAGGGTTTATTTCACATCTCCAATTGAGCTACTCATGGGGATGCACCCCTTGCCGGTAATAAAAAAATTCTACAATATTATTATTGCAATACTGCTTTCCCCCACCCTAAAAATGTACATCTATCATCTATCACTACTTTTAGGAGACACTGTGGCCCAGTGGTTTAAGATCCCAGGTCAAAATCCTCTACCCAGCAACAAGCTGAATTTGTTCTCAGTTGTCCTGAGATCAAATCCTTAGTCATGCTTTGTAGGTAGAGAACTGGTCTGCCTCCTGCTAGTTGGAATTTGTAACTGTTATGTTTATTTAAAATTTTTGTTTCCCTTTAAGTTAAGGGCATGACCACTGTAAACAACTTTAATTTTACATTTTTTTTTACATTTACATCTGAAACTTTTTCCTGGTCAGCAGGAAAATTATTCAACTGGATGTGAGTAGAAATTGATTTTTTCTTTGGACAGGTAGGGCTGTTAAGAATCAACAGGTTAAGTAAGTCTCAATAGGATTTTTAAAAGTGTCAGATCTCATGCAGTGTCGCAATTATTTCTCTATCCTTTGCAAACTCCACCACAGTATAATTTTTTTAAAAGCAATTCAAGATAATGCGCTGCTAAAAACATTTTAAGCCCCCTCAGAACTCAAGTTTCACTTTTTTCTCAAGGAAATACAGCAAACCGTGGTCACTAAGTTTTAGGTGACTGACCATGACTGGAGCATTCTACAACCAACCAGCCTCCTGCAAGTTTCAATTCTCACCCTACAGGTGACGTGTGATAGGCAAAGTCTAAATGCAAGGTTACCCCACCAGCTTTCTCAGTGAGCGCCATTATCACGAAGACATGCTCAGTTCAAAAGTTTAAATAAAGAAAACTGTTGCAAACATTACCACCTAATCTTACAACACTAATTGAACATGAAAAAATGTTATTGTAACTGGTGCAAAACATATATATAGATTACTTCATAGAAAGTGCTTTGTACGGATTTATATTCACGAGTTGCAAAACTTTGGAAAACGAACGAGTGAGCGTAGCGAACGAGTGAGTTTTCCAAAGTTTTGAAACGAGTGAATATAAATCCGTACAAAGCACTTTCTATGCTGTAATTTGTTTATTATATAAATAACAAGAATTCAACCATTGAACACTTTACGCCGATTTTTCCAGTTTATAACCTTTGACATACAACAGTTAACGGCACGAGAAAACAAAGCTGCAAATGCTCATAGCTTTACAAGCGAATTCGCCATTTCAATAATATAAGAAAGAAAAATTACTGGCGAAAAACTCTACTAGATAAAAACTTTATTTAAATAAACACACTGCGTTACATGTACGTTAAAAGCAAAACTTCGTATCGCATCGAGGAAACTTCGCCACAAGCGAATAAACTACTGGCGAATCAACTGGCGAATTTTGCACAAATTGTGACAACACAAGGAGTCGGTTAATTAAACAATAATTACGACGTAAATCCAGATTAAAAAAATGCAATTTACTTTACCAAGACGATCCCAAGAGTGCCTGAATATTCTTATAAAGTCCGCAGATGTGTTGCAAGTTCCGATGAAAGTCTTGTCTTCGCTTTCACTTATCGATACTTCACCTTCGCCTGTCTTCACTTTCACTTCGCCTTTGAAGAATGATTTTTGTCACTGCTGTATTCTTTAGGTTTTGCTTAGCGTGTTACTGTTGGCTTGCCTTTCCATTAAGTTCTTAAAAGGCAGAGTTTTGTAAAGAAGAAAACGTGTAGCCATGTTTTCAAAACAACTGCCGTCGAGAGCAAACTTGCCGCTCGCTTTCTCAACCTAGTTGGAAACCATTTGAATTCTCGTGCTGTGATTGGTTGGGTCGTACTACTCTAGATGCTGATTGGTTATATTTTTCACATGTGAAGAAAGCTATACGCTAAGCTGATTGGACGTATCGCTTTTTCCACATGTGAAATATAGCAAATATAGAATTCTATTTGCAAGGTTTATTGCTTAAAACTCTCGCTATATATATAATAAAATAAAAATACTGGTAGGCCAATTAAATTTTGATATATTTTATTTCGATAAACTGCATTTCAGTTCCATGTTACTCTAGATATTATATTCTTATATTCAAATTCTAACTAGGCTCTGAGGCTTTGAGAAATAAAACAAAACGAGTCATACCAAACCTTCTGCACTTTCTCAATAACAACTACGGATTGATCTAAGTCTTACAGAAAAAAACTGTCCGTAAATGGCTACCCTTACCATCATGGCGTCTAGTCCAGAGATAAAGATCGTTCAGCTTATCCAGTGTCTGAAACAATTACTAAAAATATTCTGCTGTGAGATTTCGTTGTCTTCACTGGGATGTAAAATCGCAGTGGTGGTTCCGTTCGCCAGTTTGCGGTGTAAATTTCACCTGTGATACTTCTTACAAATCGAAATTTAGATAAAAAGTGCTTAAACCATCCCCTGCATGTTCGAACGTGGAAACAGTTCTCGAAACGTTTATAAATCTTCGCTAACGACAGTCCGCCATAAACTTCCGCCATCTTTGTTTTCAATTAAACCAGTACTTAGTCTCACTCGGCCAAATTTCTTTACTGGGGCAATCATCGAGACTCGGTCCCAGACCTCGCTGCCAGCCCCCCTGATCCGGAGTCCAGCACGCTAACCATTAGGCCACTGCACCTCCCCCGTGACTGCAAAAATGGACCTTTTAACAAATCCTCCTCACTCATTTGCAACATAGACAAAACTCAACTGATGTGTAAGTTATTCTTGGCAACAATAAATACTGATAAATTAAAATTTCATTTTTATTTGATATAGGAAATTGTTCAAAATGTCCAGGTGCAAAGATGACCGAAATAGCAAGCAAACCTGTGTCATGAGCCGAGGAGTCGGATAGGCAAAATCATAGTTAATGTACTTCTCAATGACTGTTCATAATTTATTAATTGATGCACTCTATACTTTAATATTCATTAATTATTTCATTTAATGATGGTGATAAAGAAAAAGAAACCTACAGGTACATAAATAACAACTTCTCTTTTCATCAAATCAGGATACATAAGGCTAACTGAAGACAAAAAGCATCAATCCTAGCTTGTGAAAGACTATATATTCGACCCTTCAATGTTTATAAAATACGATCACCATTATAATATGAAGGAATTAAAAAAAACCCTTTAGTGAATAGTGTTCGTATAATAGACCATTTGCATTATGACGTAAAAGCGCAAAGACTTCTGGTAGTTGTAGTTAGATTCGCGGGAAATTGTGAATCGTCATCAAGCTCGCTTGCCCAAGAAAATCGTGATGAAGGTAAAGAAAATAAGTCTCACCGAAAAAGACGTCCCTGTGGCTTCATTTAAAAGGCAAAAAACAACCTTTCAGTATAAAACCAAGTCCGTAAATGAAAAAAAAATTATGCAAGAAATTCTATATTTGCTGGGTTGCGTTTTGTAGTGAAGTTTCAACGAGTGTTTCCTCCAAGTCTCAGCCGCGCGGTTATTTAGTTTAATCCTAAAACTTTTGCTTGCCAGGTATCTTCAAACAATATACGAAGACGCAATATTTTACCCTTTCTAAAGATGGGGGAGCACAGTACATGATTTCTACAATCGTAAAAATCTTTGAGGCTCACCTTTCGAGTCGCACAAGTAATCGTTCATCAACAAGATTATGGAAATAAAATTATATTTGCTCGCACGGCCCTCGCTCGGATTGAAACCACAACTGCTACTCGACAAGTTGACATTTCCAGTCGTACAAAAACAAGAAAACTTCTTTGTTAAAGAATATTGCAATTACAGTTCTAATTTGACGAAAAAATACAATTTTAAGATAAAAAAACATGATCTGTATTCACCTGCACAGGTAAGTTTTGATTGATCAGCTTGAAAATCCTTTATGATTGACCCTTCATGATTCATCGATGAAGCTCGATTGAACGAGGAAAATTATTTGACTCGTTTCTCTGTCTCACTGTAAAAATAAATTGAACTGACCGTCCCGCCGAGCAATCATGATATATGGCAAAGCTTTTCAGTGAAGAATTAATTCACCTGTGATCGATGGAAGCGATCGTTTGTTGAACGTCTGAAAATCGATTAAGAACAAAGTCAATGGCTTGCCTTGCTTTCACTTGATTCCACACAAATTTAGTTATATCCTCGACTCGTCCTTTCAAGCAATCTGTTTCCAGTGCGCTTTTTTTTTTGAAGCTGTGATATTAGGCTAAAATTATTTACGAAGAGAAATTGTCGGCCGCGATGAATTAATCTCTAGCAAGTCAACTCCGCCACAACGTACATATTAAACTCACTTGAACACGAACAACATTTGTCTGTCTTGGTTAAAACACAGAACTCAGTCAATTTTCATTCCAAAGCTATCATCCTGTTTTCTATATTTTTGACAGGTAACTGAAAAAATGAATGTATAAACAAATTTCGAAGCAACAAGAGCGTAAACTTTGCAGCTCAACTTCAGATCAAAATTAAAGTCCTGTTTGTCCACCTTCACGCTTGGCTGCCCTTATCCAATCATAAGCCAGAAATGATGTTTTCCCGCGAACCTAACTACAACTACCAGAAGTCTTTGCGCTTTTACGTCATAATGCAAATGGTCTATTAAATAAAGCCTAAAATAATTTTGTTGCTTATCAAAGGGTTGCTATTTATGCATCCCCGATTACTTTTATTTTCTACCTTGTCGTGTCTTCTTAAGAAAAGAAGAATCTTTTTTATAAAAAAAAAATAACCAGCATTACGACACAAAACAAAGAGCAAAAACAACGTGCTGAGGAAACGTACACGCACAAACAAAATCATGCTAAATCATCACGTTCTTACCATTTGGGTGCCAAAACTCTGATATAAATCTCATTTTCGGCGGCTTCTGTGGATATTCTTTGGGGAAATACAAGTGCGCCTTGAACAGGCCTCCCTCGCTACAGCAGACAGCAAACAAAACGACAAAATGAGCTTCACACAAATATCAAGGAGGAACATTGCACATGAGAGTGCGGTACCGAGATCGCTGTATATCACGACTACAAAAATATTTTTTGGGAAAAACTTACTAAAAAGTGTCCGGGGGTCCTACCACCATCAATTCCCATTTGTAAAGGTTGTCATCGTCTATAAGACCAGCAGAAAAACCTTCAGTAGGATTCTTGGTGAGTTCTAGTGAAAGAAAACGACGCCATCGAATTAGCATTGCCTTGGCACAAACATCGGGCAAAAACAGTCGCAGTTTTGGTTAGAAATTAAACCGAAAGAGATCGCATACCCAAAAGTTGCCTCTTGAGAAGAAGAGCACCTTGGTCATTCATTTAGCTGGTCACCAGGACGAATAACGCCGTTTAAAACCAAGTTTAAAACAACGAAAAGAAGATGTCTCAAAATTTTTCGAACTTCTCACGCATACTCTGTAAGCAATTTACCTCGTTTTCATGCTGCCGCAACCGGAAGTTGAATCATTTTCCGGTGTTTTGAAGCTTCCTTCTTCCGGTCAAATCGAAATCAAAGGTGCATTGTTCTTACTCTTTGGGGTGATCGGGGAAATGTAAATATGAATATTACTAAATTCTCCTAACTTGTTACTTAATCGCCAAAGCAACGACATTCTCAGCAGAAGATCGGGAAATAAGTGACATGTCTCAATCATTTTCCTCAGAGGTACGTATTTGTAACCAATATATATAGTAGAAACTGCTTACATTACAACTGCTGACCAGAAAACCGCGTGCGCAGAAATCATCGCCATCTTGTTCTTTCTTCGGAGTGTTCTTCGGGATATACCATCAAAAAGATCAAAAATTTAACCCAGAAAGGAAGTGTTGTTTTCATGAAAACTGATCCGTACTCAGATGAGCAAACAGTCTCCAAACTTACAAAAACTCAAAGCTCTTCACCAGAAATGTGACAAGGGTTTTGTGGCAATATCAGCCGTAGCAAATGCATCAAAAATTGTTATTGAGACAAATGGCTTGCAACCTGAGCCGGAGATCCCCATAATTCCACAAACTGACGCAAACTGTGAAAATTCTGGAACACTCCTGCAGAAAGCTGAAGAATTTTGCCGGAAAACTCGTGTGGTCGCCAACAAGTGTAAAGTGTTTGTTGGTAACGTCAGCTACAGAGTGAAGTCAAGAGAACTGAAAGAATTTTTCAGCTGTTTTGGTAAAGTTATTTATGCTCAAATCATCACGGACCACATTAAAAAACGTTCTCGAGGGTGAGTATAAATAACAAATAAAGAAAACCAAAATCCATGCATTATAAGAAATTGCGCATGCACACATGGTCGCACATTGAATTGTCAGTTTGTGTTCATTGTGGCTCCTAGCCTGTGTAGTTTATGAGCGCGCATTTGGGAAATGCAAAAGACGTAAGATGGCAACGCGAAGGGAAAAAGTGAGAAGCCTTCTTATTTTTCCCTCACATGGCCGTCACTCACCTTTCGCATTTTCCAAATATGCGCGCAAAACTATACAGACATGTGCTACACAGGCCATGTTGGTGGCTACCTAAAGTGTGCAGTCTTAATCATACCCTGCATGGCAGCCAGACATGTCACCTTGGTATAGTCCTATACTGAGGTTAAGTTTCGTCTGCAAGGCAGGCTACCTCAATCAATTTGAGCTTATTATAGCTCCGTAAATCCCATGGCTTATGTCGCGTACATAATCAAGATTTTAATGCAGACGGGTTAGGAGTTTGAGCATGCAAAATTTCTTTAACATTCTAAAAAAAGATACAAAACTTGCTCCTTGTGCATCGCTGAGTTATAAACACTTGGGAATTTTAAAGAACACTTGTCCATGTTCTTGCATGTTAATATGACTCAACTTTTCATTTAAACCTGTTTTTTTAATTTCTTTTATAACGCAGGTAGCATACATTACAAGTGTGAATACTCGCAATTCCTTGGGCATTTTATATAGGGAAATAAAAAACTTGCTCCCCCTGGGAGGGGGGTGGTACTCCCTAAAATTTACTACGGGGGTGTGCCGCGAGTCTCTGAGACTCTGGACCTGTTCCAGAGAAAAAAGGCTGAATTTGCGACCCTGTTCCAGACAAACATTGCAAAATAGGTACCACAATGCGCTCACTTGACTTCGTCTGGGGCTTAGAGATAAAGTGATGAGAGGAGCCGAGTTTCATAGCTAAACTCGATCATGTTTAATCAGGATTCTGGGGGAAAAAAAAAAACGACCCTGTTTCAGAGTCAAAGGAGTGCTTGTTATACCCTGTTTCAGAGTCAAAGGAGTGCTTGTTATACCCTGTTCCAGAGTCAGATAGGTAAAAAGCATACCCTGTTGAGTGGCACATACCCATATAGTCCTTATATGGGAGTACCCCCCTCCCCCTGGGGTTGCTCCTTGTACATTGAGAACACTCAAGAAGTACAAATACACTTGCCTGCACCTCCTGCTTTATGTCCTTTCCTGATGCCTACATGTACCTCAATTGAATGCACTCAGGCATGCTAAAAAAGTCTGTGTCAAGCCAAGTGACGCATACCACCTAGCGACTAGGAGTATATCTACTCCCTTTCTAGATGGGATGCTAGTCCATTACAGGGTTACACCCCAGCATTGTTTTGCCAGTACCAACAATATTATCGATACACCATTCTATTTCTAGTACAAAAATCCCCCTGAACAACGAATTTCAAGCTATGTCAAACTTTCAGTCTAAAAAAGCATGAAATGATTTTTAAACAGGGTTTATGCACTTTAAATAGGCTTTTGTATTCTAAAAATTACAACACAAGCAAGTAAAATCCAAGACAAAAACATTGTGATAAATTAGAACATTTAGTTCATTCAAAAAAGAGCTGAAAATTAATGGAAAGTTTGTACAACTCTTACCGGGTTGTTTAACTGCACGGAAAACATGACAGTCCTGTAGAAAAATTGTGAAAATAATTCCTTCCAAGTTTTAAAACTGGCCTCAAAATTCTAACTCTTAGAAAGAGTGTCTTCTTAGTCATTCAAAATATGGCAGAAAATATTGATTCACTCGTCTTCACTTCATGTTTTTAAGGAGTTCTTTTCCCTCACTTCACGATTCAAGGACGCCATTTTAAAGTCTGACCATGTGGTTTCAATTTACAATATATTAGATCTCCCTCTAGGAGACTAGTTACTAGGTCTCTGATCTCATATCTTTAGCGGTCAAATTCCCGGAAAAGCGGTTTAGAACGTTCCAGTGGGAAAACGGAATCCCGGTTTTCTGGTTAGTGTGGTGAAAGAGTTAAGACCTGACCCGGGCAGGGCTTGAACCCTTACAGCTTGGTCCAGAGTCCAGTGTGCTTATCATTAGGTCACCACGCCTCCCCTCAGGCATGTCAACTATTCCCTTATTATACAGTAACTGTTAAAAACACTTAGAGCGATTTCACTTGAGTGTCGAAAGTAATTTGCGTTTACTTTTGTTTTGTATTACTACGCTCAGTGATTGGCTTAAAAATCTCGCGCCAATTTCTCAAACAATCAGAAGTAAAACCAAAACCAATCGTGACTTGCTCGCTAAAGTTTTCCCGCGCTTCGTGTAATTGCTTCGAGTTTTGATTGGACAATGGGTTGCTCTACGTCCTTTGTCATTGGCCAGAGTAGTTACTTTGGGCTTGGTTTTACGACCCTCAATCGAAAACTGCTCTAAACATAACTGTGATTGGTCAATTGCACCAGTAAACCACACGGAAATTGTATAAAAGCAATAAACCATTCTACACTGTATGTGGTTTATTGTACCAGCTGGGATGTTGGAAGAATACCCATGAATCATGTTAGTCTCTTGCAATCAGCTTGTGATTTAAAATCTTTTCCCTTCCAACACTCTCCACTGGTAAAGTGCTATATAGGTTTGATGGTCCAAACATTTCTACTTTACAAAAAATTAATATACTGTCAACACAATTTGTAGCACTAGAAAGGCTTCTTTGGCAATGATATGGTTACCATAAACTGAGTTGGTTAATCTTTGGCCACTGTCGACACTTGCAAAAAGTGTACCTTAAAAGTGTACCTTCTCATGCCTTAGTCAAGAACAGTACAAAATGTTTTGTTTGTTTTGTATTGCAGCTTTGGATTTGTGACATTTAGTAATGAATGGGAAGCACAAAAAGCCAAGGAATCTTCTGACGAGGAAAGGACACTGGAAGGAAGGTACTAACCCTGACTTCACTCTCCAGATTACTAAAATTACAAACAAATACCAGCATATTCCACTGAATGCAAATAATAATTGAAAAACATACCTATAAACACTATTGTTCAATAATTTTCATTTGAGAGCTATTGCTACTCAGTATATAATTAGTATTATCATATGACCCACACAATTTCCTTGGAAAACCATATGAAGAAAGTATGAGGGCTGTATGCCTCGATCTGACAGGGCTGGAAAAACCTGTACAGCTTTACTAGAAAAGCATATATCCCCGCAACTGCCACGAGATGGACTTTGAAACAGTTTCATTTCACAGCTTTTCTCGGTCAAGGCACATGGACCTCGCTGTGCTCAGCTTGTATGTCCTGACCTCAAGCCAAATATTTTCCCATCCGGTCCTCAGTCAATAAGTACATACTAGCATCAGCATACCTTACATGGTGTTATTTTTTAACACCATGAAGGGTACATGTATGCAGACATGGGTTGCCAGTACTAAATTATGTTATACTTTGTTAAAAGCATTTTTATTTAATTTTGTAAATAATTATCATGTCTATTTCTTTCTGCCCTTCTGCTTTAGAGTCATGAAAGTTTGTTCTCCAGAAAGAAAGAAAAAAGGTATTCCTTAAATGTTAATACTTAAATATTAATATTAGTAAGATGCTAATGAAATATTCAGACAAGTACTTTGGTGACATGGAGTTAAATCAGTTGTGCAACTTTGCAGGAAAGAAAACATTATTTTGTTAAATGTCCGAAGTTTTTAAAAAAAAACCTTGCAAACCTAATATTTTTAAAGTAACCACCATGACATTCAAGACATACTGATTTTTGTTGTACTGTTTTTTGAATAACGCATTTGCTCATGAACTCCACTTAATCTGGAAAAGACCAAAATTCTTACAAACTCTACCTCTGTTTTGGACAATTCAATAATACAGACACTCTTCCCTGTCCTTTGGCATCAATATTAAAAGAGGTTCTACAGTGGAACCTTGATATAACGAAGGGCCAAGGGACCGGCAAAATATGTTTGCTATAACAAGGTTTTGTTATATCGTGGTTCTTTTCCATATATTTTACCATTACTGAGGCGAAGAATATTGGCCATTATTTCGAGGACTTTGCTATATAGAGGTTCGTTAAATCGAGGTTCCACTGTACTGTGGTTTCGATAAACTAAGTGCACTTTCCTTTGCAGGAGCTAAAAGCTTCATCCAGGAAACATCCCTAGAGGTAAGCAAATTGACCAAATTGACTGACTGACTGACTGACTGACTGACTGACCGATTGATTGACTGACTGACTGACAGACTGACTGACTGACTGACTGACTGACTGACAGACTGACTGACTGACTGACTGACTGACTGACTGACTGACTGACAGAATGACTGACAGACTGACTGACTGACTGACTGACTGACTGACTAACAGACTGACAGACTGATTGACAGACAGACTGACTGACTGACTGACTGACTGACTGACAGACTGACTGACTGACTGACTGACTGTCTGACTGACTGACTGACTTATTGATTGACTAACTGACTGACTGACTGACTGATTGATTGATTGATTGATCAATTGATTGCTTGATTGTCAGACACTGAATATTTTAAACTTTGTGTTTTTAGGAGGCACTTGAATGCTATAGTAAGAATGGCAGCAGCAACAAGGAAACTGGTGATGTTACAATGGAAGATGATAACAGGGAGGATAACAAGTTTCAGACTGTGTATGTATTAAGCTGTTAAGCTATGAAAAAATAAATTGGATAAGCATCGATTTGTTTCAGGGAAAAAACTTGGTCCTTGCAACTTGTCCTATGAGAAAATAAACAATCAGAGACTGAACCACAGTGTCCCTGCGGCTGCAACCAGTTGATCGTCTAAAAACAGGCTTGACTCCTCTTATTTGTTATACTTAAAGTTTATTTTATTCATTTGTTGTCTTGTCTGTTTTTCACAGGCCTGCAGTTTTTCAGCTCAATGAGTACACCATGCTTCACATATTCTCATACTTAGGTCCAAAGGATAGGATCAGAATTGAAAGGGGTAGGCCCTATCTGACGAAACTATTCTTACTGAATTAGTTGCTAGCCTTAACTTTAATAAGCCAGAATTTCAGCTGCCAAGAGGATACCCTGGATGCATGCCTACCCAGAAAATGTTTTGACATGTTTAGCATCTTAATGGTCAGATGTTCTGTCCAGTTTCTCAACAAGACGCTTAAAGCTTACAGCTTAAAACCGAGCGGTTAATGTTTAACTACTTGATTAGGCAAGTACAGCAAAAACTTTTAAAATACCATTTAATTGAGTAACACGCAAGTATGTGGATTGTTTGTCTATGCTTGGACAAATTCCTGCTTAGGCTTTCAAATTTTTATTTTTTTCTGAATACTGAATAACCTAAGTATTGAAAACGTTGAATAAATGAACTCAAACCAGTTAAATGGCAGTACAAATGATATCCGACCAAAACAAGCAAACAATTAGAACGATTTCGTTAAAAACTAAGAAGCGTTTTGAAACATTTTTAAAAATGTACCACACCAAAAAATGGGAATAAGAACAAGCTCTTCACGTCAATTTTGGGAAGCAGTCACGCAAACGCGAGTTCTTGATTGCAGGTTGATTCATTGCAGGTCATTTCTCCATCGCCGTTCGGTTCCGACTGAAATTAAACTCAAAACCCTTGAATGAGAAACAAAAAATATATATTTTATATTTCTCGTTAAAAAGAGCGGAGTAACCAGAAAATTACAGTATTAGCTTCTACTCGAATAAAACGAGTGACATAAATAATAAATCAAAGTCTTTTCGAGATGTCGACGTTTTTGCATGAAGTATGAGTCGAAGGTTTATCCTGTGCATTGTTCTTCGAACTTATCATTACAGTTTCTTTGTAGTTTAGTTTAACAATTTCCTATCTTCGCGGAGGAAATGCAGCCATATAATTTTGTCAAAAATGGCTCGTCTGCGCCGGGTATTTATACACATATTCCTTAACATTACACAAATAAACAGTGCAAATTCTATACTTTAAAATTGCAAGGACCTTTCGAGGCAGTCGATTACGGCAGCGAAATTAGCAAATGAAACAGCAAAATATGCGTTCGACGCTTTGTTTTTGCGACGCCATATTTGAATTGTAAGTTATAGGTAGACCGCTGTTCAATGTGTTCAAGGCCGTATCGTTACGATTGCTCCACGAAAAAGCACGAAAAAAATACAGATATTTCCGACTACTGTCGGAGAAAACATTGCGCATATAATTGGGGCGTAAACAAATCGTTACACTCAAGCTGCATTTTGTCTAGGCTCTGCGAGGGTCGGATATCAAGACCCAGGATTAAACAAAAGCCATATATACAGTGAATGCTTTCGAATTATATTTGAAGATGAAATACGAAAGAATTTTGCTGTCTTTGACTGAAATTCCGATCCACTCGAACTGCGTAGATACGATCGCATGTTGTAAAGCCGATTCATGCAACATTGCTGTCATTCCCTGTCAACGCGAGGTCACGTCCCTAACGACCTAGGCTGATGACGAAATAGAGTTGCGCTTACATGTAGCGACCAAATTTGGCCTAATTTTTAACCGCTCCTAAGCTAAAAGAAGCCCCCATCTCTTGCATTTGTTTTAACTTCAATAATATCTTTGAAAAGAGCGAGTTTTTTGGTATGGTTTATTTTTGACGTTTGTAATTTTTAAACGATGTAAGTGCAAGTGATTATTTATTCGTGTTTTAGTTACGCAATCCATTGTTTGTGCGGCGCTTTTTATAGATCGCCTTTCAGACACACGTGCGTTGAGATAAGAAAGCTCACATGTCACTTTTAAAATTGTTATATAACGTTTGTAAATGTGAGATTCACGATTCACGAGATCGCAAGTGATCACCCACAGCGGAAAGTAATCCCTTGAGAAATTAAAAAAGTCCCTTGAGAGTTTACAAATATGTGGTTCCAAATTTTGTCCACTAACCCCTATTCTACGTTTTTAGCTTGTAAACAAGCAAAAACGTCGAAAAAACGAATAAAACGAGTCAAATATCAAGAATAACAGAAAAACTTCTAAACAAAATTATTAGTATTAGATAACAGATGCTGTTTAAAATCCCAACTAAATGTGAAAAAAAGATTCAAGATGAGGCGAAGAAACATTTGAATTGCATAAAAAAATTTGAATCCTTAAAAGCCATGAAAATAGCATACCGTGATAAAATTTAATTACCGTATTTATTCGACTAAGCGCCCAACCTCGAATAAGCGCCCACCTCGAATAAGCGCCCACTCTGTAGGTAGGAAAAGTTAATAAGCGCCCAGCCTCGAATAAGCGCCCACCCCCACCCCCCTAAAATGAGAGCACAAGAGGAAATTTGATTATTGTTGTAGTTGAGATTAAAATTGACTAAGAGACTATTGCGATGACCGAGGTTTTTTTAGTTTTTTACTGATTAAACTTTCAATCAATATTTGAAGAGCGGCGGGAATAAACGGCCCCTGGACTTTCTGACTAAATCGAACATTATCGAAACAGCTCCAAATTGCGCATGCAGGTTTGTTTACGTGTGCTTAACAATGTCCTGTCTTTCATTTCACTGGTCTTTGTTTCGTTTTTGAAAAATTACACATGCAAAAAGACAAGGTTTTTGCTCGCGCGGCTTCTTTTGTCTTTTCTTTTACAAACGATAAACAAAGGAAACCTTTTGTTTCTCAAAACGATGAAGTCAGCTAAAGTTTTGGGATTACAGGCCTAGCCCCAACCCCTTAGCTTAACCCTAGCGAAAAAAGCTTAACCCTAAACCCCAAGGGTTAGGGTTAGGGTCTGACGCTAGGGTTTCATTTCAAATTTAGGGTTAAAAAGCTAAACCCAAGTTTAAGGGTTAGGGTTAGCGTTAGCGTTTCAAGCGGCTAGCTTTCACTGCAGTCTGCTTGCGGTTAGCTTCTTTTTGATGTTTCGGGCAAGACTATTGTAATCTGTTACCGTTAGCTGTAATTTTGAGGTGAAAGTGAAATAAAGACTGATTGTTGATTGAATACGTTTGCTCGAGTTGTCACATTATACTAGTTTTGCTTTCAGTTAAGTGCCGCCGGCTTGCTCTCACTTCTATCTCCACTCCTTACATCATCACACATCTACAAAATCCCGCGAAAACAAGATAAACTAAGGCACGAATCGATTGATTGATTGATGAATATTTAATGAGGCACAGAAAATAATTTTGCAAGGGGAGGTCCCCCCCCCAAACCTATAAAGAATTTTTTAAAGTCTAAAACCAGGTCACTTCTCGGCAACTTTGTCGCGGCAGAACCCAAGCGGACCCTGTAAAACTCGCGTTGACGAAGTTCCCGGCAAGAAACCTCTTGTTTTAGGCCTTCTATGCGGCCAGGCTCAAACTACCTTGTTTGCAACGTTTTTTCCGAAGCGCTAAACAGCGCTGTTGTACAAAACAAAGGCAGAAACATCACTCAGTTCTTCGAGCGATGCTGTAAACTTACGGGTATTCAGACTTAATGATGTCCTTCAACCACCTGGCAGCCGCAATCGAGCTAAAACTATAAACTTTTCCGTTTTACTTTCACAGACACGCCATTTCGCTTAATTCAAACTCTTCCGCCTCTAACATGTGACCTTACGTCACAATGCAGTATCCAGTGCTACGCTACTCAAATCAACAAAAGACATGCGCACCGAGTCGAAGAAATGCTTGTTAAATGGTTTCTCGTCTTCCGTAGACGCTTAGAAAACCCTACAGGGAAAGATGTACACGCGATGCGTTGGAAAACTCAGACTGCTAGCTGACTGGGAGCACGTAAGCTTGCAAAATGCCTTTTTTTTTTGCATACATAATTTCTGAAAAACGAAGAAAAGACCAGCCGAATGCAACACAGGACAGTGTTTAGCACACGTAAACAAACCTGCATGCGCAATTTGGAGCTGTTTCGATAATGTTCGATTTAGTCAGAAAGTCCAGGGGCCGTTTATTCCCGCCGCTCTTCAGATCTCGGCCCAATAATTAGATTTCGGCTCAATAATTAGCTAATCCAATTATTGAGCCGAGATCTGAAGAGCGGCGGGAATAAACGGCCCCTGGACTTTCTGACTAAATCGAACATTATCGAAACAGCTCCAAATTGCGCATGCAGGTTTGTTTACGTGTGCTTAACAATGTCCTGTCTTTCATTTCACTGGTCTTTGTTTCGTTTTTGAAAAATTACACATGCAAAAAGACAAGGTTTTTGCTCGCGCGGCTTCTTTTGTCTTTTCTTTTACAAACGATAAACAAAGGAAACCTTTTGTTTCTCAAAACGATGAAGTCAGCTAAAGTTTTGGGATTACAGGCCTAGCCCCAACCCCTTAGCTTAACCCTAGCGAAAAAAGCTTAACCCTAAACCCCAAGGGTTAGGGTTAGGGTCTGACGCTAGGGTTTCATTTCAAATTTAGGGTTAAAAAGCTAAACCCAAGTTTAAGGGTTAGGGTTAGCGTTAGCGTTTCAAGCGGCTAGCTTTCACTGCAGTCTGCTTGCAGTTAGCTTCTTTTTGATGTTTCGGGCAAGACTATTGTAATCTGTTACCGTTAGCTGTAATTTTGAGGTGAAAGTGAAATAAAGACTGATTGTTGATTGAATACGTTTGCTCGAGTTGTCACATTATACTAGTTTTGCTTTCAGTTAAGTGCTGCCGGCTTGCTCTCACTTCTATCTCCACTCCTTACATCATCACACATCTACAAAATCCCGCGAAAACAAGATAAACTAAGGCACGAATCGATTGATTGATTGATGAATATTTAATGAGGCACAGAAAATAATTTTGCAAGGGGAGGTCCCCCCCCCAAACCTATAAAGAATTTTTTAAAGTCTAAAACCAGGTCACTTCTCGGCAACTTTGTCGCGGCAGAACCCAAGCGGACCCTGTAAAACTCGCGTTGACGAAGTTCCCGGCAAGAAACCTCTTGTTTTAGGCCTTCTATGCGGCCAGGCTCAAACTACCTTGTTTGCAACGTTTTTTCCGAAGCGCTAAACAGCGCTGTTGTACAAAACAAAGGCAGAAACATCACTCAGTTCTTCGAGCGATGCTGTAAACTTACGGGTATTCAGACTTAATGATGTCCTTCAACCACCTGGCAGCCGCAATCGAGCTAAAACTATAAACTTTTCCGTTTTACTTTCACAGACACGCCATTTCGCTTAATTCAAACTCTTCCGCCTCTAACATGTGACCTTACGTCACAATGCAGTATCCAGTGCTACGCTACTCAAATCAACAAAAGACATGCGCACCGAGTCGAAGAAATGCTTGTTAAATGGTTTCTCGTCTTCCGTAGACGCTTAGAAAACCCTACAGGGAAAGATGTACACGCGATGCGTTGGAAAACTCAGACTGCTAGCTGACTGGGAGCACGTAAGCTTGCAAAATGCCTTTTTTTTTGCATACATAATTTCTGAAAAACGAAGAAAAGACCAGCCGAATGCAACACAGGACAGTGTTTAGCACACGTAAACAAACCTGCATGCGCAATTTGGAGCTGTTTCGATAATGTTCGATTTAGTCAGAAAGTCCAGGGGCCGTTTATTCCCGCCGCTCTTCATTTAATATTCAGCTTTCGTACACCTTCACGTTTAGTTATTACACATTGTTTTCTTGAAAACAAAACGTACTACTAGCTAAAAATGGTGAAAATTTAATAAGCGCCCAGCCTCGAATAAGCGCCCACCCTCAAGGTCCAAAAATTTAATATGCGCCCAGGGCGCTTAATCGAATAATACGGTAATTATCCGCGCCAAAGGGCAAGTTTTTTGCCGTCTATTATTTCACACGATGGCTTTACCGATTTAAATTCCATTCTAGTTTGAGAAATTATTATATTATTACTTTGCATTTCCATTTTGTTTTCTGAGTTCTTGAAAAGTGTGCAAGTAAAGTTTTTACATCAAGAACAAAGTAAGGTTCTTTTGTTGTGTAAACATTCAATTCGTCTGTGACACATGACTTTGTCGGCCCAACTGTACACGGATGGAAATGGACAAAATGGACAAAATTCTTGCAAAATGAAAAACATCTTCAAAGTAGAGTCTGGCCCAAAAATGCTTTGGCTACCAGCCGTTTTTAAATGCAGGAGCTTGCTACAGAAACATTGCGTGACTGATGTAAAAAAGCTTCGACCTGTCGAAGCAATCACCGGTTTCAGACTCCAGTACTCGCTTGAGTCGAATGCTTGAATAAAAACACAAAAATATATCTTTCACGTTTAACAGAAATCGGGGTATTAGATAAAAATTTTAATTGCTCCTGAGTAAATATCAAAAGTGCGGGATTTGAATTCTGGCCAAGAAGGCCGCCGAGTGAACTACAACGACAAATAACGCAAATAATTATATGTGTATTAAAAACATCACACGGTGCCTCAATCTATAAATAGATGCCGTGCCCGTTTCAGAGGCCTAAAAAGGCAACTAATACAAACGTGAAAAAATGAAAGAAACATGAAAAAATGTTTTAGATGAATTTTTATTCAAGATGGGGTCAAGAAACATTTTAAAAGGCAAAAAGATTTAGAAAATTTCAAAACCGTGAAATTTTGCATGCCGTGTAGAATTTAATTACATGTATTAAATTACCCGCGCCAAGATTTCATTTTCATTTTGCTGACCATTTGTTTTACTTGCTGGCTTTACGGATCCTTTCAAAAATACCATTATAGTTCTTAGAAATGCTATACATTACCATTTTGTTTACTGAAGTCTTGGGAAGTGTGTAAGTAAAGCTTTGACATCAAGAACCAAAATAAGATTATTTTGCTGTGCAAACATTCAATCGTCTCTGATACGCGACTTTGCCAGCTCAACTGTGCACGGATGAAAATGGACATAATTCTTCCTATTTAATGGAAAGCATCTTCAAAGCATTCTGGCTCAAAAATTGCTCTGGCTACCAGCCGTTTTTTTTTAAAGCAGTTATGCATAAAGTTTGCTGCAAAAACATTGCGTGACTGACGTAGCGGTTTGGAGCTGTCAAAACAATAACCGGTTTCGCAATCCAAACGCTTGAATAACACAAAAATATATATTTCACGCTTAACAGAAATCAGGGTTTTAGATAAAAATTTAAAATAGAAGAGTGATTTAATAGCCGGGTTTAATAGCTCCTGCCGAATAAATATCAAAAGTGCGTGATTTGAATCCTGGCCAAGGAAGCGCCCAAGCGGGTCTGGAACGATTTACCGACACGACAACGACAAAATCCCGGGCGATTTATGAACCGGGCCGGCCCAGTCCCCGCCCGGTTAATTAATCTTTGTTTTCATATGCACACATTCAATGTTGGGTTGCCAATTTGTAAACATTGGCAAGGGTGAAAAATAATCTGTTTGCATTAATTAAATGAATAGAACAGCTTTGAAAAATTAATTGCCGGCCTAAGTCAGTCTATATGGGAAAAAACTGTGTGATTGCCCTTTTTCTGAGGTTGGACCTGAGGCTATAAGCCCATAGGCCCTGGGTCATACTCTAGACCTTGGACACTTTTTTCCCTACATGTACCCAGACACCATAGCCATCAAATAACATATATTTAAGGCCGCCATGTGCTTTGAATAATTATCTTCCATAGTTTTAGCACATGGAGAAATGACGGTACCTTTCTTGTTATATTTTAGTCTGTAGGAGATGGAGACTTCTGGCTATTAAGTCGTGGCACCGTATGACTCACCTTGACTTCCGTGGAGTTTTCACATCATTTAAAGGAATTGGAGGTATTTATCTTTTGAAAGAGGAGCACTGTCCTAGAGACAAACCACTTTAACCATTTATTACCATTTCGGGCTTGCCATTGATGTCAATCAGATAGAGCGGTTTTCACTTGAGTGTTGAAAGTAATTCGCTTTTGCTTTGGTTTTGCATTACTACGCTTAGTGATTGGCTTAAAAATCTCGCGCCACTTTCTCAGCCAATCAGAACTAAAACCAAAACCAATTGTGACTCGCTCGCGCACGTTTTCCCGCGCTTCATGCCAGCTACACAGTGTTCTCCTTATCAGGCGGTAACCGGTAAAATTTACCGCTTGTAACACGACTCTTTACCGCCTAGAACCGCTTAGAAGTCTTGAAAATTCAACAGGTGAATAACAAAGTAACGCCACTCGTTTCACCTTCGTAGTCATGATCGAAAATATAAAATAACAGATTGAAAATAAACAGTGACAAATGCAATATTCATTTACAAACTTGTGCGAATATTTAACAATCTTTATTTCCCTTCACTTTCTAAATCTGTGATGACTGAGGGCTGATACCTATCGAAGAAAGAGCAAGTTTTGCTGGTCTTTCTCACTTCTCGGCAAGTGCACATCTATTGTTGCACAGTTTCCACGATCGATTCCACAATAAGGCGGGAGCAATCCTTGCTGTCCTTTCACTCCGTTGAAAATGAAAACGATCACAAAGGCAAAGAGGTAAAAATAATTTCAGAAGTGAGAGATATTACTTACATATAATAGTTCAGTTTTCAAGAACATGCAAAATGCAGAAAATAGTTGATAGTTGCTTAGTTGACTGTAGCTGACGCGTGGTGAAGACAAAGACAGCTTTCATTGTCAAATTCTTCTCATTAAGTTCGTAAGTATTTAAAGCGAAATCCAGACGACAGGTTAAAAGAAGCATTCAGAATACAACTTCTCAACAACGCCGTTGTGACTGCTGAGTATTCGAAGCAAAGAAAAAAAGAGCTGCAGCGATTCGTAGCAAAGACAAGACAGGACCGTCGATTCTTCAAGTAGTACGTCATGTAAGCGGCAGCAAATGTAAAAAAGTACGGAATATTGTTTTATGATGTATTGTTGTTCAAATTAAGCAATAAAAAGTTACGTGATTTTTGACTTCAGTTCTCCTTTAAACAACAGAGCCCTGGTAATTTTATGCAATTTTTCTTAGGCTGTATAGCAGGCGAAAGAGGTCTGTAAGGCCAGAATAAAGTTGTCATGAAATAAAATTCGACCAGCATTTGGACAACATTCTGCTCCATATAGGTAACCTTGAAAACGGCTGGGATTTACCAGAATTTTTTTACCAGTTTAAAAAGTTTTCTTACCTGCTGTGCTGAAAACTAGGGAGAACACTGGCTACATGTATTTGCTTAAAGTTTTGATTGGTTCACTGGATTGTCTGTGTCCTTTGTGATTGGCCAAAGTAATTACTTTGGCTTTGGTTTTACGACACTCAATTTAAAACTGCTCTATGACATCTTGTGGTAAAGTCTACATTGTAAATTTAAGGTTAGTGCCCCTCAGGCCGATCCCTATCTCCAGTTGCTGCAGCACAAAGTGACTAGGAGTATTACCTCTCCCAGAATTAAATTGCCAGTACTAAGTTGTACACCTGGGTGGAGAGGGGCACTGTGAGAGTAAAGAGTCTTGCCCAACTACACAACACAATGACTCTGGCTAGGGCTTGAAAGTGGACTAGACAAAATCCATTAGTGATTAGGCCACAATGCCTCCCACTAAGCAATACTTTAACTACTGACAGTTGTGCCTCTATGCAGTCTTTTAGCCAGGATTAAGAAAGTGGGAGTCCAAAATTATTATATTAGGCCCGACTTTGTCCCCATAGGAGGGCCTGAGGAGCATGCAAGGTGTTTTTCTGCAGTTATGAGTCAGTGCAAAAGTATCTAAAGATTTCCAAATTTGCTAAAAAAAACTCTGTATACAGTTATTCATATTCATATTCTCTGACAAGTGGCCGTCCATAGGACTCCTGGACTCCCACCTGGCTAAAAGCATGCCTCTATGACATCATAAGGTGCAGTGTTATTTACTATGTCAATGTATAATTTTGAAAATATTCCTTTGACAGCATTCAAATTAGTAAGCTGGCTCAAACAGAAGACTTAACTAGGATTTGGCTAGCCATAATAAAACTGGTTATAACTGCTGTTCTGTATTTTATAAACCTCAGGTCTTACTGATGAGGTTCTGTGGTCCATTTTAAGACGAGGATGCCAGAACCTTACATCTCTAGACTTAGCTCAGTCACCACATTTCTTGACAGATTTTGCAGTTCTCTGTATTGGTAAGATAGTTTGTTTACTACTTTTATTTTGTGCCTGAAAGATCTGAAGAGGAAGATCTCACTGCCGGAATATGCTCAGCTCACTCCAATTGCCATTATTTTTGCCTGTTCCCACAACCAGAGGTGGCTGAGCATTTTGAATTTTTTTTTTTTTTGGGGGGGGGGGGGCAACGTTCTCCAAGCCAAGTGCATAACCCGGGGGCAGGGGGCACATCCCCTACTCAAATTTCCCAAAATGTCCAGTGTGCCTGCCATCCATTTGTAGCAATGCATACTGGTAACTAGGCAGTTCATACGATCCTGCTTCATGGCACTTTCGAGTTGTTCTTTAGACGTGAGAGGGCAGGAAATGTACGCTCTGAAGTCCCCGATGCCAGTAGTGTCAAATGCAATCGTAACAGATTACAAACCGCTCCTAGTTAAGTAGCGTTGAAAGTTCCACACCATATTATCCTTCCAAGCAAGATAAACCAATTCTATGATGTGCTAGCAATACTTGAAATGTGGGGAGGCTGAGCCCCCCCCCCCCCCCCCCCCCTATGACAAGGTAGTCTATTTACAGTCTTCGACTTGTAGGTGTATACCGGTACTTGTTAATTTCAACATTTTTTGGTCGGAAACAGGGAAACAGTGTAAGAACTTGAAGGAACTTGATCTGAGTGGAGTTGCTGTTAATACGTCTTCTTTAAAAACATTATCCCAAAGCTGTATACATCTGGAGGTAACAAGTCTTCAAATTTACTTTTTCTTCATTTAATACATTGTCTTGAAAATTTAGGCACTGCTACTAAAAGAACTACAATTAATTATCGTTCATTTGATCTTTCATTCAATAAATTATTTACTCAGACACTTGTTTATTCAATCAGTTGGTAGGTCATTCAGTGGGTGGGTTGTTTAGTAGTATGATAGCCTGCGAACAGGCTTTCCGGAGATTTCTGAAGAGCGCTTGGACGGCGCAAAGCGCCGAGAAAGAAAGCCTGCACGCATCTCTCAGGATATCGAGTGTTCGCGTCCAAATTTTGGACGCAATGTGCTGATTGGTGGATTTTAATTATTTGTGACGTTGTCGATGTTTCCGGTAGAGACAAAAATCAAAATAGAACGTGTCTGGTTTCAATTGCTCATTCTTGAGGACGGCGTTAGCGACTGCGTGCCAATTTTTCGAGGCGATATTCTTCGCGAGAAGGATATTCTCACTTACATCTGGTGTTTGAACATTTGTTTTTCCACTGGGCCACAAGATCAGAATTTTTACTCGGGTCGATCGCAGATCAGGGTCGATAATATCCTCAATATTTGGAAGTGCGTCTTCATTCTCGTGAATCGCGACGGCCAGTGCTTGAGGTCCTTGAAATTGCATTCCCAGTGATTTTCGAGCACTGGCTCAGACTCTGGGTCTGTGAACTGCATCTTCGGAACTTGGCCGTTGGCTGTCAGAAGAAACTTTCTGTAATTTTTAGCTCGCGGGCGACCAACCATTATTTGTTTCCCTTAGTTTAAATTTGATTTCCGGCGTGCGGTTTAAATGCTTTTGTTTAAATGTGACAATTGACAAGCTAAGCAATCTGCGGGGTGTTCATGGGCGGCATTTGCGATTCTCAGAGATGCGTGCAGGCTTTCCCCTCCATTTTTGCCCCGCCGGCCGAGCGCTCTCCAGAAAGCCTGTTCGCAGGCTAGTAGTATGATGGACCAATGAACTATTCAATCAATGGATAGATCAGTCAGTCAATCAATCAATCAATCAATCAATCACTTGTAGCACTAGGTTATTCAAAGAATGCCGAGATAGAAGAATACATGTAAACAATGTGTTCTGATCCAAGTATTACTTTACCTTTTATTTCTTGCAGAAAATTACCCTTCAAAAGTGCTACAGAGTGGGTGAAAAAGCGTAAGTCTTCCAACTCTAATGATCACATGCTATAACAATACTGCTAAGCAAAGACTCGCTTCAAATTGTTATTGTCAACTGTCTGCTTAGCAGGTATTGATAAAGTAGGGAGAAATTCTATGATTGTCACCCATGGAAAATAAGGGTTAACATATTTTGTTCTTGTTTTTAGCCTCTGGTGGCTTTTTAAAAACTGTAAGAAATTGAGCCATGTCAATTTGGAAGGAAACAAAAGTCTTAAAGGGCAGGTAAGATGTAAGATGTTTCAGATTGTGATAATTTAGTAATATAAGTCCATGAAAACTAAAAATCAAACTCATTTGAAAAATTTTAAACCAAAGAAATATTGGTGGTAAAACTGCTACTTGGAAATTAACCCAGCAGTGGCACAATTCTTATCACATGATTGAAAAAAAATTGTCAGGTAGTTTGTGTTTGCTACGTTTGTCAGCAATGATTTGATTTTTAACGGTCACTCCATGGCCATGTAAACATCGTTTTTCCAAAATTTGTATGAACATTCGTGACTTTAGCTATTAAAGCAACAGGGTCGAAAACCTACAAGATGTATTCAGCCTTAAAGAAAAGCAGAGAGTTTTTGAAAATCATGAATCTTCTTTGTTGGCTTTCCCGATGAAAAGTAGTGTCCATGTGAGAATTTTTAATCAGGTGATAAGAATTGTGTTGCCGCTGATTCAAATTCCTAACGGCGGTTTTACCACTCTAGTGATTTTGATGGTATACCTTCATCTCTGTCATTGTTACCATTATTGTCACCATCACAACTATCTCCACCTTTTCCAATATTTTTTCATACTTCGATACATTAGCTGTGCAAGAGGATATGCGCAGCTATTATCAGCGACTTGAATTATCTAACTTTATGTTTCTCTCTCCTTAGTGTTTCTTCATGCTGCCACCATCTTGTGAAAATTTGTATCTGAAAGAATGTACCCAGGTGAGTATTATGATGCTTATTCTTCAGAAGCTAAATTTTGTTGTTCTTGCTATATACAGGAAAGCCAATTACAAAAGAGGCAAATAATCCAGTGATCCAATCAAAACTTGATCCAAATGCATGTAGCCAGTGCGAAGCGCTGGAAAACGTTCGTGAGCGAATCACGATCGGTTTTGGTTCTACTTCTGATTCGAATTCTGATTGGTCGAGAAAGTGGCGTGAGTGTTAAAAGCGTAGTTATGCAAAACCAACGCGAATAGCATTCGAGATTCAAGTAAAGACTTCTCTGTGATTACTTTTAATTATTAAGTCATTTGTCATGTGGTCAAGTGATTAGCAGTCACATTGCCTCAGAGTTTAGTTTGAATACAGTGTTTAGAAAACGGTAGAAAAGTATGAATGTCATTGAATGACTTTTGTGTGGTTTTGCTTTAGTTGACAGATAAGGGACTGGGCCATCTTGGTGATAAATGTAAGAACTTGAAAACAATCGACATCTCAGGGTGTATTATGTTGACTGATGAAGGCATCCTTCAACTCACACAGGTCAGTTATGTAACATTATGTTTTTATTAAAGCGTTCTAAAGTGACTTTTATTCAGGGAATTACATTTATTAAAGAAGGGGTCCTGGTCGTATAAAGTTTGACCTTTGATTAGAGATGTAACTTGGGAGGAGCTGTGACCTAATGGTTAGTGCGCTGGAATCTGATTGAGCGGTCTGAGTTCTAGTCATTGTGTTGTGTCCTTGGGCAAGACACTTTACTCTCATACAGTAAAAACCCGCGTATAAGAACACCTATTTTGGCGGTTCAGGCTGATTTGGTTCTTATATAAAGGGTTATAATCTGCAAAATCAGCCTGTAAGTGTTCTTAAGTGTTCTTAAAAAAAGTTTCTTAAAATAAGGAACATACAAGGCTACCAATAGATGAAATCAATATATATGCACACAATTGTATTTTAATTTTAATAAAATTGATAAATCAAGGTAATACTGTACTGTAATTGGGGTGGAACTATTATGTGTGCAATGAAAAGTAGTGTTGATCTTTGATATTTTTCCATATATAAGAACAACTTTCATTTTTCAGGCTGAATGTGTTCTTATATAAATGGTACTTTATTTCCTAAAATCAGGCCTGGGTGTTCTTAATCCACTTGTTCTTATACGCGGGTTTTTACTGTAGTGCCTCCCTCCACCCAGGTGTATAAATGTGTAGCGGTGATTATGCATACTGCGGATTACCCTGCCGTGGACTAGCATCCCATCCAGGTAGGGGTAGAAATACTCCTAGTCGCTTCATGGTGAGGATACCGGAGATAAGCATCGGCATGATGGGCCCCTACCTACACTGATAAGTGTCGTTACTTATGTGACTTATAATCGTTACATGACTAATTGTTGTGCTGTTTGATTTTCTTTTTACAGCACTGTTGCATGATAGAATCATTGGTTCTCTCACAGGCTGGACCCAACGGTAATTATGTTTCCGCTTTGAAAATTTCTTTGCTACTAAACTCACTCTGCTGAGGTTGATAAGGAAAAATTGCCATCTCTCTAAGTGACTTAAGATATTTAGGGCACATTTTTCTTCACAACTACACAAATGGATTGTTTTCTCAAAATAAGAGTAAAGCATCCTTGGGGCTCAATGCAAGTTACTATAAATTGAGTTTACTCCAGCCACTTGAAAAAGAAGTGCCGTTTCGTTAAGTATCCAAAGGGTTCTCCAACAATGAAAATGCCATGAGCGCTTGTAAACTCTCTAAAATACATCAGGAACTCAGTCATTTCTTGGATTCTATCGTGAAAGGTACTTGACCCTTCCCTCCCTCCCTCCCTCCCTCCGTCCCTCCCTCCCTCCCTCTTTCCCTCTTTCCCTCCCACCCACTCTCACTCCCTCCCTCCCTCTCTCCCTCCCTCCCTCCGTCCCTCCGTCCCTCCCTCTTTCCTTCCCACCCACTCTCCCTCCCTCCCTCCCTCCCTCCCTCCCTCCCTCCATACGAATCTGCTGGAACTTTAGTAACATCTTTCTCCTATCAAAATAGCTTCGCGAATTCTGCGTGGTAAGTTCTGATTTTCTTATCAAGAAAGCGCTAGAACATAGGCTTTCTGCATGCAAAAGATCAGCCAATATCACGAACATGTGTCCGAATTACGAAACGATTTGTGGCCGGGAGGTCACATAAGTTCCCTATGTCGTGGTAACGTCCAAAAAAAGAGCTTTCATTCCACTTTCTTCGGCAAAGTGTAGCTATTGGCTTACTATTAAAGTGCCATACCATTCTCTCGATCACCACGACACTTTAAATTGCAGAAATCGCGGTTAACAAAAATCTGTCGTGTATATGTTTGACTTTTCATGTCGATGAAAGGTTTCACGATTCGGAAACAGCCCGTTTCTTGCACAGCGAGTTTGAAAAGTTTATTGCTCTTGTTAAATTCCATAAAAATGGCTAATTTTTCGACAGCAATTAGAATAACTTTCTGGCATTGTAACAAAGAAAACATTAGGTGAATAGAGTAAAACGCAAATTTTTAATGGATTTTTCCAGGTACCGATGTCTAAAAACCGGCAATGTTACAAAAGCTCCCGATTTGCCATTGGTCCCAATTGTACTTTCAGCATGTTTTTTCGAGAGATAACAAACAGAACGTATATCAAATTGTTTATTACCAGGAGGGGAATAAGTGACCCAAATTTGAAGTTTTTCCTTTAAAACGTCAGGGAGTTAGAGCTTTCTAAACGTTTTTACGGCATCGACGAATTTCACTTCGTGGGGGGTAAATTCATATCAAATGACGGTATAGATATAAAACAATATTTTTGGACTCATATTTGCGTTGGATGACAACGTAATATGTAATATGCACGACTTGGGTTTTAAGCGTTTGTTAGAAATAAATTACTAGCTGTGTGTCTTTTTTGTGGTAAAATTAAGTTCAGCAAAACGTGATCAACAATGACGCCCTTTATACATTTACTAGTATATGTTGTCGCGGTTTTCAGGGAGAACAAACTGTCCAGTTCAGCTTTAAGTGATCGTCTTCTGTAATTTCATACTTAGGCAAGACTTACATGGTCTGTGCAAAGTCAGCTTCTTGTAAGGTAAAGATGTATAAATACTTCACTAGATCGAATGCGCATGTTTCAGTTAACCCTTAATATGCTAAACCCGGATTTTCCGGGATTTGGAGGAATGGCCATTCAACCACTTATGAAGTCACCAATTTACACGTCAGCAGATTTCTGTGATAAACAACTTATAGAGTTTGGATAGATCTTTCTATAAGAGTGTCCATCTTGAATATTGACTGCATTCCGACAGAGCAAATCGAAAAAACCCGTCATCTGTTTTTGGTGTAAAATTAGTGCTAAAACAGGCCAATATACCCGTACTTGATCAAGATCTCCTTTCCAGGGTTTTCCATTGATTCAGATCAAAACTTTTCAGGCCAGTAGAAGGGTTGCACAGAGTAAAAGATAGAGAGAATAAGAAAGCAGAAAAAAACGAAAAGGAAAGGGGCAAGTAAAACAAATCGGAATGGTTCAGCAAAAAAAAGTCCAAATCTTGGCTTTTGCACAAGCGGCAAAGTAAAATACTGTACATTTTTACATGGAAATTTCATCAAAAATTTACTGCAGTGTCAGAAAGTGCATTTCTACCAAAGTTTATAGAAACTCAGGACCATAGAGCCAAGAAAATCAATTAACGGTTAAAAACGTGTTTTTTGGAGTAATTTCAGCATATTAAGGGTAAAGAAGGTATACAACGGTCCCTCCAGCTTTTAAACTTTGATTGGTCAGTACTTAACATCTTAATCATTTTCTGCTACAATAATAATATAAAATAATAATAAAGGTTTTTTTTTATCATGCAACCATTGGTTACCATAGCAATAGGATAACCTGTAAAACACCCTTTATTTCAGCATTAAGTCCTTATAAATAAAAAAATAAAAAAACTTGTCGACCCTCATTGTTTATTTCTGAGTAATGACCATTATATCAATATGCAAGTATCTGCAAGGTTTAAATAAATTTCATTGGAGTTGTTTCAGTGCCACCTTAACTTTAAGCGCGCCTAATGCGCTCTTACAACATGAGCGCACCTTATTCGCGCCTAATGCGCGCTTATGACAAGCTATACCATAAAGATTTTATTCATTTTATTTTATGTGATGCAAGTCTACTTGTAGATTATTTATCATTGATCATTGTTCGTTGATCATGGGAATTTCTAGAAAGGCAGGAATTAAAGATACAATTCCCTCGATGGAATTTATTGTGAGATTATTAAAGTGTTATGTATTTTTTTATCAATGTCTAACTGCTTTGTAAGCAGACGTGAAATCTTCTGTTAAGTGCTGCAAGTTTGATGCGCAGTTCTTCTTGCAAAATGTCTTTCTGATAGCGATCCGATGATTGTTTCCACTTGTTCCATCTTGTCTTGTCAACTTGTACAAATGTAGGAGTCAAACCGAAGATCTGACAGAGACGAAGGAATTCAATTCAATTCAGTGAGTATCACTCACTTGACAATGATGCCATGACGGTGTCGAAACGTTGTGCGTTTGTTATTGTATTATTCTAGCAAAGTGCTTGCTAAAAGGCTGGGTAGCTTTGAGAGATTTCAGTAGTTCAAACAGATTGAACACTGATAATAGTGCAAGAAACATCAGGATTATAGTTTTTCTCGTGATGTCATAAAGTCATGAAGCGTTATTTTTTGCATACAATTGTTTCTGGCAATGTTGCCTGAAGACATAATTATGCTAAAGACAACTGAAGATAATGTGAGGAGTTTATCCAAGTACAGGTTTTGCTCGTTTATTTAAAAAAAGGAAGAAGAACTGTTTTTCAGCAGCGCTTCTAAAGTTAATAGCTCGAAACTGTTATCAATTTAGTGAAAGGCAAGTAGGTGTAAAGGCTGTTTGCACAAAAAAGCGAACATAATACATACTTTCATTTCAACGGAAATCAAATACTTTAATTCAATAATGCAATCAGTAATAAATTTGAAATGGTCAGAATGCTTGTTCGCTAAATTGTTGACACCTTCTTTTTATTTAACTTTAGAGTGGCGCTCATGAAAATTTATTATAGGTCTTGAGGAAAAGTTGTATTTTTGCTGAACCTGGGCGCATCAGTTTATTGTGACACAAAACGTCTGAAGATTTAATTGATCGCCTTTTAGTCAACAAAGGGTTTCTTGGTTCCAGTTCTGTTGTTTTGCGTTTGTAGATAGGTTTCTTTGATACGTTCAACTTGTTCCTGTGGAGTTATAGCAAGATTCATTTGTTAGATTGTAAACCTTTAATTAAACTAACGGGCCTTACCAGACATAAATGCACGTTTCCGAAACCGGCACATGTCAGATTGTTTAAATTGTTGTAAAATGTTATCAGTTGTATATTGATATTGAACAGTGATTTATACTTTTGTATTTGGTTGTTGTAAACGTGTACGCAAGTCTTTCGTAAATTGTCTCTATTTTTTTTCACACACGTAAATACATGTAAACAATTACGCGCCATTGGAAATCTAACTTTACCCAATTTGACTTTAAAGTCGTATACAGCAGTAAAAGTAATAATTCAAACTACTTCAGTGCATCCTTTACTGGTTGCTTACTTGTAAAGCAAATGTGCACTATTGCTGAAATGCGTTTTCGGTATAAATTTCCTGCTCCTTAAAAATACTCCTTTTCATGTCAGTGGTTCATACACATTGCTGTTCTTGTGTGCTACCAAAACGTATTTCCTAATCGCTTGTAATAACAATAAAAAAGAGAATTGAATTCGTGTTGATAGAGAACTGTTACAGACCGAAAACGGAAATAAGAAAAGAATAAACTGTTCAGCAAAGAATAAATTGTTTTAAACCAAAGTTCCCCCTTTGGTTACAAAAGATCCTGGTTTTACTTTTGGTTACGAAAGATCCCGGTCTTGTTACAAAAGTGCCACATAGTTGCAAAAGTGCTCTATGGAATGTGACAAAAGTGCCCTGTACAGGTTACTAAAGTTCCTCATGTTACAAAAGGTCCCGTTTTTTGTTACAAGTTCCCTTCCTAGGTTACAAAAGTGCAGATTCATATGGCTCCCTCCCTCTTTCCCTCCCATCCACTCTCCCTCCCTCCGTCCCTCTTTCCCTCCCACCCACTCTCCCTCCCTCCCTCCCTCCCTCTTTCCCTCCCACCCACTCTCCCTCCCTCCGTCCCTCCCTCTTTCCCTCCCATCCACTCTCCCTCCCTCCGTCCCTCCCTCTTTCCCTCCCACCCACTCTCCCTCCCTCCGTCCCTCCCTGTTTCCCTCCCACCCACTCTCCCTCCCTCCCTCCCTCTTTCCCTCCCACCCACTCTCCCTCCCTCCCTCTTTCCCTCCCACCCACTCTCCTTCCCTCCCTCTTTCCCTCCCACCCACTCTCCCTCCGTCCCTCCGTCCCTCCCTCCCTCCCTCTTTCCCTCCCACCCACTCTCCCTCCCTTGCTCCCACCCACTCTCCCTCCCTCCCTCTTTCCCTCCCACCCACTCTCCCTCCCTCCATCCCTTCCTCCCTAACTCTCTCTCTCCCTCCCTGCACTATTTTGACTTAACCCTTCTTGAACACTTACTCCATTGCTGAGTTAAGCAAACATGCTCTTCATTCTTTGCTTGTTTTTATTTAGTGACCAGCCAAGGATTACAGGGAATTGGAAATTTGTCATTACTAGTAAGTATAAAAAAATTATCATTTTCCCTTTGATGAAAATACAAGGATGACGAGTATGACATTTCGTATCATTCCAGAGAACGTTGGATCTATCAAAGAATTTGGTTGTGAATGACGAGTTACTGTTTACCATTGGAAGAAGTTGTATTCATCTATGGTAGGTTTGCTTTTTCATGCTTTGTTATAGACTGCGAGCAGTATCTCTTTTGCTTTAAAGTCCCTGGGGAAGAACGCAAAAACGAACGAGCGAGCTCGATATACGAGCGGCGAAACTGCGAGCGTCCAGCTTTCGCGTTCGTCTCCACGGAATTTAAAGCACGAGAGACTGCTCGCTACCGGCACTGATGATGGAAACACTCGTTCGCGATCTCTTTCGATTCTTTCACTCTGTGTAAGTGAACTGAATCACTAACTCCATAATTACACCCCTAAGCGAAATGACGAATATCCTCATCCTTTCCATATGGGAGTCCCCCTGCGACCCTTCCACCCAACTCCGGCCTCCGAGACTGATTCACACATGTGAATTGACATTGCAAGAGATAAAGCCCAGAAACTCGCTATTGTGACGTTCCTCGAGCAGATGGCATGAGCTAAACGAAAAAACGGACCAATTTCTCCCCTTTGATAGACTCGCAATTACAGTGCGACTACTTAAACCGGTCACTTGCAAAAACATTCAAGAATAACCGGCCATGTTGTACCGGGTTTACTCACAAAAGCTCAGGGCGAGAACTACAAGCGGGGAACACTGAGACATATTATCAAGATGGGTCAATCTTGACGTTGCTCATATTAGCGGCTTTCAACTTGTTGTTGCAGTTCTCTGAACCTGGATTCGTGTCAAGGAGAAATAACAGATGCAGGATTACAATGTCTAGTCTCATGTTATCAGCTATCTTCTCTTGTTATAAGCTACATTGACAAGGTGGGTACCCTGTGACATAAACTTTCTAAGGATACTGTGCAACGCGGGGCAGTTGATCGGCGCTAAAATATTCTTCTTTAGTAAATAATTAAGATGGTAAATTTTAAGCTCGGGGATAAATAATGAAGATAAATTGTTCAACAATGACGCGTGGCTTGTGTCATTGCTGAACAATTCATCCTCATTAATTTCTTCTTTGTTTTCATTTGTTGCTGCTAATGTAACTCAAGTATGGCGTTTTGAATTTGTTGTGATCTAAATTGACATCGTTTTCTTGTCAGATAACAGACGAGGGCGTAGTTCATCTGTCCGCAAATGGGACTCTAGAGCGGCTAGTGGCTCGTGCGTGTACAGGACTGACAGACAAATGTGAGTCATAATTTTTTTGTTTTGCTGATTATTTCCTGAATATAAAGGACACTGTCGCGAATTATTACATGATTTTGAAGAAGCCCAGGCCATCTGAGGATAGCCATACCTTTTACAATGGGTTCCGACCGTTTTGTTTTTGACCACTGATTTTGTGGATTATAATTAAGTAAAAAGGGATTAAAGTATTTAAAGAAAGTCGTACGTAGACTAGTTGTTCTCTGGTTATTTTCACAGCAATGGAGAGTCTAATAAGGCACTGCTGTCAGTTGACAGTGTTGGATGTCAGTGGTTGTGGCAACATCACCAACGCCTTTGTTGATCTGCTGGCTCTGTACTGTACATCGGAGGATCGACCCAGTCTTACCTGCACAGTGGGAGGTAGGGTCTGGATACTAGCCTTAGAAGGAACTAGTTTCATTGTTATATGTGTGGTGCGGACGGAACAAGATTTAGTGCTTCGTCTCAGGTCGAATAGGTTGGTAATTCGGGAAGTCTCCATTTAAATCCTTCTGGTTTGGAATGAGCGAACAAAAACTGCTCTTTAGGAATTGAGCCCCGTTTGTTTCTAAATGAGCAGTAACTGACTGTGTGTTTGTTTGGTCTATAACAAGCCATATTCCTGAAATGATGTTATGGTGGTATTCCATGCATGTGCAGTTGAATCCCGATAACTCGAACCCTCAAGGGAAATCGAAAAAGGTTCGAGCTATCGGGAGTTCGAGTTATCGAGGGTTAAAATTAGTAAGAAAACTACCTGAAGGGGAATCGAAAAAAGTTCGAATTAGCTTGAGGTTCGAGTTATTGAGGGTTCGAGTTATCGGGATTCAACTGTATTGAAAATCTACTTTGTGTTTTCCCTGAACGTGTACTTATCTTCTGTCGTAAAAACTTCTCAATGAACCTATCAGGTACATCCATTGACGAAGAAGCGATATCTCGGCTGCAGCAGACGTCATGTCGGTGTCAAGTGTTTCGCGATGATTTCTCCATTAGCGGGAGGACGGATGCTGTCCCGTCTTATGGCTCAGGTATGTAATCCTCGCGACGGTTTCAATGGCGTCGGGTAGCTGTAGCTCACACGAATGGCTTGCTACCCTTTGAGAGAACAATAGAACAAACAGCAGGAACAATGCCCCAAGCCCCTCAAAACAATGGCAACTGCTACACTGAAGGATCAACAGAATTACAAGCTTTTAAGTGTTAAAACACTACTGTTTTAAAGGGACACTGTCAGGGGGATTTTTCTCCTTTTAAGTAAAAAGTACTAACATAGGCGAAGTACTGTCGTTCGTACACGAAATGCACCTAGAACATCAAGATGAAGATATATAAAAAAAATTGTTGTTGGAGGAAGTGGGGAGCCGTTATTAGTTTATAGCTGTTTTTCACGGTCAAAAGGTCAGAACTTGAAAAAGTCAGCCTAACCTTTTTCAAATTGAAATCTAAAGTTCCTGATGGCATCACAATAATATCAATTCTTTATAGCTGCAGTAGACTGGCATAGTAATTTTTACAAAACTGAACCACTATTTGTAGGTTTCCATACGTCTTTACGCTCTTGAATTTTTGAAGTGAACCTCGTGACAGTGTCCCTGTTATGTCAAACCCTTTTAAACTTAGCATACACAGTAAATCACATTTTTGAACTGCGGTGAAAAATTCTAACGAAAGGTTGCTTTATTCTTAAAGGTGCTTTCTACTGCGAAGATGATGACGATGATGACGAGTTCGATGAATTTGGTGATGAGTTCGATGATGATGACGACGAAGGTGAAGAGCTTGTTCACAACATCGTCGATGATGAGGAGACCTGGATGGCCGAGGACTCGTTATGGTGGCGTCCTGACGATGCTGAGGATTTTCTGGAGGCTGATTATCCTTCGTTACTGGCGGAACAGTTGTATAGATCTTAATAAAAGAAAAAAGAAGCGAAGAAGCGCTCCTAAAATGAGATCCTTCTCGAGTTCGGGTGGTTTACGTGACTTTGACAAAGAACGATATCACGAACGTGACACAGTGTCTTGGGATTATGTGACTGAAATTTGCGTGACTCACTGTTACGAAACCCTCTGAGTAAGTGGCAAGTTGTTAATGCACCAATCGGTTGTCAGTTATTGGCTCACGAAACAACAGGCAAAAACAATGCCAGCATCAAAATATTACCAACGGCGTGAGTCAAATTGCGTGACTCACTTGAATGGGAGAACATTTCGCAGCCTATGACGTGTTTCATATTCGAATAGCTCGTAATGTAACGGTCCCAATGTGTCCATGACGGCATAAAGAACTTGTGATTGATTTTTTAGGAAAAAAGAACTGTTTTTGCTATCTTTGCGTTTATTTCGTTTGTGTTGTTGATAAAAAAAATCGTCTTCCTCAAGAGATGGACTGCTTTAAGATCAGGTGCTTGAAATAAGGAAAACATCACTACTGGTTATCCACGAAAGCCGAGGAGCGACTTCCGACGTCTGACTTTCAACTTCCAACTTCCGACTTCCGAAATTAGACTTTATAGTGAACTTCGGTTTCGAATCAGTACGAGAAACACTGTAGACGATCAGATTGTGATATGGTAAATCCAGCATACTTCCTCATCCATTTTATCCAACCAGAGAACAAAACATGTACAGCTATATACTTATACAATGTTTGTCACACTGACTCGAAACCGAGGCTCACTACGAAGTCGGAAGTCCGAAGTTAGAAGTCGGAAGCCTGAAGCCCTTCCTCGACTTTCGTAGATTTTTACAAACAGGTCAGACAAGTGTTTGCGGATTTTGGAATGTAAATATTTTATTCTGAAATTTCACATAATCTTAATAACTCTTCTCTGTACAGTAATAATAAGGATACAATAACTACCGCTGTTCAATTCGATTATGCTATCAACTTGATAGCATTCTTTGTAAATTGCTAGTCAATCTAACGCTACGCTCCCATCCATTTGTCCTAGGGTCTCCTGATAGCCTTTAAATTTTAGGTGTTTTTTTTTTCTAAACTCTACTGATAGCAGAGTCTTGGAGGCAAATCGCCTGACTTAGGCCCTATTTATGATTCTAGCGCTAGGATCATCTTTTCCATGTGAATAGGGCCTTAGCCTCAATTACACGACAAAATCAAAGCCAATGGTACACATAGTTCACTTTCCTTGACTACAACTCGTTCAAATTCCTACTCAAGACGAAATGATTCGGTTTATATTCTTCCTCTGTGAACGTCTAAACGGCTCTTTGCCCTTCCTATTCCCTGCGTTTTCATTCTTTCAATTCAGTGTCAACACTTTCAGTCAATTATTGACATTATTACGCAGCACTATCTCGTTCTCCAGTTAAGTATTTCTGACTACTCAGGCGGCTATTAGAGAAGCTTACTTTCTCCGCTTTTCCCCGCGCTTCTTGGCAGCAGGTGAAACAGCGCATGGACAGATGTCGCTTGCTGCCGACTTGACGCGGGGCCACATAAGCCAATGTGCAGCCAGCAGCGAATTCCACGACGCGATATAACGATTGGAATACCAACCAAGGCCAGGGTTGAGGGGTCTTGACTTCGTCTAGGTACATGTTGTGTACGCCAATAATGGAATACAACTGAAGCGCGCAGCTTATAAATCCCAGGAACACTGTAATATAGGTGATCTTGACAAGTTTTGACACATTCGGTCGATAGGGACGCGGGTTGGTCTGGCCGTCGGAATCCCGAGCGCGCAGGCTTGTTTGCCCGAGGCGGGAGATTCGCGTATGGTTTCTCTGAACGTAAGTCACAATTTTCGTGCCGCTGTAAATGAAGCTTACAGAGAGAACGAAGTTGAACACGATGTAAAACGACTGGCAAATGATGCTAAGCGTTTTCCAACTGGCAAATAGCGACACCATTATTTCTGTGAAGAACGCAAGGCTAAAATGAAACAAAATGACGCCAGACAAGAATCTACCGCTCTGAAGTTTCTCCGGGTACAGTTTGAGTTTCATCACCTGAAGGAATGCCAAGTGAACCAGTGAAAACGAGGCCGTGATGCACGGTAGGGCGATACCGAACAGTATCCGAGTCAATATCATCGGACACACGGGTAATAAGTTGCATTGTTCAGACTCGTAAGGATTGATGAAGAAAAATAAAGCCCGCGTCAAGCCTAAAACGAGCAGGAGGCTTGTAATAACCAGGGTTAAGTGCCCTCGTTTCGTGCGCCGTTTAATATTGACAACATCTATCAATGTTATCAGCGAGTACACGGCGAAAAGGGCGAAAAGTGTACCAAAACCAATCCAGTGCAAATCCCAGGCCCATTGCCAGGTTTCCAGTGCAGGGCCCCATTCTGGGATGGGCTCAGCAGCAACGGGGCTCTTTCCAGAGGGACTAGCAGGGTTGGGCTCCACTTCAGCCATGAGTTAGGCGATCGTTTTCGTCATTTTACCTGAAAAAACAAATGTTGACAACACTTTTAAGCAATTACAAGGCGAGAAAATTAAGCTCAGTAATGTCCGAGTTGACCATAAATCATAACATGAATTATTTTAGTACTAGTTTAGAGAGTCTCTCCGGTTGTAGTTGACAAATTTGATACAAAATTCATTAATGAAAAACGCTCAGCTTTCAGTTTTCAACATCATCATCACTGACCATTTCTCCCTAGAGCGATTTAATTTAAATTGAGATCACCGTCCGTTTAACAAAGAGAAATCGCTTGGAAACTCTCTGGGGTTTTAATCTCTCATGCTTCAACCAAGTTTCAAGTTCTATTCTACAATTCATAAGTTTAGCTAATACCCGTCGAAAACTTCCTTACGAACCATAATTATTTATATTCGTCTATCACTGCAATATAATTTGGGTCTTGTAATTTTACAACTGCGTGTTCCGGTAAGAATAATCCCCGTACGATATTCTCTCTCTGTTTTTGTTTTCCTACAGTTACAACTTCCTGCTTTCAAAAATAAATAAAGAAATAAAAATAAATGAATGAATACATAAAGTTCCTAATTAGAGCGGTTTTCACTTGAGTGTCGAAAGTAAATTGCGTTTGCTTTGATTTTGCATTACTACGCTAAGTGATTGGCTAAAAAATCTCGCGCCACTTTCTCAGCCAATCAGGAGTAAAACCAAAACCAATCGTGACTCGCTCGCGCACGTTTTCCCGCGCTTCGTGCCAGTTACATGTATTTGCTTCGAGTTTTGATTGGTTCACTGGATTTTCTGTGTCGTTTGTGATTGGCCAGACTGATTACTTTGGTTTTGTTTTTACGACACTCAATTGAAAACTGCTCTAACAACCAAAACTATCATACGTTACGAGAAATACTTTGTGCTTTCTGATTGCCTTTCTGTAGAACGAACATTATTAGGAGATTATAATTAGTCTACTACTTTGTCCTGTTTTTAAGACGCGTTAAAAAGGCCTGAAGCGACAGACACTCGTTCGGAAAAAGCTAGTCTTTCGAAAAACTTTGCTGAACGTAAACAGGTTTTTCTGTCCGAAAGCTTCAGTTATATTACATTATTGGAATATCCGAAAAAAAAGACTTCCTCTGATTCTAAAGAAATTAAATAGTTAATTTTTTAGGCTTTCTTTTTGCAATGATCTTTCATGTATAAAATATATATAATTCATTGTTGGTGCATTTTACGAAAATTTTGGATCGATTTTCACCATTAAACTAACTTGAGTTCAAATATTTTGAAAACTGAGGGGACTCTAAAATGAAGAAAATGAGTGAGTCTGACTTCACTGATTCGCAGCTCAAAGAATACATCAACGGATTTTCGTTACAATAAAAAGTACAGTAAAAGGCAATGATTTTTTAACAGGAATCTGACGCCCCTAATTTAGGCAACTTTTCTTACCTAAAAACAGTGATGTTTGCAAGTCAATTTTCGCATGTTTTCGGTAAAGGGAAATTTAAGTCGACATCTTCAAAATATATGAAACATTTTAAAATTGCACGATAGCTAATGTTGGTAATTCGGGTTTCTGCACAATGCTCAGATTTATATTGAAATCTCATATAGAATAATAGCGATGATAAGCCTACATCTCCGTAATTGCTATTTTATGAATTTTAAGCTCTTAAAAGAGCATTAACGTGAACAATGACAATTTAAAAGTTTTTAACTTATTAACCATGCATTAAACAATCGATTTTCAATGAAAATGTTTAAACAAAATCCCGTAAAATTAAACTGACGATATTAAAAAATAGATTTAAAATCACATTGTATAACGTAAAACATTTCAAATTGAGATTATTTAAAAATTAACAATGTGATTTTATACATTTTCTTAACACGGTGAAGCCAATAGATATGCATGAAATAAAGACTTTTTGTGAGTGTATAATCCAGTGGATTTATACATACCTTAAAGCGTTTCAAATGAGATCTTGAAGAGTTCTAACACAAGTTAATCTGAATGTACTTTTGATCGTGCACCTTAATATTATTGTCGGAGTGAGTGGGTTTAACAGGAAAATGTTTGGTCAATGTGACGTATTGATGAACGACGCGAGCGAACTGTTTTCTACGAACAAATGACGCATCCGGACCGTCAAGGTTCGTGAAATAACAGTGCTCGCGGACTGCGTGGGAAGGTCATACAGGAAATTGTTGACCCGCCATGACGTAAAGACCAAGCGAAGCGTTACTGCGAGAACCGAAGATTTTCAGTACGGCCCGAGGAACTCAATTTCTGTGTTTAGTCATGATGTTTTTGAAGTTTTTATTTTTGGAAGCTCTAGAAGATATCCTTGCAAAAGCAAAAATAAGTAAATTGTATCTGCGTTGAATAAAGCTGAAAAGTAGATGGACGCAAGGCATGCTCCGTTAACCCGTCCGGCCCTGTGTACTTTGGACAGTACAAGAAATTGCGTCATCGGAGCCGTAATTCGCATTGAGCCCCTGGCAAATTAACGTATTCTAAACGGATGTACTTCTTTTTGAACTCTGCAAAGTCAGTGCAGCGCAATGCTCGAGCAAATTTGAATTGAAAGTTGCAAGTTGCGTCGAGCAAACTGCCAAAGATTATTGGAAAATTGTGCTACAACATTGCAAAATTCCCATCAAAAGAACATCCAGCTGCAGCACTAAAAGGCTTTGCCGGTCCTCTTTTAGCGTCAGTTGGTTTATTAAATGACCGAAAACTTGCAGCTCAGCTTATTACCAACCACAAAAAAAATGCAAAAAAGACGTGTGGCCATTTTCAAGAATAACAATTTTTAGGCCGTTTATGACGGTTTAAATGATTTGAACGCATTTGCATGGAAGAAGGAAAACCTTGCCTTTCAAGGGTCAGTTAGCAACTGAGAATGAGCTAGAAATAAAAGATTTTTTTATCGCCGAGTTATGCCTCATGTCGTCTTACATACTACCGATTCTCTTTCATTTCTGGAATATTAAAGCTATATATATTCGAGCTAATTTTACTCTCTTCCCATTCTAAACTTGAATAATTCTCATTGTGGCGACGACATATCCTTAAAATAACCGGCGAACAATCGCCTTGTATTTACTCTGGGTGTGGTTTGGATTGGTGTGCGTATCACACCGCTTACGTTCCACTCTGTTACACAATTGACGTCAATTTGGTTAAAAAATAATATATGGCCGACGTTACAATCCGAGGGTAATCAACATGGCCAATATAATTAGAGTAGATAAGTGTCTGCTAAATCAGTGAAGAAATTGTTAATTTTGGAGCGGGAAAGAGAGACGAACCGGCCGCTAAAACTGCGAAGGAAAAACCAAATCATTGAACAGTATCGCAAAGAAAATCAGTTGAAAATTAAATTACATTACGCGAATACTGTGAATTTTTTATTGATAAACTTTTAACCCTGAAGAATGCAAGAAAGGAACATAACAGATGGCAGCCTCTTCTGAAGTTTCGTTTTGTAGTTTGAGTGTTAAGTTAAGCAATTGTTAAATTCGGGTTTAGAATTATATTAAAGCAAGTTGATGTTATGGACTATATGTGCGTCCCAGCCATTGGAACATGCAAAACCCATGCATTTAATTTACCTTACCTCGGTAACATTATTGATATCGCACGCAACTCCATGCAATATCACTTATTATTTTCTTCTTCCACTGACCAAATATATCACAGTAAAAATATCATGTCGTCGTTGCTAAAGAAAAAATGTTTAGGACTTCGAAATAGTTGAGCCTGAATGTCATGTGAAAAATGAATGAGTTAAATCGTAAGCAAAGTTGAGGACCGCATATTAGGTGTAATACATTATATAAAGAAAAATTAAATAGGAAATAATTCCGTGGACAGATCGTTATGAAATAATTATTACATTTGTCAGGAAATAACTAAAACAGATAACTCACTGATTTATTTAACCCAACGGTTTGCCAAGTTTCTGCGCGTTGATGTGTTATTGTAGTTTACATGAAGGTCCTGTTGTTTGTGAAGTAAATATATTTCTGAATTTCTGTTGTGTAGTTCCTTCGGTTTGAGTAGTAGTTAATGTGCTAGTTCCTGTAGTTTTTGTAGTTCATTTATTCTGTGTATTGTTTGCAGTTCCTGTAGTACTTGTGTTGTTACTATGTAGACTAGAACTGTTGGCTGTGTAGTTCTTATTGTTCGAGTAACTTCAGTATAGTTTGTGAAGTGTCAATGTACCTGTCGTTGTTCTTGTAGTTTGCATAGTTCGCTTAGTTTGTGCATGTAAGCTACGATCATCTCAAAATATAACGGCGTTGTTAACGATCATAGCAAAATACTAAAATTGTTTCGTGCCATTTTCCCTAAACTATTTGTTATTGCATGCGTGCTGTTATAAACCGCAGGGCAAATCTACTTATGCAGTACAGATCGCGATTTCTAGTTTTGTTTGTTTCGAATCTTCGGTCCGTTATCATAAACCTCTTCATCTAAATACCCAAATATAAGATTTAACGGTCTCCGTGTTAGAATATTGGAAAACGAGTTAGTCATACCTCAGTTCGATCCAAGAGAAGTCCTTTTATATTGCGCCATTTTCGCAGTTTGCCGGCCTTTGCATCGTATAGCCAAGGAACCCTTGACAAAAAAACTCCCGCTGCAATGTTTGCAAACTTCCGTTGAAATGATTGTGAATAACCTTTTAGCTTTCACGCTAGTTGAGTTAAATCCTGGAAATCTACTTCTTTTCTCGTCGATGCTTGCACTTTTCTGTCTCAGCTTAAACTAGTATGCATGTCTAATATCATCGTCTTTTTGAAATGCAATTATCTATGCAAAGCTATGTCTCTTGTTGAATAGCTTAGTTTATGCATCGCTACCCTCTGCCAATAAGAAAGTTCATTTTCACACCAAAGAATTAACGCTTTAGGCATATTCTCGGTGACAGTTTAAGCTTAATTGTGTCTTGTTATTGTATTCTTTTCAATAAGATATTAGTAAAGTTACACAATATAATGCATAACAGTTAGATTTTTTTTTTTGGGGAAGGCCCCTTAATTTCCTATTAGTTTTGTGAGGTTATATTGGTTTTTGCACCGTCTCGCACGAAAAGCAGAGGCGGGGATTTTTACTGAAGGTTTTATTTATGCTGCCGAGATTGAAAAAGCAAAAGATAGATGTAAAACATTACTCGCAATTTAGTTTTTAGTTTGTTTTTTATACGAGACAAAATGATGCGTCGCTGTGGTTTAAAAAAGGGGTGGGATTAAAGTTAGCGACAATTAAGTGATATTGTATATATACTTAAAACCATTGTACTGGATGAAGTTAAAGCAATTTACAGTGTTAGGACTAAGAAGTTTGATTGAATAGAAGTATAATGAAGTTGATCCTTGAACACATAGAGGGAGGTTCTATTATTTGTTTCAAGAGGGGACGCCTGTTCGCATTTTTTTTTCTTTTCAATCAATTTATTGTTCTAGGAGCGTTATGTGGGGCAAGTACTAAATTATTACTCGGATAATGAACAATTAGTTTATTTCTTTAAGTATCTGACAATGCAATTTGATGACTATTCAACGAATAGACTTCTGGGTTCCAATATTTTTGCGACAGTTCAGGCAGTTTTAAATGTTCAAGTTGCCAAAAAGCTGGCACTTTATTTCGTTTTCAGGTTTTCTTTTCGCGATATACTGATCCTTTCATACGCATAAAGTTATAAAAAAGTTCGTTAATTAAAGAGCACATAAGGAGTCTATAAGAGGGCATTATTTATAAAATCATTAACACTGATATTTAGTTAATTTCCATAGGAGTATCTTGATGGAGATACAGTTATTCACCGAAGTGGAAATGAATAGCAGGAATAGTACTTTGCTAATCACCTCCGAGTTTACCAATCAGAGGGCGCGAAAAGCACTATTCACTTGTGCCGGTATAAATTTAAATAACTTACTATTTCTGAAAGGTGCTTGATTAAGCAATTTTAAAAAAAAAAATAGGGCCCCAATGGGTCCATGTGTTTTGCTGCTAGAGCAAAGTCTTAGGGAACATGTTGATGAAAGACAAGTGAGTCGAGATTGAAATCCAACGTCTTTTATTTCTGTCACTTGTGTGCAGGTTAAATTGTAGTCACTTTGTGTTAATTCATCCTGATAATTTTACTGATCAAAATTCAGAAATTATAAATAATCGCACGCGCACCGGCGTACAACAACAGAAAGACGGCGTTGAACGTAACGCAAAGTTCATTTTGAAAGCGAAAGTTTACAAATAATTATTATCATTCGTCAGTCATCCCTTCACGCATGAACACTCGTCGAATTTCAGTGTCTTCACAACAAGATCGGAAGATCGATAAGGACCAATTTTTGATTCTGCGAAAGTTCGTTTTCTTAAAGTTTTAGAAATTGTGAAGTTGGAGGATCTGAGGACTGCGAGCGGCAGTGCTCCGGAACATTATTTTCACGCGTTAATTATCTTCACAAAATACTGTGGCGCCAGCGCGTCTGGCAGTCAAAAATATTTTTCAAAAAACTTTCCCTTTCCAGCTATTTTAGCGGGGCTTATACTATAGTACCTACCTGTCAGTGTAGAAAAGCGAAATTTAAGGATGAACTTTTATTAAATGACGACCGTATTATTTTTTGTGGACTTTAAAGTCTACACATTGTTTCATGCAGTTTCCGATTGGGGGGTCACTTTCCGTGATAACTCGAGTTAGTGCTCGGACGTTTCGAAGTGAGGAGGATCCGAAGTTGGTGAGATGGGCAGCAAGGCAGTAACCAGAAACGATAGTTGATTCGACTAGTCAGAAGCTGCACAGTTTCGAAGAATGTGGGAAATAACATCAAGGCCTTCAAAGGCAGCGGTGGCGAGAGAAAAAAATACATCCGACCGAATCTCAATTAATGAGCGAAACTGCGTCATAGTCCCTCAATTGACTCGCTTTCCACAGTTTTTTTTTCTTCGGCTGAGCTTTATCGCATATAGTATGTCTGTTTTTTCACGCCAAAAACTATCAAACAAGTTCGCTAATTACTTTTTGACCGGGATATAATCACCAGCCATTCCTAAGTAGTTATTAAAAAAGACCGAGAAGAGAACTAAAACATTGTCATGAAAAGAATAAAAATAACATCGAACCGTAGAATATGCATATATCCAAACCGTGCGACAAAATAATTTAATTGTCGGTTCAAATAACGTACTTCGCCGCCTCTCAAAACACCGATTTCAAGTGAATATTTCGTAAACAGAAAAAAATATTTCTCCGCCTTTCTACGCAAGTATAAGAAATGAAGCTAATTTCAAAAAGGTTAAAAAAGAAATGAAAAAGGGTAAGCAGAACGTGCTCCGCACATTTTTTTTTGAATATTAGCGGTGAAGGGACAAAAAAAGTTTCGTACGACTAAAGTCACACCACGCTCCTATTCTCACCCAAGCGGAATGTTACATAGAAGTAAAGTTTAAAATTGCTTAGTTTCAAATTCGATAGCGGCATTTTTTTTTTAGTATGGTCGCCCGATATGGATTTTTTTGTGAAATAATAATTTTAGTATTTTAGTTTTCTTTAGCTCGATCAGTAGCGGTGCAGCCGAAAGGAGTAGAGAGTATAAACGAAGATTGCGAGTTCAAGTTTCGCTAAATGAGATAAGGAGTCGCGCCCTTTTCAGCTTTTCCTCGTCGCGATTTGGCCCGTCTAATGCGATCGCGCCGTGATTTTTTTTCATGGAGATTACTCGGTAGTCAGATTTCTCCTCTGTTACGGCACTTACACCTTACGGTCCTTACGGCACAAACTAGCTCAGGTTTGTTGCAGCCATTGCGGCTGCAGCAAAACACAAAAACTGGATTGAGCGACTATCTTTTAGCAATTTAATCGAAAAACTTTAATAAGTTGACAAATGCGAATACTTTAATACTCCGTCGATTAGCGTAGAGTTCATGCTATAAAAGGTCATGCTATCCATTTAAAACTTCGCTTGAAGCTTAAAGGAGCTACATCACGAACAACGTATCTTGAAAAAATTGGCAAGTTTTTTCAAGTTTGTCAATCGTCTTAATCTTTGTCAGTCGAAACCATCCATGTTTGTTTTCGGCTTTTTATTTCTGCGTTGCTGTTTTTCTACGTTGTAAAACTACTATTTTGATGTTTTCTTTAATTTAAAATTAATCAGAAAAATAACTTAAAATACCGTGACATAGCTCTTTAAAGTCAAGTTTCTCGTCAAAAATTGCAGGAGCCACTTAATACGTATTGCAGCGCAGAATAGAGAAATTCAATTACCTGCCTTCTCCTTCCCAGGCATTCTGGTTCGAGTTTTTCTGAACAACGGTGTAATTCGACTTTTTACGGTCTCGTGGCGGTCTTCACTCAGATATTCCATTGAAGCTCATTGAGTCATGGATATACGCGAGAAGAGCCCACCCTTTAATTTTCAATTACTATGTTGTCTAAATACTAAATCATGCAGGAATTGAGCAGCCGTACATGGACTAGTTAACTCCTCAAGTTGTCCCGATCTTTGCGATCAAGCTTAATTGCAAAGCCAATTACAAGCGGCAAAGTGAGACAGTGAAGGTGTAAGACTGTGAGCCCCAGTAACCACATGAACATTCTTAGTATGGTTCTCCATAGGACAACTGACCTGACTATGTGCATGGCTATATATTGAGCCGTGACGAAAAAATGGATATTCAATCGAGTCCTGCATGGCAACCTTCCTCGTAATTTAATTCCAGCAACGGGTGCATAATTGTTTTATGTGAAAAACCACCTTTCTGTGGCTACTCAATCTCGTACCGAAAGTCTGCGTTGCCAATGACAAGCGGCCAAGAACAGAGAGGCAGCCTCGCTACCATGCTTGACCACTATTCAACGAAACGAAAGTTCTTGGTACGCGGCTGGGGCCTGGTGCTAACCAACACTCTGCATTTCCACTTCTCCGTTTTCTTTCCTTTGTTCAGGGCTAACTTCCCCTGCGTGTTTACCCTTCGCCTTCGCAGATAACCTCAAAGGCAAGTTGCTAGTGACTGTATTCAATGCTAAGTTAGCCGCATTCAATGCATTGGTCGCTGATCCGGGCAGTTCAATGCGCATGCGCTTCTGCCTCTCTTCGATGAGGGCGCTGACCGAGCAAAGGACACTGGACACGACACACAGACCCAAGGTAATTAGCACGATGGTGAAATTGACTGCAATCGTCTTGCCGTGATCTGTGGACTTTAGCTCACCGTCGTTAACGACGTAATCACCGAATCCTATTGTGGAAACACTAATGAATGTGAAATAACTTCCTTCGATGAACGACCAGTCGTCGGTGTGTGACGTCAAAATGGCGCCAAAAATAATCATAAGGATCATAAGCACGAAGGTGACGATGGTGCTCTTCATTTCAGCACTCCCCTTCACCACCCCCCTGAGGCACCGCGTTTTCTCCATGAAGCGGATGAAAAGACGGATGGCCAAACTCACGTGATTTCCTACGCTGAGTAACATGATGCCTGCGACTGGTATGCCCACGAGGCTGAAGAAGATACAGAACAGCTGACCTTGCCAAGTGTGAGGGGACATGTGGCCATAACCTTAAAAAGAGAGAGAAAAAATACGAAAACAAATTAAAGGAATCTGAACAAAGCCCTTTGTTCCACTCGCAGCTGACTCAAAGGAGCTGTGTCACGAAATGGCCTTCAAATTCAATGAAATACTAAAATAACCACTTAAAATAGTGAAGGAAAATTTCAATTACACAGCAAATACAAAAGAAGGGACGGATGGCCAAATGTGAAACACTGTTGTGAAGAAGATTGAAACGGATTGCGATATGGGTTTTTAAAATATTGTTGGGCTAAACAGTTTTCAAAGTTACTTCCGTTTGCTTGTTAGTTTAAATTATAACGCCAGGGAGACACGTTTGGTGGCAATGAAGCTATGGTTTTCTCATTTTGTTTCACAGAAAAAAATTCTTTGCAAACATTAAGTTTCATAGCGTGACACAGTCCGAACACAGTCCCCTCAAGTCCACGTTGGAATAAATGGCGCGCTCAATAATTCTCTTCCCTTCTCGAGAGATGTCTAAGATCCGAGATTTCAAAGTGTTTTTGATTGGTTGTAACTTGCGCGCAAAAATTCAAAACAACCAATCGGAGACAATACACGGATCGCGGGGCAATCAACCTCGTTCGCAAGGTAAGACAGAGATTCCTGTGAACGAGACTGGTCAAATTTCAGATATCTTTTGAGTGAGGCGGGAGAAAAATGGAACGCGTTTAAAGAACCGGCTGTTTTACTCAGACTGCTACAGCTAAACAAATGCGTTATCTGTATCTGTGATATTTCCCCGCTGCTGCGTTAACAATGTCAACATCTGGTCAACATTGAATCAGAAACCAATCACAGAAAAGACATGTTCTCAGCTAGTCAGGTGAAAAACGAAAATCAGTTTTGATTTGGCTTTCGCAGTCTTTTCTAATTTTCCTCTTCTGCTGCTCCACACGACATAAGCTACATGACACTGATTTATATTCGCACTGTCTGTATTGTAATCATTCGCTACTCATGAAAAATATATGTAGTGTCTCCGACAAGATTTTTTCAGGTATCGGTTAAAGATAATTTGTTTTGGAGTCATTTGTTATCAGTTACACCAACTCATTCACATTAAACCAAACTGAGTCTTTTAGGGTTTTTAAGCCTGGTATTCTCTTTGCAGTGAGTTGAAAATTCTATATTTTTTTGATCGGATTCTAAATACAGTAGGCTTTTTATTGATGTTTAGATGAGAGTGGTTTCCTTAAAAACAACGCGGGTTTCAAAATTCCTTTCTTTTACCAGATTTTCCAGAAATTTCTGAGACGGAATGAATTAGTAAAGCATTTGATAAAAACTTTTGCCACTATCATCATATCTCTGATTATTGAATCCGCAGACAGAACTTTGTAGTGTTTATGTAATGACTTTCTGAATCTCTTTATAGTGCGGGATTAAAAGTAATTGCTCGTTGAGATAGTTTTAATTCAGTGCAGTCGGTATGGTTGTTGACTTCTATAAATAGTCAAGTCAAGAACCCAAACATTTAATTAACACGGTGCTCTTTGCATGGAATCAATTTGTTTTGCCATAAGCCAACCTCAATGTTCGAGTTTTTAAATTTATTCATGGTATTTTATGTCAACAAGAAATTGTTTTGCATTCATGTGAGAAATATATGGAGTAATGAAACATTGGCGAAGTGACTTTTTCAGTCATGTCAGTTGTACGTACTTAAAGAAAATACATAAAAATCCCATATTCAGTTTGTGATGACTACAATTCTTGTCTTTTTATACACAGCATACATTAAAATTATAGATCTGTCTAAAAAGTAGTTGTATTTTCATATAGCTGAGAAAATATATATTACACACTGGTATAAACACAAATGGCTTGGCTTAATGAGAATCTTTAGCAAATACACTAAGTTTTAAAAATCGTTTAAAACATTTTCATTTATCCGCTATATCTCTACAAATATTAAAAATGCAAATTCTAGTAATTCTTACCGATTGTTGTCATGATTGTAAAAGCAAAGAAGACTGAATTGCTATAACTCCAGCGATTCAGCCTTTCAGCCTCTTCCCTGTCGTTTGCTTCTTGTTCGAAAGCAGATTCAAGTTGCCTTAAATCTATCAAGGTGATGTTATACTTGTCCGCCAAGCTTTCTTTGAGTTTCGTCGCATCAGACTTTCCGGTGGTGGCGTCCCCCTTTTCTTGCTCCAAAGCCATGAAAACTGCAGCACCAACAAGAAGTACAGCAACACAGATAAGTGTTTTTATCACAAGTGATTTCGGCTCAAATTTTATAGGCTCGTCCTCTTCCGACATCGCTGTATCTTTGTGAAAACAAAATGTCGACGCTCATCTATGCAGCCCTAATTGCAGCTGCTCAAATTTAAGCGACAATTTACCATTTGATTGACAGATTAGTGAATAGAGCCAAATAAAGTTAAACTAAGCTGTATTTAAAGGTAGCTACTCAAAGTACCTGTTTATTTACAAATAATTCCCAAATCAACCAATTTTATATAGTAGCTGGTGTAGTACTCATCCTAGCTTACGAAACGAAAGCATTTGCCGAATGTCCACACGTACCAAAACATTTTTGACGGAATTATTTGTACTGGGAATTCGTTTTCACTCTATCAGCTTTTTGGGAGACAAAATAAAAACAAGGTCTTCTTTGTTTAACCACACGATCTTGGTAATTACTCAGATATTTTGATTTGCATTCTCGAAACCACCTGCAGTTTCTACTTCGAGTAACTTAAATCCTGCAATTAAATGACGCTAATTATTATTGAGATTATCGAGCCTGTCCTTATCGGACCGTACAGTTTAAAAAGTTAAACCGAGTGTTTTAAATAAAATCTGACTCCAAATGCTCTAAACTGCATGATAGTGCTTTTGTTGAACTGTACCAAGCTATTCGTATCGATATTCAAATCTAGGAAGACGATTACGTGCTGAATTATTAACGACACTATCTGCTGTGGCATTCATTTTATTTATGGACTCATTTCAATTGATATACTGCAGCTTGAAATATCGACCCAAGTGTCGCTCAACTTTTTTAACAGCTGGAGTCCTAAGTCTTATTAAGTCCTATTGTTTAAAGCCATTCTCGTCCCCATAGCCCTTTCGTTTCCTTTAGCTGGCTGGGCCTTGGCACGAGGAAACAAAGGGCTCTGGGGACACAGGATTTCCAGTCCTAGATTCTAGGACTTCCGGTCTTCATGTATGCAGTCATGACGTTTCAAAAGGATGTATGAGAGAGTCGTTACGTTTTCGACTTCCGTTTAGGAATTCTTTGTTCCAAACAGCCAATCAAAAAAATTCGAATTAATTCCAAACGCCTATGTCCCCAGAGCCCTAGCGCCCTCCGTTTTCTCGTGTCAAGCCGGCTAAGAGAAACGAAAGGGCTATGGGGACGAGAATGGTTTAAAGCAGGATTAGTGCCATTTCGAAATTCAGTTTTATGAGTTGTCCAGAATGATTTCTGTAACATTTTCTGCCTTTTCAGGTTACTTTGAGTTATCAGAGTTATATGTTTCTAGAATTAGTAACCTAAACGTTTCCAAACGAGTGGAAGTAAACCTGGGTAGGCTAACCTGGGTTGGATTATTGGCGTTAATCGGTTCCGAAACAATGTTGTGATCTGAGAAGGTTGCTACTTCGTTTGCTTGAGAGTGATAAGAAGACAAAACGTTTTTTCTTCGTGAGTGATTCGTTTCGAGTGCTTTGCTCCAGAAACTGAATAAAGCCCTCCCCATCCCGGAGGTAGGGGATACCCAGCAAAGTTTAATACGAGGCGACTCCGGTACAAAGTCCAATTCCTTACCCTTTTTATACCGGCTTTGAAAAAAAAATATACTGATTTAGAAGTAACCCTTCTGTATACCTTTCTTAGAAAATTGTACCCCTTTATACCTTTTTAAATTTTTCACTTGAATAACGACAATAACCCCTTCAAAAAAAATCAGATAAATCTATAGACTTTCTCAAGGTCCTTTTAATTTTTTTTTTCTGGTGTCGCTCGCTCGCACGAGGTCGACTTGGAGCAAGTGTAATGAATCTAAGACAAATAAGTTAAGTGAGCCAAGTAAGCCAAGTAAGTGAAGTAAGCCAAGTAAGTGAAGTAAGCCAAGTAAGTGAAGTAGGCCAAGTACGTGACGTAAGTAAACATTTTTAAATGTTAATTTTTAAGTGCATTTTTGGTGTATTATTAAAATTATATACCCAAAATGCACTTATATAGTCAATGCACTCATGGCATTCACCCATGAAGTATATGCCCCAATACTAGTCTATACCTAAATGACAGTTTTCCCTACCCTTATAATTTTGGGCAGAGACTTCCCGTATAACGATAAACTAAATGCAAGGCTAGTCGGACAGCTAAAAAGGCTAGATAAATTTTATTGCCCAATATTTCGGTTAGACAAAAATAACCTTCTTCAGAAGCTGAAAAAGCTAAGTAAAAATGGAAATGGGCCGTTACAATATTTAAAACAATGGAAACTAAAACTTGCATTTAGTTTATCGTTTTACTTTATATTGCTGATCCTGATCTACGCCAAGATCCGGCTTCACTTCGCTGCTGTTTGTACAAGTGGTCCTTTCATCAGTATTTTACTCCCCGTATAGTCCACTATCTTTATATAGGGAGTACCTCCTACCCCCTGATAAAGCCCTGTTTTAGCTATTGATTGTCCCTTGTTGTGTTGCGTTTAGGGCTTTCCACAAGTTGCTCGAGATTACCTAAAAAGTTGCCCGTAATTTCTAAAAAGGTGGTCAAAAGTTGTTCCAAAAATCCAAAAAAGTTGCTTCTGATAAAAAAGTTGCTCGAAAGTTGCTCCAAAAATTTCAAAACGCTGCTTCTAATTAAGATAATTTCTTTAAATATATACTAATTACTCTTTGAGGGTTAAATTTCTAATCAAAAAATAGATTTCTAAGCAGTTTTATGCAATGGTTCATGCAGCACTTTCTTATTCGATTCTTTTGGACCTGAGATGGAAATTGGGATGAATCCACGTGATGGCGATTGTTAAAAAAGACCCAAACGGTACATTTTAAGCGTCAAACGGGCCGGTTTTACTGGCTCTGGAGTGAAAATATGCTTCAATCTACGTGGTGGTATTTCAACACAAGGGCCCAAAATCATCATTTTTAGTGGCTCATGTAGCACTTTTTTTATTCGATTCTTTTGGACCTGGAGTGAAACTTGGGATGAATCCACGTGATGCCTTTTTTTCCAAAAAGACCCAAACTGTACATTTCAAGTCTTAAACTGGCCGGTTTTACTGGATCTGGAGTGAAAAAAAGCTTTTACCTACGTGGTGGTATTTCAACACTAGGGCCGCCCCAAAATCGTCATTTTCAGTGGCTCATGTAGCACTTTTTTATTCGATTCTTTTGGACGTCGAGTGAAAATTGGGATAAATCTACGTGATGGCATTTTTCCAAAAGGACCCAAACTGTACATTTCAAGTCTCAAACTGGCCTGTTTTACTGGATCTGGAGTGAAAAAATGCTTTAATAAACGTGGTGGTGTTTCAACACAAGGACGCAAAATCGTCATTTTCAGTGGCTCATGTTGCGCTTTTTTTATTCGATTCGTTTGGACCTGGAGTGGAAATTGGGATGAATCCACGTGATGGCGGTTGTTCAAAGAGACCCAAACTGTACATTTCAAGTCTCAAATGAGCCGGTTTTACTGGATCAGGAGTGAAAATATGCTTTAATCTACGTGGTGGTGTTTCAACACAAAGACCCAAAGCCGTCATTTTAAGTGGCTCATGTAGCACATTTTTATTCGATACTTTGGACCTAAATTTAAAATTGGGATGAATCCACGCGATGGTGGTTGTTCAAAAAGACCCAAACTGTACATTTCAAGTCTTAAACGAGCCGGTTTTACTTTATCAGGAGTGAAAATATATTTAATCTACGTGGTGGTGTTTCAATACAAGGGCTTAAAATCGTCATTTTTAGTGGCTCAAGTAGCACCTTTTTATTCGATTGTTTTGGACGTGGAGTGGAAATTTGGATGAATTCTCGTGATGTTTTTTTTTTTTTCAAAAAGACCCAAACTGTACATTTCAAGTCTCAAACTGACCGGTTTTTCTAAATCTAGAGTGAAAATATGCTTTAATCTACGTGGTAGTATTTCAACACAAGGGCCCAAAATCTTCATTTTCAGTGGCTCATGTAGCACTTTCTTATTCGATTCTTTTGGACCTGAGATGGAAATTGGGATGAATCCACGTGATGGCGGTTGTTCAAAAAGACCTAAACTGTACATTTCAAGTCTCGAACGAGCCGGTTTTACTGGATCAGGAGTGAAAATATCCTTTAATCTAGGTAGTGGTGTTTCAACACAAAGGCCCAAAGCCGTCGTTTTAAGTGGCTTATGTAGCACTTTTTTATCCGATACTTTTGGACCTGAATTTTAAATTGGGATGCATCCACGTGATGGTATATTTCAAAAACGACCCAAACTGTACATTTCGAGACTCAAACTGAACGGTTTTTCTAAATCTGGAGTGAAAATATGCTTTAATCTACGTGGTGGTATTTGAACACAAGGGCCCAAAATCGTCATTTTTAGTGGTTCATGTAGCACTTTCTTATTCGATTCCTGTGGACCTGAGATGGAAATTGGGATTAATCCACGTGATGGCGGTTGTTCAAAAAGACCCAAACTGTACATTTCAAGTCTCAAACGAGCCGGTTTTACTTTATCAGGAGTGAAAATATGCTTTAATCTACGTGGTGGTGTTTCAATACAAGGGCCCAAAGCCGTCATTTTAAGTGGCTCATGTAGCACTTTTTTATTCGATTCTTTTTGACCTGGAGTGAATATTGGGAAGAATCCACGTGATGGCATTTTTCCAAAAAGACCCAAACTGTACATATCAAGTCTCAAACTGGCCGGTTTTCTTGGATCTGGAGTAAAATATGCTTTAATCTACGCGGTGGTATTTCAAGACAAGGCCCAAATCGTCATTTTCATTTGCTTATGTAACACTTTCTTATTCGATTCTTTTGGACCAGAGATTGAAATTGGGATACATCCACGTGATGGCGGTTGTTCAAAAAATAAATAATTAATAAATAATAAATAATTTACTTATATTGCGCAATTATCAATTTAAAAATTTTCAATTGCGCATTACAATATAGTTAAAAAAAACTAAAAATTTAAAATTTAAATTCACAAGCTAAAAAAAGATTAAAATGTATATGACTATAAAAAGAAATGTACAATTAAAAAGCTTTTAAAAATAAAAAGGTCTTGATGGCTTTCTTAAAACTTTGCAGAGATGGCATGTTTCTTATTTCACTTGGAAGATCGTTCCATAATTTAGGGGCGGCCACATGAAAAGAGCGATCCCCAAGCGTTGCGAGTGATTTACATTGGCTATAAAAGACCCAAAAGGTACATTTCAAGTCTCAAAATTGCCGGTTTTACTTGATCTGGAGTGAAAATAAGCTTTAATCTACCTGGTGGTATTTCAACACAAGGCCCAAAATCGTCATTTCAGTGGCTCATGTAGAACTTTTGTTTCGATTCTTTTGGAGCTGAAGTAAAAATTGCGATGAATCCACGTGATGGAATTTTTCTAGAACGACCCAAACTGTACATTTAAAGTCTCAAACTGGCCGGTTTTACTAGATCTGAAGTGGAAATAAGCTTTAATCTTCGTGGTGGTATTTAAACACAAGGGCCCAATGCAAAATCGTCATTTTCAGTGGCTCATGTAGCACTTTCTTATTCGATTCTTGTGGACCTGAGATGGAAATTGGGATGAATCCACGTGATGGCGGTTGTTCAAAAAGACCCAAACGGTACATTTCAAGGTTCAAACGGGCCAGTTTTACTGGATCTGGAGTGAAAATATGCTTTAACCTACGTGGTGATGTTTCAACACATGGGGCCAAAATCGTCATTTTCATTGGCTCATGTAGCACTTTTTTATTCGATTCTTTTGGACCTGGTGTGAAAATTGGGATGAATCCACGTGATGGCATTTCTCCAAAAAGACCCAAACTGTACATTTCAAGTCTCAAACTGGCCAGTCTTTCTGGATCTGGAGTGAAAATAAGCTTTAATCTACGTGGTGGTATTTGAACACAAGGGCCCAAAATTGTCATTTTTAGTGGCTCATGTAGCACTTTCTTATTCGATTCTTTTGGACCTGAGATTGAAATTGGGATAAATCCACGTGATGGCGGTTGTTCAAAATGACCCAAACGGTACATTTCAAGTCTCAAACGGGACAGTTTTACTGGATCTGGAGTGAAAAAATGCTTCAATCTACGTGGTGGTGTTTCAACATAAGGGCCAAAAATCGTCATTTTCAGTGGCTCATGTAGCACTTTTTTATTCGATTCTTTTTGACCTGAAGTGAATATTGGGAAGAATCCACGTGATGGCATTTTTCCAAAAAGACCCAAACTGTACATATCAAGTCTCAAACTGGCCGGTTTTCTTGGATCTGGAGAAAAAATATGCTTTAATCTACGTGGTGGTATTTCAACACAAGGGCCCAAATCGTCATTTTCATTTGCATATGTAACACTTTCTTATTCGATTCTTTTGGACCAGAAATTGAAATTGGGATACATCCACGTGATGGCGGTTGTTCAAAAAGACCCAAACGGTACATTTCAAGTCTCAAAATTGCCGGTATTACTTGATCTGGAGTGAAAATAAGCTTTAATCTACCTGGTGGTATTTCAACAAAAGGCCCAAAATCGTCATTTCAGTGGCTCATGTAGCACTTTTGTTTTGATTCTTTTGGAGCTGAAGTAAAAATTGCAATGAATCTACGTGATGATATTATTCTAAAAAGACCCAAACGGTACATTTGAAGTATCAAACTGGCCGGTTTTACTGGATTTGGAGTAAACATAAGCTTCAATCTACGTGGTGGTATTTCAACACAAGGGCCCAAAATCGTCATTTTCAGTGGCTCATGTAGCACTTTCTTATTCGATTCTTTTGGACCTGAGATGGAAATTGGGATGAATCCACGTGATGGCGGTTGTTCAAAAACACCCAAATTGTACATTTCAAGTCTCAAACGGACCAGTTTTACTAAATGTGAAGTGAAAATATGCTTTAATCTACGTGGTGGTATTTGAATAGAAGGGCCCAAAATCGTCATTTTCAGTGGCTCATGTAGCACTTTCTTATTCGATTCTTTTGGACCAGAGATTAAAATTGGGATAAATCCACGTGATGTCGGTTGTTCAAAAAGACCCAAACTGTACATTTCAAGTCTCAAACGGGCCAGTGTTACTGATTCAGAAATGATAATTAGCTTTAATCTACGTGGTGGTATTTCAACACAAGGGCCTAAAATCGTCATTTTCAGTGGCTCATGTAGCACTTTTTTATTCCATTCTTTTGGGCCTGAGATGGAAATTGGGATAAATCCACGTGATGGCGGTTGTTCAAAAAGACCCAAACGGTACATTTTAAGCGTCAAACGGGCCGGTTTTACTGGCTCTGGAGTGAAAATATGCTTTAATCTACGTGGTGGTATTTCAACACAAGGGCCCAAAATCATCATTTTTAGTGGCTCATGTAGCACTTTTTTTATTCGATTCTTTTGGACCTGGAGTGAAACTTGGGATGAATCCACGTGATGCCTTTTTTTTTCCAAAAAGACCCAAACTGTACATTTCAAGTCTTAAACTGGCCGGTTTTACTGGATCTGGAGTGAAAAAAAGCTTTTACCTACGTGGTGGTATTTCAACACTAGGGCCGCCCCAAAATCGTCATTTTCAGTGGCTCATGTAGCACTTTTTTATTCGATTCTTTTGGACGTCGAGTGAAAATTGGGATAAATGTACGTGATGGCATTTTTCCAAAAGGACCCAAACTGTACATTTCAAGTCTCAAACTGGCCTGTTTTACTGGATCTGGAGTGAAAAAATGCTTTAATAAACGTGGTGGTGTTTCAACACAAGGACCCAAAATCGTCATTTTCAGTGGCTCATGTTGCGCTTTATTTATTCGATTCGTTTGGACCTGAGATAGAAATTGGGATTAATCCACGCGATGGTGGTTGTTCAAAAAGACCCAAACTGTACATTTCAAGTCTTAAACGAGCCGGTTTTACTTTATCAGGAGTGAAAATATATTTAATCTACGTGGTGGTGTTTCAATACAAGGGCTTAAAATCGTCATTTTTAGTGGCTCACGTAGCACCTTTTTATTCGATTGTTTTGGACGTGGAGTGGAAATTTGGATGAATTCTCGTGATGTTTTTTTTTTTTTTTCAAAAAGACCCAAACTGTACATTTCAAGTCTCAAACTGACCGGTTTTTCTAAATCTAGAGTGAAAATATGCTTTAATCTACGTGGTGGTATTTCAACACAAGGGCCCAAAATCGTCATTTTCAGTGGCTCATGTAGCACTTTCTTATTCGATTCTTTTGGACCTGAGATGGAAATTGGGATGAATCCACGTGATGGCGGTTGTTCAAAAAGACCTAAACTGTACATTTCAAGTCTCGAACGAGCCGGTTTTACTTGATCAGGAGTGAAAATATGCTTTAATCTAGGTAGTGGTGTTTCAACACAAAGGCCCAAAGCCGTCGTTTTAAGTGGCTTATGTAGCACTTTTTAATCCGATTCTTTTGGACCTGAATTTTAATATTGGGATGCATCCACGTGATGGTATATTTCCAAAAACGACCCAAACTGTACATTTCAAGACTCAAACTGAACGGTTTTTCTAGATCTGGAGTGAAAATATGCTTTAATCTGTGTATTGAGACGTGGTGGTATTTGAACACAAGGGCCCAAAATCGTCATTTTTAGTGGTTCATGTAGCACTTTCTTATTCGATTCCTTTGGACCTGAGATGGAAATTGGGATTAATCCACGTGATGGCGGTTGTTCAAAAAGACCCAAACTGTACATTTCAAGTCTCAAACGAGCCGGTTTTACTTTATCAGGAGTGAAAATATGCTTTAATCTACGTGGTGGTGTTTCAATACAAGGGCCCAAAGCCGTCATTTTAAGTGGCTCATGTAGCACTTTTTTATTCGATTCTTTTTGACCTGAAGTGAATATTGGGAAGAATCCACGTGATGGCATTTTTCCAAAAAGACCCAAACTGTACATATCAAGTCTCAAACTGGCCGGTTTTCTTGGATCTGGAGTAAAATATGCTTTAATCTACGCGGTGGTATTTCAAGACAAGGGCCCAAACACGTCATTTTCATTTGCTTATGTAGCACTTTCTTATTCGATTCTTTTGGACCTGAGATTGAAAATTGGGATACATCCACGTGATGGCAGTTGTTCAAAAAGACCCAAACGGTACATTTTAAGTCTCAAAATGGCCGGTTTTACTTGATCTGGAGTGAAAATAAGCTTTAATCTACCTGGACTGGTGGTATTTCAACACAAGGGCCCAAAATCGTCATTTTCAGTGGCTCATGTTGCACTTTCTTATTCGATTCTTTGGAGCTGAAGTAAAAATTGGGATGAATCCACGTGATGGCGGTTGTTCAAAAAGACCTAAACTGTACATTTCAAGTCTCAAACGAGCCGGTTTTACTGGGTCAGGAGTGAAAATATGCTTTAATCTAGGTGGTGATGTTTCAACACAAAGGCCCAAAGCCGTCATTTTAAGTGGCTTATGTAGCACTTTTTAATCCGATACTTTTGGACCTGAATTTAAAATTGGAATGAATCCACGTGATGGTATATTTCAAATACGACCCAAACGGTACATTTCAAGTCTGAAACTGACCGGTTTTTCTTAAATCTGGAGTGAAAATAAGCTTTAATCTACGTGGTAATATTTCAACACAAGGGTTCAAACTCATCATTTTCAGTTGCTTATGTAACATTTTCTTATTCGGTTCTTTTGGACCTGGAGTGAAAATTGGGATGAATCCACGTGATGGCATTTTTCCAAAAAGACCCAAACTGTACATTTTAAGTCTCAAACTGGCCGGTTTTACTGGATCAGGAGTGAAAATATGCTTTAATCTACGTGGTGGTGTTTCAACATAAGGGCCCAAAATCGTCATTTTCAGTGGCTCATGTAGCACTTTCTTATTCGATTCTTTTGGACCTGAGATGGAAATTGGGATGAATCCACGTGATGGCGGTTGTTCAAAAACACCCAAATTGTACATTTCAAGTCTCAAACGGGCCAGTTTTACTAAATCTGGAGTGGAAATATGCTTTAATCTACGTGGTGGTATTTGAATAGAAGGCCCAAAATCGTCATTTTCAGTGGCTCATGTAGCACTTTCTTATTCGATTCTTTTGGACCAGAGATTGAAATTGGGATAAATCCACGTGATGGCGGTTGTTCAAAAAGACCCAAACGGTACATTTCAAGTTTCAAACTGGCCGGTTTTACTAGATCTGGAGTGAAAATATGCTTTAATCAACGTGGTGGTGTTTCAACACAAGGACCCAAAATCGTCATTTTTAGTGGCTCATGTAGCGCTTTTTTATTCGATTCTTTTGGACCTGGAGTGGAAATTGGGATGTATCCACGTGATGGCGGTTTTTCAAAAAGACCCAAACTGTTCATTTCAAGTCTCAAACTGGCCGGTTTTACGTGGTGGAGTCCCGGGGGGGGGGGGGCACTCAAAAAAGTTTTGTACGGGGAGGCTCCGCCCCGACCTCTTACCCGTTACCCTTTTATATACCATTTTGCCAGAAATTTTACCCCTTTCGTATACCTTTTAATGAAAAAAGGTACCCCTTTCATATACCTGAAAGTCATAGTATAGGCTTAAAACATGACGTTTTCTCGTCATTTTCATGTAGCGCTTAATAAATTGAAATAATACAGCCATAAATTGCATCTGTTCAAAATATTTTAATTAAAGTTCCTTTCGAAAATCTAAATGACAGATTTCCATACCCTTTCGTATACCTAAACTTTTGAAATCCCTACCCTTTTATATACCTAAAGCCTGAAAAAGGTACCCCTTTCGGGCGGAGCCTCCCCGTATAGGCCATTATAGGGAGTACCCCTCCGGGGGTGGAGTTTCAACAAAAGGGCCCAAGATTGTCAATTTCAGTGGCTCATGTAGCACGTTTTTTATTCGATTCTCTTGGACGTGGAGTGAAAATTGGGATGAATCCACGTGATGGCATTTTTCCAAAAAGACCCAAACTGTACATTTAGACATTTCATTTCTGTACTTTTATTCAAGCAAAAGAAGTATCTAAATAACATATCAACTAATCAAGGGGAAAATTTGTAAAATGATGAGGGCATGTTTGCTGAGGATTTTTTTTGTAATGTTAATCGTTTTAATGCAGAATGAGCCGAAAGTTGAAACGTCTTCAGACGTTTCTCGAAAATATTTGTCAAACTTCGTAAATCTTCAGAAACGTTCGTATGGTCTTTGAACAACACTCGCATAATCATTGGAGATCTTCGGTCTGGAATTGCTCAAAATACAACAAGTTGCTCGAGAGGAAAAAGTTGCCCGAAGAGGAAAAAGTTGCTCGAAACATGAAAAGTTGCCAAAAAGTTGCCGATCAACTTGTGGAAAGCCCTAGTTGCGTTTTCAGTTTCCATGTCTGTAAATTTCCGGTAGTTTATACTGTGTACGATGTGTCAAGACTGCCAAATGTCTCAAATCACTGAGCTTTTCAGCAGCACCCAATTCAACCGCCCCAGTGTCCACTCGGTTGGAGTAAAAAACCCTGAGCCAGCAAACATTACCACTGATGATGCAACATGGCGGCCGGCCCTGCGGCCACAGATCATGGAGATGGCAGGTATTTGAGGCAATTTACTTCAAACGTGCTTCTCTAGCGTTTATTTTATCGCAGCAGATGTGGTGCATGTTAACTTAGAATCGTTGTGTTAAAATTTCAGTTATTCCCTTGAAGAGGAGATTGAATTATTGGAAGCTATTTACATTCACGAGTTAACCCTCGAAGGGCCTCGCGAGAGGTAGGCGGAAAACACATCCTGGATTAATGTTAAAATTAATTTAATCTTTATTTCATCATCTGTGGAAGTTAACAGCAGTATACAAAAACTGCCCTTTGTTGTTTATGGGAGATAGTGTCAGAGGGATTGAGTAAAGAAGGGCCAGAAGGGTACCTTGGTAAACTTTGGTAAATACAGGGAGATCAAAAAAGGCTATTGAAAACTCGATAAGTTAACTTATGCTCAACATTTAATCAATGGATATCTTGTGTTTGATTAAATTTCTCCTCAGTCGCCTATCTTCTACTGAAAAAAAAATACTTTTTAAACAGTCAGTCAGTCAACTTGCGCTGTGGCACTTAACAGAATAAATTTTTGTCTACCAAGAGGACGTGTTATTAATTTTATACCTGCCAACTTTTCCTTAGTCAAAAGCGTGAGATTGCCATCTCCACATTTTCCAAAGATGTTTCGACTATTCGCTTTTTTCACGATCCCATAATACATCTTGTTTTATTTAAATAACCCCCCAAAATTTTTGCATAAGCATTGTTTTCAATTTCTCTGGGGACGATTGCACGTCACTGTAAATCCCAAGAGAAATTGAAAACAATGCTTATGCAAAAATTTTGGGGGGTAAACAAGATGTATTATGGGAACGGTGAAAACAGCGAATTTCTGGAAATTTCCCTTATGTTCCAACGACTTATGAAAGTGGCCGAAGAGTAGTGAAGAGGTTCTGACTTTCATTGGTCGGTATGCATGGGATCAGTGTTTTGGATCCGCAGGCATGAGACTCGTGCATAATGCTTGAGAGTTGGCACGTCTACCGTAAAGTTCCATGTATAAGCCGCACCCGTAGATAAGCCGCACCCCCGATTTGGAAGCTCAAATTTTGGAAAAAAATATACGGTCCATAAAGTTTGAAGTTTAAGTGAAGTTCTATTGGTAAACAAACAAGGGCAAACAAGCACGGTTTCAAAACACTGACACAGCGGTTGTTGCAATGTTTAATATAAATTAAGTCTTACGAAAGCGAAATTTCACTTGTCATACCTCCCTTTTAGTTTGAGTTCACAATATCTTAAACTTGGATGCTCTCTTGATATCATTTTTTCGAGATTATCACTTCTAAACACTCCTGAAACACTTGCAATTCGTTCGAATCGTACGCGAATGATGAATGCTTAGTAGCCAAGCTTTGAATTGTAGAGAGGAGTCTGGGCAATAAAATCAAACATGGCGGCACTTTCTTCGGAAGAAACCACGTTTTTATTTCAAGATTCTTGGAAACTGCTACCCGCAACAGGATCAAAACTTCATGCAGAATAAGAGTTTGTTAATCCAGCAGATGCATTTGTTGTGAAGGTCAATAAAATAGCGAAGCGGTCGGCCATTTGCCTTGTGAGTACTTGCATTTATCTTGGTGCTTTCTCGCACGCGGCAGAAAGACATGATTCGAAGTGACCGGCAGGCTTCACTGCAAACAGTTTTGCAGAGGAACTAAAAGGCAGTGAACAACAAAGTTTTCAGGTTGTTATATGTTTTTTCAATGACGTCTTGAGAAGTTTTTTATGAATATTAATTAGGCTCTTGAAAACTCCAACCAAAGATGTTTCCGTAGATAAGACACACTCCCGATTTTTGACTTGAATTTAGAGGAAAAAGGTGCGGCTTATACACGGAACTTTACGGTATTTTACAAATCGACCAAATTTTTCCATGGTCTACACTCTTTTAGTAGAAACTCAACCGTGTTCTATTGTTAATCTGAGAATCTGATTGGTTCTCCCACTGTTTTCTATTCGCTGATAGAAAACGATCGCACGCTCGTTGCTCATTTAAAGATTAATTTTTCTTCATTTTTGGCGTATAAAAACATAAAATTGTAGGTTTTTGGACTGCAGTCCTTTAGAGTTTCTACTAAAACAATTAGACTACTCGCCCTCGTTTTCTATGAGCGCATAGAAAACTCGGGCTCGTAGTCTAATTGTTAAATAGACCATAGAAATAACGTCAGAAAATGTTCAAAACTCAAGAAGAAGGGCGAGTGGTTTCACTGCAAAGTTTTGGACATTTTATGGCGCCATTTCTATGGTCTAAATGAGTGTAGACCACGGAAAAATGCATTTGATTTGTTTCATACCATAACAAACTTGAACATGTATTTATCAAAAGTGATGCCTGACCTGCTGGAAGAAACTTTGCTGGGGGGACGTAAAGATTCCTTACAAGTAAAAACGACAATGACACAAAAGAAGATAAACAAGAATTCAATGAATAATAATTTTAATACCTTTTATTCTCTCGATGAGTGTGTGCCTATTGCTAGAAGCGAGCAAGATGACCTTGTTAGCGCTCAAACAAAACAAGATAAAATTCGCTTTCATTCATGGAAACCAAGCTTACACATTTCTAGCCCGTGCGTGTGAGTGGCATGATCTGACATCACTTTCATGGTCTATGCTCTCATCAACCATAACTTTGGACCAATCAGCACACAGGAATTTCTTGGTTATGGTATAAAATTTTATGATCCAGTTACCAATTTATACTTTTGTGTGGAGAGTGAAACTATGACATAAAAGTGTTTTGCCTAAAATCACAGTGCAATGTCTCCAGCCAAGGCTCAAACCTTGTGATTTGGAGTCCACTGCACTTTGATATCATTAGACCATTTGCATTTCTCAGAACTCAGACTCACATAGGAAATAATTTATGGATCTAATAGAAATGTCTGGATGATCAAGATTTAATAATTAAGACTGCAGTTAATTAATTAAAAGGCTGCATTACAGCTTCAAGTTTTTAGTGGTGCTGTTTGTGACTTCACAGTATTGATGTCTAGACTTCTCTTTCAGACCTATAGCTGTCAGTGTTCTGCTTCATCCAAGCACAGGAGATGAAGAACACAAGCGCTTTGTGTGTCTTACATTAGTTATTGATCTTCCTGATAAGGTACATCCCATAGTTTTACTTTTTTCTTCATTCAAGTTTTGTGATGACTCACTGGCCCATGTTGTTTTTGAGCTTGAGTTTGTGTTTAAAATTTCAGTTGGAGTTAGAATTTCGTTAGAAAGTAACAATATCAAGACATACATTTTTGGTGCAATTTTTTAGAAAACTGTTGTTAGTCCTGATCTCTTAAATCTCTCAATAACTTGAACCAAAAGTCCTCATTTCCCTTGGATTAACTCTAGTAAGTCAAACACTGCAATTTTACCACTGATATTCTTGAACCAATCTTTGTTTTCCTTGGAAGTTCAAGAAATCGTGAAATAAGTTGTGGTTCAATTTTTCCCCTGGTACAATTTGGTATCTTTGTTCTGGTGTATGGTAATATATTATAATGAATACGAGGCAAAGAAAAATACCAAATTATACCCAGGGTGAAATTGAACCACAACATTCAAGCTGTATATAGTGTGAGCATAAATGTGAAGGGCTACAAATGAAAGCTTAGAAGAGTGCTAATCATGCTAATCATAGTGCAAATTAAGCTTACTGGAGTATTATATTCAGGCTAAAAATAGTAACTTGATGTTTTCATCTTCATTTTTAGTATCCATCAGAACTGCCATCCATTCACATCAAGACTCCCAGGGGACTATCTGAAGCTCATATTGAAAGGTTGTAGAATTTGATGTTTTGTATCCTGCATTTTACAAATCTTGTAAGAACAGGTACAATAAAGGGCAAGTAGTTTTTCCTGCAGACTGAATTTCAGATGTCTTTCACTGGTCACATGCTCTCTTCTTGGGAGTGCATGGCCAGTGGAAGATGTCTGAAAATCAGGCTAATTGTCCTGCTGGGTTAGGAACTTTTCATGCTTAGTAAATTATAAAGATGGTAAATTTCAAGCTCGGTGATAAATAGTGAAGAAATTATTCAACATGACACCAGCGTGGGACAAAGAAAAAATCTGAGTCCCCGGCGGGAAATATCGAACACATGGCCTCCCAGGTACCGGTTGGGCGCTTTAACCAACTGAGCTACGAGAGACTCGTTGTGAGCTGGGCCATTTACTAGGTTGATATATGACACGCGTCCCGCATACTGCTAGGATCAGCAATGTTGAAATTTTCAAATGTGTAGTAAATAATAAAGGTGGTTACTTGACCAATGGGCAATGACCCAGGCAAGTCAAATGCAGGCTAAATCATAAGAAGTTTTACAACTGCATTGGGCAAGATTATTTTGAGAGCTGCTTGTTGCTTGGGAAAGATGGAATTCATTTTTTTTCCATGCCCTGAGATGGGGTGGCAGAAATTAAGAAAATCACCAACTAGGGGATATTGTATTGTTGTTAGGTGATAAAAAGGAGAATTTATGTTTCAGACTGAAAATGACTTATTGCTACACGAATTATCTTTAACATGTTTACTTACTATATTTTTTCTGCATTTTTCAGCATTTTGGCAAACCTGAGAGAACTTGCAGAGGGTTGTCTTGGAAGACCTATGCTGTATGAACTTATTGAGGTAAATTTTGCTGAAATGGATGACTCAGTTAACACATGGCTTCTAAGAAAAACACCAATCTCTAAGTGTGTTCTGTGGTCCACATATTCTTTGCTGAATTAATTGTATAAATTGCATTTAACCATTTGTTTTCTAGTATGCCAAGGAGAGCTTAACTGACAACAACACACCCAGCTGTGCCTGTGCAATTTGTCTTTGCCACTTTCAGGTGAGTACAGTCGAAGCTCTCGTAAGCGGACACCCTCGGGACGCGAAAAAAGTGTCCGCAACTGGAGCTGGCCGCTTACGAGATTGGTTCTCGTAAGCGGTCACTGGAGGTGTAAGGGATAGATGGCCGCTTACGGGAGCTTGCCCAGCTAACGTAATGCTAATATGCATGTAAGTGGTGTTTCTAAATGTGACCGGACGACAAAACAAACACTGAATTATGGTACTGTAATTACTGTAAAATCATTGTGACGAACGGCGATGTGAAGTTAATTGCTAAAAGCAAGATACAGAGGTTGTTAATAGGATTTTCTTTAGGGTGTCCACTTACGGGAGCTTAAAAACAAAGAAAAAGTCTAAGTCGTAATCTCTGAAAGTGTCCGCGGCTGCTTACGGGAATGGCCGCTTACGAGAATGTAAAAATACAGAGTTTGTATGGGACTTAAAACGGGGTTTCAAACAAGGCGGCCGTAAGTAGAGCTGTCCGCTTACGAGAGTGTCCGTAAAGAGAGCTTCGACTGTATGTAATTTGGGAAATTGGAGAGTGTTGGTTGGTGAACTTCATTGGCAGCTGGACCTGAAAATCTTGTTACATACTCCAGACCATCCCTGTGCTAATTTCATGGCTGGTTCCAAAAAAATGCCGTGTTCACTCATTCCACCTTCTTTTTAACTAATTATTAACAATGAATTAAAGGACCCTAGTCAGCCATGCCTTTATTTTGGTTTATATTATTATGTTTCATGTGGGGCTTGTCTAAATGAAAGAGATGGCTGTAAAACTGCTTCTAGTAACACAACTTGGGGCAATGCAATAAGATTTGCTTCACCACACAGTTTTCATAATTTCGATGGCATCCAAAATGGCGGATTTCACGGATTTCAAGGCGTGGCTGACTAGGGTCCTTTAATACTTAACAGGAAATAGTAATAGCAATATTTGACAAGACAAAGTCAAACAGGAAAGTTCTTTACCATGTTCTGGACTAATATGCTTACAAAGCATAACAGCATACATGCACTGTATCATGCATAAACATGTTGATTTGGATAAATATATTTCTTTTCTTTTTTTTTGCCCGATTGTGCAAAAACTTTCTTAAATCTTTTAAATCCTTTGCTGTAGGATAATCATGAATTCACCAAGACAGAGTGTTACCATTATTTTCACTGTGGCTGCTTAGCAAGGTACATAGAATTTTCACTTCAACTAGAAAAGGAAACTGAAGACAGCACAAAGGTATGTAACTTGGGACTACCCCATGGGGGATGCCCTGGGGGAAGTGTTTGTGATACAAGATGGCATCAGAGAAAATCTCTCTATGTTGGTCACCATGGGGACCAAATTACCTCTCAAAATTACTTAGCAGCACATGTAAATGGTGATGTACGACTGTATATAGTTTTAACAATGGAATACTTTTTGAGTTAATTTTTTGCTTAATAATCTATTTTTTTATGGATGGTAAAAAATTACAACCCACTAAAATTTAGTGCTGCACAAAAATGTAAAATTGACTTTTTTAATTTTCTGATTAACAATTAGACTTTGAGCCTGAGTTTTCTATTCATTTTAGTAGACACTCTAAAGGGTACATGTTACATGTAATTTTAATTTTAATTCAATTTTATGCACTTTTTAGCTAGAAATAAAGGAGAATTTTTCCTTCCAAAAGTATTGCACATTCTCCCAGCGAAATAGAAAACAATGGGAAAACCAATCAGGATCGTGGATTTCTAATAGAACACGGCTGAGTGTCTACTAATAAAAATTAATGTGCTTGTTATAAAATTTAAATATTTAATTGCTTTGCTAACTGAATAAATAAAAATAGAGTAGTTTAATGTGAGAGCAACATCAGTCCAGACTCATCACTAAGTTGGAATCTGTTGGACTGTTCTACAATACAACATTGATTTCTCAGGTGGAATGCCCCATGTGCCGACTGCCAATCACATACAACCTCACAGAACTCAAGACTGTTGCTTCAAGTGAGGGGAATGAGGAGGAGGTCTGTTGAAAATTATTGTTAATTTAAACTTAATATCCCCAAGAATCACCAGCATCAAATTTGTCCATACAATATCAATACACTATCATCAACAATGGGATACTGTTTAGATCAAATTTTTAGAACTAAATATAACAGTGAAACCCGAATAAAAAGACGTTTTACGACCTTTCATTTACGACCTTGCTTACCACAAGTCTCCCATAGCTCAATGGTTAGACCTGGTTAGAGCGGCTATCCGGTATCTGGAAAATCATGGGTTTAATTCCCATTGGGTGCTCTTCATTTATTTCATCCAAGTCGTCATTCCACTTATCAAACGACATTTGTTATTGGAAATTTGATTTGCATGTTGTATGTGTTGTGATTGGCCAGTTTAAGTTTTATGGCACTCACAGTCAAAGGGAAACTGTCAGAGAATGTCATGTGTATTGGTTGGTTAAAAAATGAAGACCTTAGAGCAATTTTCAATTGAGTGTCGTTAAACCAAAACCAAAGTTATTACTCTAGCCAATCACAAAGGACACAGACAATCCAGTGAACCAATCAAAACTCGAAGCAAATACATGTAACTGGCACGAAGCGCGGGAAAACGTGCGTGAGCGAGTCACGATTGGTTTTGGTTTTACTCCTGATTGGCTGAGAAACTGGCGCGAGATTTTTAAGCCAATCACTAAGCGTAGTAATGCAAAACCAAAGCAAACGCAATTTACTTTCGACACTCAAGTGAAAACCGCTCTATTAATTTTGTAACTCCTGTTTTATTATTAATTTTGTCCTTCAGGTGGCTTACAAGCCCAGTGTGGAAATAAGGAAACTTCAGAAGAAAATGTCTTCGATGTTTGACAAACAAAAAAGGAAAGGCGGAGTCATTGATGTGGAACAAGAAAGGAACAGATATTTAATTGATATAACATCGGTATGTCTTTAAAGGGCCATGCTGACACAGTGTGCTTTGGTCTAATACAGTCAATTCACTTTAGTAGTTGTGGGTAGCAAGTGTAATGAAATAGGGCTGTAGTGAAGGGTGAAAGAGTAAAAGGGAGAAACACAGGATGAAAGGCATTGACGCATGTAACTTGCAAACTTAACATTATAAAATGTTTTGCTGCATAATACCCGGTCACTCCAAAATACCTCTTGAAATAGTCGATACGTGGCTACGAAGATGTCTCTAATGGTGGCGACGTAGCCACGTAACCGCTTAGATACGCTTATTCGCGTAGCTACATAGCCACATTGCCGCGCAGCGTGAAGAGCATACACCCTATGTCTATTTCTTGTTCTAAAAACATGAGAAAAGCGAGCAGCCTAGTCGGGTATTCAAGTGTTTTAGGAGTACAGCTTCAAATCGGCCGGGTATTGTACAGTTACTTTATTGTCCAAAATCCTACATCTTTTCTCAATATAGAGATTGTTGCAAGATGATCATCCCTCCCGCAAAGCGCACTGGTCGAGCGTGGCCCTTTGTTAAGGCCGACAATTTAATCTTAAACCTTTAATATCTATATTATCGCAACTTTAAATAGTTTTCTCGCATCCGAGAAAATGTAAGGAAAATTATTCCAATCTCCTTTTTTAGTCAAAATCCTGTCTCTGAGAGTTGCCATTACCTGAGCCTGCAGTTTTCGGTAAAGTGACATGACGTGTTCTTCTGATGACGCCATGCTGACGTGACAATGTTCAGAGCTCGTTTTTGATTGGATTTTAAGCAGCGAAACACATTAGGGACTTTAAGATACCAGGACGGCTGACCTCGAGGACGGTGCGAGGACGGTAGAATTTCGCGAGGAGGACTGGGTTGATGTTGACGTTCTTGACAGGAACTTTCAACGTTAAGAGCCGGCGTGTGTGAACGGAGGACGGCTTCGTTAGTGCATCAACAATTTCTTAGCCCAAAACATGCGAAGAAAAACATTTGGCGCTTCTAGCGAAAAGTCCGGGACGAGAAAGCACAATTTTCATTCACAGGGTACAAATTCCAAGTGAAATTTTTGTAGAAACACAAGCAAGAAAGTTCATAATTTCACCCACGTGGCTTCGCCATCAGCGTTTATGCGAAGTACAGCAAATATATTCGCAACCGCAAATAAAACTTAACTTCTTAACTTTTTATCAGTACCAAACCAAGAATACCATAAAGGAGCGCCTAACAAAGTAACAGAATTAAAAAAATAATGAGATTGTTAAATGAAATCAAACAAAAAGCATTCACGTTCACTGGTGGACGGCAAAACTCTACTTCTCACGTCCTCGACAACAGCTGGACGGAGCTGGACGGCAATGTGCGTGGAGCGGGCATGCGCAATAAAGGCTACGCGATTACTTCCGGTCAGCGGTCCTCGAGGTCAGCCGTCCAGGTATCTTAAAGTCCCTATTGTGTGCTGCTACGACGGGTTTAACAAAAAAACCTCTTGCTCTTTCTAATTGAGTGCATAAAACTTACTTTTATTTCTTTGTTTAACAGGTTCGTCAAGAGGAAACTGTTCCTGAAAGCGAGCCCCCCACAGGGCCCGAGACGGACACAGTAACAAAGAATCCTACAACGGAACACACTGTAAATGTCCCTAAGGCAGTAGACGCAGTTAAGGCAATTAGTCAACCAGACGATATAAGCCGCAAAGACAAACAAGTGAAGTCAGATAAAAAAGAATTTTCGAAATACTCGGGACCCTCGCGGAGTCCTGGGCGCCCCATAGACAAAACTGGAAATCGATGGGGTGAAGAGAAGTTTAAACAGAATGGCCCGAGAAGAACTGAGAAGAAACGCCCTACTACAACTGACAGGCCTAAAAGTACCGAGCAGACGGAAAAAGAGAAACAATCAGCGAAAGAGCCTGACAAGCAAGAAAGTGATTTTGCAATTAGGGCGGAAGCTAAACCTGATAGCGCTCCGACAGGGCTGAAATCGGAGAAAAACACTTCTGTTGTAGACCCTCAAGGGAAGGTTGAAAGAGGCGTTCCTAGCAGCAGCAATAATAGCAGTTCATCGCACAATTTTAATACAGAAAGGCCAAGAACTGGTAGGAGGGGTCGAGGGAGGTCGGGAAGAGGCAGGCCTCCTCCTGGCAGCGCAAACGAATCCCGAGACGGTGAGAAGAAAGAAAAAGAAAAAGAATCTGCGAGAGAACCTGACAAGCAAGAGAGTGATTTTGCAATTAGGGGAGAAGCTGAACCTGATAGCGCTCAGACAGAGTTGAAATCCGAGAAAAACACTTCCGTTGTCGACCCTCCAGAGAAGGTTGAAAGAAGCGTTTCTGGTGGCAGCAATAATAGCAATTCAAGACAAAATTATAATGGCGAAAGGCCAAGATCTGGCAGGAGAGGTCGTGGTAGGTTGGAAAGAGGCAGGCCACCTCCTGGCCGCGTCAACGAACCCCTAGACGGCGCCAAGGATATGAATAAAAGTGGGACTTCTTCCCGAGAAGCTGTTAAACGCTCTGACGTGGCTGGGCCATCAGAAAATAGGAAGCCTCCCCTTGAGAAAAATGGTGACCCTCAAGACCAAGGAAATTCTGTTCAAAAAAATCCTACCAACGAGGGGGGACTTTCGAGTAAGAACAAAAAGGTTTGCAAGCCTCCCCCTGGTTTTACGAATTTGAAGACTGATGAAGGGGGATGCGAACAGTCTACAAATGCGAATTCTCGACCCCCTCCAGGGTTTGAACAACATTCTACCCGACCTAGACCTCCTCCAGGGCTTGGTAACCTAGCGGAAGGGGAAGGGCAGAACACGAGTCAATCATTAGCAAGTTAACCAATAGCGTACAACATCAATCAATTAACAGAGTTGCCATGGTGTTGACGAGCTCGTGTCTTATATGAATAACGCATGAATTCCTTGTCTGGCAAGAAGAGTGAATTCTTCTGCTTGACGATCGTGAATCAATTTAAATAAATCACTTCAGCGAAGCACTTACGAGGCGATCTCTCTCTTCCTTTAGAAGTTTTATCGTCCTAGAGGCTTAAGCCGGTTTCTAAGCGTCCAAGAAGTGTTTCTTTCATGACCTTAAAGAACAAATGTACGGTTTGGGATGGGGGATGAATTTGCTCTACATTCACACCTGATCTGTTACATTCGCTCTCTGATCTGTTACATTTGTTTTAAGATTTATTAACGTATTGGAACTTTGGGATTTTTACGTAGCAAACATGCGAAGTCCGAAAAGAATTAATTCTTTGTCTGGCAACTGAGCTAACCGCCGACCGGCTAGCTCAGTTGGTAGAGCGCCGGACTGTCGTGCGGGAAGTCTCGGGTTCGACTCCCAGACCGGACCATCACTCAGGGTATTAAAATAACTGAGGAGAACGCCCTGCCTTTGCAATATGACATCTGCAAATGGGTGATTTTTAAAGTTTAATTTAATTTTATTAAATTTTCGACCAGTCCTCAAGCTTCTCTCAATCATTTTGTTTCCCTATTGTTTTATTGTTTTTTGTTTTTCAACCTTAGCAAACAAGTTTGAGGTTTGCTGAAGGTACTTTTTGTGCATATCAATGATAGTTCAGTGAATGCTGGTATATAATGTATTGATATGCTCTCAAGTGAGCAGATCAGCGGGGGCCGGGGGATGGGGAAATTTATCTCAGTTGGAATATTTCTGGGTGGTTGGGTACCTCCTGGGGTTCCTGTGTTTGTTAAATTCAAGTTTGCCCCTTTTCAGTTATCAGAATGTGGCAATCGTTCAGAAAATTTAAAGAAACGTAAATGAGTGTTATACTGTCCAGTTTAACCGTGAAGAATGGCTATCCAAACGGTAGTATTCGTTTGTCGTACTAGAGTATATAAGATGGAATGCTGTCCAACGACTTTACAAAGTTACGTTTGCCGTTTATATCCGTGCAGCATGCTCTAACAAATCAAAACAAAGATGTCTGTGTCCCACAACAGAGTCGTAAAGGGATTAAGGTCTCCAGGACTTTGCGCTTTTTCCTCCTCCCACCTCCCTGCACAAAAAGGAAAACAAACAAAAAACAGGGCTCATGCCTCAGCGCCAAACATTTTCAGGGCTCCAGGTTCCGAACGAAAATAATATTAGAACTCCACTCAGTAAAACCATGGGGGTCCGGATCAACAGCCAAACGTTAGTACTCGGGCCCGGGCTCTTGCCACCGGCCGACTAGCTTGCGTGCAGCCGTCTTTTGAGGAAATAGGAGACGGGTGCATGCAGGCTACCGACCCCTCCCGCCTGGGATCCTGTCGCAATGCTGAAAACCGCTCTCGTTCTAAAAAGCTTATTGTTTGAACGCTCTTAGATGAACTATACATACGTAATGATTCGATTTAGCGCCCTCCTTCAAATAAGCGCCCCTTTCCGATTAACCCCCCCCTTTTTTTTTTTTTTTTTTAAATAACGCCCCCTTTTTTATATACGCCCCCCTTTTTTTTTTCGCCCCCTTTTTTTTACCCCCCTTTTTTTTTCCCTTTTTGAACCTTTTTTATTTTTTTTTAAATTTTATTTTTTTTTTTTTTTTTTTTTTTTTTTTTTTTTTAAAAATAACCCCCCCCTCCCCCCCCCGAAAAAACCCCGCCCCTATACTAAGGAATAACAGTAGTACGAGGCTGCGTCTAATAAGGTTGAGAATCTACTCCTTGATGCCCTGGAGCAGGTTTGGTTTATTGTGGAAAGTAATACTTTGTCTGTGTTTAACGAATTCTTGTCATAATGGCGGTCTAAGCTCTAGAGCCAGTCTGAGCATAGTTAGTAGCATGATCTGAGCAAACGTTATTTAACCAATCAAGGGCAAATAAAATCAACCGTCATGTTGCTCGTGCACGTTTTCTCACGCTTGGCGCCAGGTGTTTGCTTTAACCGAGTTTTGATGGGTTTAGAATGGTTTTCATCCGAGTTTTGCAAAACCAAAGTAATCTCTGGCCAACAATCACAAAGGACCTAGACAATCCACTGGACTAATCGAACATACATGCAGCGGACACAAAGCGCGGGAAAACGTGCGCGAGCAAGCCATGAGTGGTTTCACTTCTGATTGGTTACATGTAAAAGTGGCGCGAGCTTTTTTAGCTAATCACAGAACATAGTAAATCAAAACCAATGCTATTCAGGATATACTTTCGACACTCGATTAAAAACCGTTCAATTCTGTGTGTTTTGACTGTCTAGATGTGATGACTTTTGCTTTGTTTTAAGACAGTTCAGTATGTTTGTGCAATGACCTTTCGTGCAGATTCTGTTTTACATTTCATTTTATTATTGTGAGATAAAGAAGACAGAAGGAAACAAAATAGGGGAAGTAAACGACAAATGAACGACTCCACTGTCTCCAAAGGATGTTTTCAACAAAACAAAAATGGAACAACGTTTACGTGCAAGTGCAAATAGATACTTTATTTAACGTGGAAAATGTATTTTCCACAACAAAGTTAACAAACAAAAGTACAAATTCTTAAAAATCTAGCAGGCGAGACACGCTTAGCGACCTGCAAACATGCTTCAATGTCGCACGTAACTAAACTACATTACCAAAATAGTCATGTTTTCAGTGCCTTAAGGTTAAATAAAAGTGAGAAAAAATTGTAACAAAATTGTATCATAGACAAGGCACAGGTTGTTTTGGTGGATGACTGACAGCTTATGAGGAGATCACTCAGGCCACGCCCCTTAGAGCGGGGACTGTTTATAAACACAAATCGACGTCTCGCGACACGCGCGCGCGCGCGAGAGAGAGACACGACACGAAGCTAACGCACGCAACAGCGTGTGCCAACACAATCAACGCCATGATTTCTCTTAAAACCAGTACAAGGTAAATCAATTATAGCTGATAAGTAAGTGCTTCTGTGAGATGGGCTGAGAAATACGTGTCAGAAACCGGAAATTCACAATAAGTCCATCTGCATGCAATGTCTAGAACGAAGAATGAACGCTTAGTGATTTTGTCAGTTAAACAATCGAGATTTGTAACCAGTTGAGGTGAGTAGCCAGTTGAGGTTCACCGTGAACCTGAGGAATTGTTGCCATGTGCTTAATGAAACCTGTGACCCCGTGCTAGCGAACACTAGCTATATTGAGTTTAGCCTCAATAAACAGAAATCTCTCTTCGCGCGATCAATTTTACCTCAACAATAGAAAGATCTGAGACTGGAGGGGGGTGGGGGCCCGGGGGTGGGGGCACCGGCAAAGTTATATACAGGGAGGCTCCGCGCCAAAGTCCAAACCCTTGCCCTTTGGTACCAATATTTTCAAAACAGGTAACCCTTTATATGCCTTCCATGGAAAATGGTACCCCTTTGACATACCTGCGGTAGGAATACTGCATTCCTCTTCGAACTTGGCCTGGGTAACTTCTTAAAATACTATAAATCAGCCGTTTACAGCGCCTATTCGAAATATTTTGCAATGCCCCAAAGTGATAGTTTTCTCTACCCTTTCCTATACTTCAACTCGCAAAATAACTACCCTTTAATATAACTACAGCCTGAAAACGTTACTTCTCTCTAGCGGAGCCTCTCTGTATAGTCCACTATAGGGATTAACCCCCTCCCCTCCCCGGGATCTGAGACTAGACCTGAAAAATTCCATACTGATGGCGTAGCTTCACGTGGATACGTTTGGTATCCCGGATGCTTGATTGTTTTTTTCGCACAAAGAGAGATATCTGTTTATTCACTACAAAATTACGAAAAAAAAAGGTAAGAAGGTAAATAGGATTACACAAGTCCGACAATCGGCCAGTGTTTTTGTTGAAACCCGGATCTGCTTTACTTGAAAATTCTATTTTTTTTTTCACAATAGAAAAATGAACAAAACCCAACATAGTCGCAAAAAAACGACTAAAGATCTGTGATCTGAAATTCGTTTGGTATCCACGATCCGAACTTCAAAACAGAGAGAGTCCGAAATCCGGGTAAAAAATCTCATCTCATCCGCGTTCCGCTGTATTTTTAAAATCCGTGAAAGTCTACAACAGTTGCGCTTTTTAAGACCAAATCCGTCGATCCTTGCCGCACCTATTCACCCCCTTCCTTCAACACACGCAAAAAGCCGTTTGGTACCGGAGGCCTTTTTGACGTTTCTTCTTGCATAAGTTTGCAAAAAGGCGCCAGAAAAGCCTCGGGTTCCAAGAAAGCATAACAAGTAAGTAAGTATTAAAACAAATGGAACTTTAAACAATTGCTCCAGCGCTCACGTGATTTACACGGTTTAGCGCACAAAAATGGCAGCCAACAGCATCATTAGGAACAGGCCAGCGGTCATGCTAATAGCACTTGCATCCGCAGAAGGAGTAGCACTAGGAGTAGCACTAGCACTAGGACTTTGAGTAGGAACATCAAAACTAGCCTTGACGGTTCGGGTGTTGAGCATCTGTATTGGACGGTAATTGTTGGATATGGTTGCATTGTCCTTGCCCTTGAGCATGCGCATAAGGTTAATCTGTAACAAAGAAGAGCCGAATAAGTTATACTAACATTGCATCACGTGTTCATACGGCTCGACCAATTATGCGCAAGTAAGACGCATTACACGTGACGCCACGTGGCACGTGTCTCGGCCAATCAGTTGGGACGAAATAAGTCACCACGGTTTATACAACCTGCAGTGTAACGCTTTCTGTCTAAATGGTATACAAATGAATTTAATACAAATATAAGCCATTTTAGGGTTAACATTTCCCGCGGCATCATTTTGGATCATATGGCGTCACAAGGTCGGCTGTCCTGTAACAGAATTAGAAAAGGCAATCTTGTAACGTCATGAAATCTCAAATGCGCGAGAACTTCAAAACCCAAAATGGCGGAGATTTGTAACAACTTTTTTCGTAAACACTAAGATAGTTTATCTTTGTTTTTAACAAATTTTCTATTTAGCTAATTTGTTCCAATATGCAGTGGAGGATTCGAGCACAAATGGCTCTCTGCAAACTTTCACATTTCAGAACAAATCACGTTGAAACCGTGATAGCGTCGGCGGACAAATATCACTACCTTTTCCGACACGAAAGGTAGTTGCATACTTACCTGATACTCCGATATCTTGACAGCGTCGTTGAAAACTGTCCAAGTAACGCTTTGTTGGCATTCAGGAGTGGTTAGGGAACCCGGGTAACGGAAGTACTTGGTCTGGTCAGCCGGTAATATCGGTTTCAGCTTGAACGCGGCAATGTCACCTTTCTCATTGTCTGTGCGTACGTTAAGAAACAAAGAGCATCATTCGCTAACTCGCTTACTCGTGAATGTAAGCAGAGACATAAAAAATGCTAGTTTTACGTAATATATCAAACACGAGAGGCAGTGTTTCATCAGGATATCCGAACACCGAGAAGAGAGTTGAAAATACGACGCACAGCGGAGTATTTTTGACGACATTCGAGGTGTTTGAAGACTTTGGATAACCGATGAAACACTGTCTTGAGTGTTTGATATAATAAAACTCTTCTAAATCGAAACAAAAACTTCGGAGTAAACTGAGAAATTAAATCGTTAAAATCTGTTCTGATTAAGACCGATCCAAACCTCCTTCACGGTTGTGATTTTCTTTGTTTTAACTTGATGAATTATTATTATTATTTATCTACAAGTGCAAAGCTAGCTTTTGATACAATGTGCCTGATTCATCGGAACATTTTGATAACATTTAAACTGGCAAACATATATTGAACTTAATAAACAATGTAATTAGTTTCTAAACAAGTGCAAGTGAAACATTTAGTTGATTATCAAATCCAAGTTGATAAATTGAGTAAATTAACCTCCGTAACTAATTTGGAAAAGCTGATGTTTCGGGTGGTAGCCCTTTGTCGGAACAAAGAATAGATGAATTATTGAATAAAAACTTATGGCTGCTTAGAAACTTTTATGACGTCCCACTCACTTTCATTTAAACTTTTTTTTTAATACTGCATTTCTCAAATGAATACTAATTTAAGGCGAAGTAAATTTTAGATAGAGACTTGGCTGTACATACCCTTGTACATGACATTTTTGGCATTTTCCAAAAAGTCAAATGCTGAATTATTCCCGCCTTCAACCTGGAACAGAGAAAAAAAAATAGGAAATGTGAATTTGGTAGGCTTTACTTGTCAATTCGGAAAATCCGCCGATAATATTTTCAATTTCGCTTCCCCCTTTATTTTAAGTGGGATGGGGAGGGTCTCTCTTCTTCCCGTCCCCTGAAGAAGAGAGACCCTGGCAACGAGGTTGAATCAAAATGGCTATTAGTATTTTTTTTTTTTTTTTTTTTTTTTTTTTTTTTTTTTTTTTTTTTTTTTTTTTTTTTTTTTTTAAACTAGTAGCCATAATCGGGGACGGTGACCGTAAGCGCGGGATCCACGCAAACCTATGATATGGAATAATTTTGCCATTTTTAGGACAAATTGCGCTGTCTTTGACGTCATAAACACGCGCGGATACACGCAAATTTGCGAGAGTTTTCGCGTGGATATTGCCAGATTTGCGTGATCAGTGTCACGTGAGTCGCGAGTAACTCTACCGCGCAATGGTCCGCAATCTAGTTTGCACGGTCGCCTGCACGAAAAGTTGAGAATGAAAAGGAAGTCATGGACTATGGCTCCCGCTTTAACATAACTGAGTTTATTTGTTACATTTTCGAACTTGAAACGATACGTTCTGAATACCATAACGTTCATTATAGTTCACCACTAAATTTTCTCCGATTATGATTGGTTTAAATTGATCACGTGACGCGATATTGTTCATCCGCGGAGAGACACTATCAGCGCGTAGTGCCCGTCCGAGAAAAATACCCGGATGAATAGTAGTTGTCCGTGAAAAAAATTAATATATTGTAAACAAGCGTGCGGACAGACGGAAAATCCCTCTAAATTCACTGCATTCATTTGTTTCGTTTGTGATTTCGGCTTTCAATTAAGTATTTATTTTTAAAAAGTAAAAAAAAAAAAAATAAAATAAACATGCTCGTTTTTGAATGGGCGCGCGGAAGAAAATTTAGTGTGAACATTTATATCGCAGCGACACGCAGCGACATGCAAGTGACTCGCTTAAATCGCTTTATTTCTGCTATATTCTTATTCTGCATCTTTGTGTCATGGAAAACCGGTGTCGAAAAGTATTCTCCAACAATAATTCATTACTCATTAGAGCGTTTAAACTCGAGCGCCGTGTTGTCAAACAAACTGAATGCCTTCAAGCGAGCGACGACTCAAAATCAGTCCAGAATCAGAACAGCTCAAACCAAATGGACCAAACATGGATACTTGTGCTTATGGATTTCAGATGTTGCTCTTCATCACGATATTGAGCTAAACCCGGGCCCGACCGAAAAGCCTAAGTGTTCGTCTTGCGAGAAGACTGTCAGGAAGAATCAGGCGGCCATATTGTGTAATGGCTGCAAAAGAAGCTATCACGGCAAGTGTGTAGGGCTACGAAGGGACGACACTAAAAATCTTCACAACTTTCAAGCAGACTGGAAATGTTTGACTTGTTCTCTACCACAGCTTAGCGATTCATTCTTCGATTTGTCTAATTCAAGCGAACTTTCAGATCATGGGCATTTAAACGATGCAAATAGCGATCTCTTCGACACTTTGCACGGATATGCAAATAAGAACTTCATTATCGGAAGTTTCAACATAAACGCTCTCGCTGGAAAATTCTGTGAACTTCAGGACTGGATCGAAACGTTCGACATTTTTTGTCTGCAAGAAACGAAGATAGATGCATCATTTCCAGATTCCCAGTTCGCGGTCAAAGGATATGAATGTTATCGCAAAGATCGCAAGAAAGGTGGTGGAGGTATTTTATTGTATGTTCGTAAATCCATTCCTTCAAGCCAAGTGAGAATCAGAAGCAAAGCAGTGGAGGCAATACTCGTCGACATTCAACTTGGACAGCGACTTATGTCTTTACTTAATGTTTACAAACCACCGTCAGTAAACAACCAGACGTTTACGAGCGACATGTGCGAAATTTTAGACGCAGCGATTTCAAACCGAGCTAATGTGTTATGTTTGGGCGATCTAAACTGCGATATTCTAAAACCACAAGACAGTGGGAAACAAGGTCGAGCCTTCTTAGATATATGCGACATTTACGGCTTGGACAATCTCATAAAGGAGCCAACAAGAATTTCAGCTTCTAGAGAGTCTTGCTTGGACATAATAGCAACAAACTCTCCGAAATTTGCATTAAAATCAGGAACAATGGAGACAGGCCTAAGTGATCACAAACTGGTCTATACTATTCTCAACAAGAAATTATCCAAACCATAGACCACTTTTACGAAAGGCAGGTGTTTTAAAAGCTTCGACGCGAATGCTTTCAATAAGGACCTTGCATGTGTGCCGTTTAATGTAGCGTATGTGTTCGAAGACATCAATGACATCTGCTGGGCCTGGCAAAAGATGTATACTGATGTGCTTGACAAACATGCACCCATCAGAATAAGAAAGCGTAAGGCGGCTTCCGGCCAATCCAAATTTATTACACCGGAGATAAGAAAGGCCATTCGAAAGCGAAACAGTCTAAAAAGAAAATTTAACAAAACAAGGAAAACAGATGACTGGGAAGCATACCGAGTGTTAAGAAATCGCGTGGTCTCCATGAGGCGAAAGTCTGTTATTAAACACTTTGATCATCTGTGCTGCTCACGTGCTGGAAATCACAGGGCTTTTTGGCGGTCACTACGTCCTCTTTTACACACAAAGAAACGTGCGCAAAGCGATTTGATCATTCTAAAGGAAAACAACAGAACGATTATCGATCAAGCTCAAGTAGCAGAGATTTTCAACGACTATTTTACAAATATCACCGATAAGTTAATAATCGATTCATACACTCCATTCCAACATCAGTCACATGCCTCTCGCTTACCTAAGAACAGTACAGCCAGTAAGAACTTTGCTTTTCGTTTTACAAATCACCACGAAGTAAAGCAAATACTCAACAACATCAAGACAAACAAAGCCCAGGGATACGATTTGATTCCGCCACGAGCAGTCAAGGCAGCGGCACCATCAGTGTCTGAACCGCTAAGCGATCTTATAAATACTATTATTGCAAAGGCAGAAGTCCCCGAAGGGTGGAAGAATGGTCAGATTACACCTTTACACAAAAAGGACAGCGTGTTGGACAAAGCAAACTTTAGACCTGTCACCGTGCTGCCCGCATTCGACAAAGTGTTTGAACGCATTATCCATACACAGATGAGTACGTATTTTGATACCATTTTCCACGACTATACGTTCGCGTATCGGAAATTTCATGGCTGCTCTGCGGCGCTATTAACACTTACCGAAGAGTGGAAAGAAAAACTTGATCAAAGCCACTTTATTGGTGCTGCTACACTGGACCTTAGCAAGGCATTTGACTGTATCCCTCACGATCTTCTGTTGGAAAAGCTTAGATTTTACGGACTGGATGAAAGATCGTGGTCCCTTCTTCAGAGCTATCTCTCACATCGCTACCAACGAGTCAAACTGGGAAACAGTTTTTCATCGTGGAATGTCGTTCGTAGTGGTGTACCCCAGGGGTCAATATTAGGACCGCTTCTTTTTAATATTTTTATGAACGATATGGCCTATGCTATAAACGAGAGCAGCTTACTAAGCTTTGCAGACGACACCAATCTACATGCCTCAAACGAATGTCCCCGCGCAGTTGAAAACATGATTAACCAAGATCTGTTCAATGCCAGCTCTTGGTTCAAACAAAACGGTATGATCGCCAACCCGACAAAATATAACGCCATGGTGTTAGGAAATGCTAGTCAGTGTGACATCAAGATCGAATGTGAGGGTAAAGAAATTCCAGTATCCAAGGAGATAAAATTACTGGGCATAACTTTAGACGATAAACTAAAATTTGATTCACACATTGCGGACATTTGTCGCAAGGTGGGGAGCCAAATAAACGCTCTAAGCAGGTTAAAGAACATTCTACCTTGTAATACGAAGGAATCCTTGTATAGAGCTTTTATTTTACCTTATTTTTCTTATTGTAGTCAAGTTTGGTATCACTGTGGAAGAAGAAATATAGAAAAACTGGAAAGAACAAATGCGAGGGCCTTGAGATTTGTGTACAGCGACAAGACCTCGTCGTACGAAGCGCTCTTGCGGCGTATCGGATCAAAATCAACCTTAGAAAATCGTCGCACTCAAGATATGTTATTGACTGTGAACAATATTATTCAAGGCAGGGCACCATCCAGCTTCAAAAATCTTATAACTGAAAAGAGAACAGCGTACAATCTTCGCGGTAATTTTAATCTTTCCATACCTAAAGTGAACACTACCAGATATGGTCTTAAGTCGTGGCGTTATGCTGCAGCAAAGCACTGGAACATGCTACCTCGTGATATTCGTTCCATGGCAGGCTCAAAGGACTTTTTGAAAAAGATTAGACAAACTGATTTCAATGTTTAATAATTATATTTTATCGCTTTTAGATAGGATTTTTATATTTATATATATATATTTTTTAGGAATCTTAATTTAGCTAGATGGTGTTGTTGTTTGTTTGTTTGTTTCTTTTTTTTTTTTTTAACCATTTTAAAATAGTCTGATGTAATACTTTTATACCCTTTGTTTTGATGTAAATACTTTTGTAAATACTAAACTTTTAATCGTGGAGCACCTGTAAACTAGCTAACAGCTAAGTGTGTACTTTTTTCCACGTTAAATAAAGTATGTATGTATGTATGTATGTATGAACAATAAAAACGATAGTGTGTTTTTGTCTCGGAACTAACGGTTTGATAGTTGCCTCGAAGCTTCGCTTCTCGAGCTAATATTTGTTTCATGAACATCATCAAATTTCCGCAGAGCAATTGCCATACGATAGTTCCTCGACAGAAACACTCTATTGTTTAAATAGACTGGCTCTTAATAAAATCAACAAACGGGACGCTGAACATACCTTAATCAACACACCCAGAACGGCGAGACCATCATCATTGCCAGCGGCCATGGACAAGTTCGCATATTTGGTGTTGTAGCTCACGAAGTGCAGCTATAAAAGACAAGAAAACGACATTAATATACTGAATCATGCTTCTGACTCAATACAATTAAAAGTATGGGTAGAAGGTTTTTAAAATCCCCGAGCAACTTTTCTTTAACCAAGCTTTAGCAAGAATTAGCGGCATCTAGTCACTGCCAAAGATACACTACTTCTCTTTGGGTCTTTGGGTCCGTCGAGCGTTTTTATATCCCTGGAAACGCAAATGCAAAAAGGCGGTATGGACGAGAAGTCTCTTTGAGTGCGCGCCGCTTGGCGTGCCGTTGACCGCGGTCAAACGATAGAAATTTGCAAAAAAAGACGAGAAAAGTACTTCAAAGATTAGGCAGAGCTGTAACTTGACCTTTGTCATAGACGAGGCAAGATCTTGCTAGTGGGTTCTGGGGGCATCCCCCTCCAGAAAAGTTTGAAATCTGGACGCTATGAATCTCCTTCAGAGAAATTTTTATGAGGTATTTCTTGAGAAAAATCAATCTTGTTCAACTGGAGAATATTTCCCAACAAAAATAATTTGTTTTTAATTTTGAGTAAAAATTTAGACGAAGCAGTGCCTTGTCTTGCCTCTTGCTAGTAACGGCCCTGTAAGGTTCTAATTTTCACAGTTCAAAGTTCGATACAAGTATTCTAATGGTTTACTAAGTGTTTTGGAGCTTAACTAAAAAAAGTTTTACGTGTTTGAAAACTGGAAATTGCAGACTTGTCGGCGCCATTTGTCAAAACAATTTGGTTCGGATGCGAGCATTTAAAATGTAAAGATACTCGTTTATCTATGCCTGCTTATACTTTCACTTCAATATCAAGGAAAATTCCCTAAATTGAAAGAAAAGCGGCCTGCGACGTTTGACCGCAGTCAAGGCGTGCCGCACCCTTGTCTCGTCTTAAACCCTTTCTCTGACGTTCGAGAGAAAAACAGACAGATTACTAGAATAACAAGGGTATATATACTGTCTTGATGCACTACCTAATTATATAATTCTTATAACTAATCAACAAAATGGATATGGCCAAAAGTGGGGAGAATGCGGCACTAAACGGGCTTGGCACACGCAGAAGTGTTGCCTTTTTTAAAATCTCGTGTAACAGCTTTAATATTTCGACTGATGAAAGCTTAAGCACTAGCCGAAACGTCTTGTGAAAGTTACATCGAAGAACAGTCAATGTCGAACCACAATAAACTAAACGGGCTTCAAATCTTGATCCAGAATCTCGCAACTTACCCCCCCCCCCCCCCCTCTGGGAACAGAAATCACTTGTCGCCATACGGTTGTTGTTTCCCCTCATTTTTGTCGTGCTTTGCTTCTTTTGTCTGGTGTCCAGTCTCCCCCAAACGGTGTATGTACTTTAAGGTCTACATACTAACAAGATTACCGTAAATGATCTAATAAACGCCCGGGGCGTTTATTAAATTTTTGGGGTCCTAGGGGAGGCGTTAAATAGATATGAGGCGTTTATTAGAGAGAGGCGTTTATTTCACTTTAACTGTAACAACGTCAACAAAACAAATTGGATGCGTAGTTTGCTAGTGGAGTAAGAAACAAAACAGAGTTTGTGGGTAGCAGACTAATCTATTCTGCGCTAATGCAAAGCCTGGAGATGTCGTTCACAGTTCGATATCGACGTTTTCATCGTCATCGGGGTCAACCACGTTGGCGTAGTTGGTCTCTTTGGTGTCCAAGTCAAGCAAGAAACTTACTATTTTGCGTGATTTTATTCTATGGAGCATTTCCTTGGTTTTTGAGGGGATTCTTGGAGGGGGGCGTCTATTAGACACGGGGCGTTTATAAGAGTGGGGCTTCTAATACAAACTTAACACTTCAGGGGGAGCGTTTATTAGATACGAGGCGTTTATTTGAGAGTGGGCGTTTATTAGATCATTTACGGTAAATGAACGAATAGTAGCTCAATTTCCCTTTATCACTTACCTCAGCAGCGTATTTGTGACCGTCCAAAAAGTGTTCCGACCCTTGCGTATTTACTGACCCCCAGTGCAAGTGAAACTGAGCCGTGGTGTAAACACCAGTGAGGCCTCCTCCGCTTACATTGTAGACGTTCTCAGGCAGTGCAAATACAAGGGCGTGTCCGTTGTTTTTAGCAGTAAACTTAGCGTTGGCTGGTGTCATGTCGTAATTCGTGAGAATAAATGCTCCCAAGCCGCTGTCTTTGGTTGCGTCAGTGCTTTTTATGTCGATTGGCGATTGGCGCTTTCCATCCTGGCAGATTGCTGGTGTCCACTTGCTTGGGCCTGTAACGAGGAAGATATCGGAAATTAAGTGAGTGAATGAGAACAAGGCTCAACAACAACTCATTTAAACCATAGCCTGTGTAGCAAGCGTTCCCGTGCGAGCGAAGTGCTGTGTGTCGCGCGCGAAAGATTCTGGCCGCGCGAAAACTCCTTTCCCATTTTTGCTCTCGCCCCAATTTTCGCGCGGCCAGAAACTTTCGCGCGCGACACACAGCACTTTGCTCGCACGGGAACGCTTGCTACGCAGGCTACTTAACCATCTTTCCATGGTATGGGGGAGCAGAGATGACGCAGTGGTGTGAGCGCTCGCCTCCCACCAATGTGGCCCGGGTTCGATTCCGGTCCGGTGTCATACATATGTGGGTTGAGTTTGTTGTTTGTTCTCGTCTTTGCTCCGAGGGTTATTCTCCGGGTTCACCGGTTTTCTCCCTCCACAAAAACCAACACTTCCAAATTCCAATTTGATCGGGAGTTCACGGCCCCACAAGCTTCTAGCTTAAAACCCGACCGTGTCTAAATAAAGGTATTTATTTTTTTATACGGGACAAAAAGCGTTCAAGTTTGCAGTGCGACCGCTTCATGATCACAAAGCATGTTTCGACTGATAATAGTTCTGGGGTTCTGGTGGGCTCCTGATGTTAGCCATACGCAGGCTACTGGGGGAGGGGGGGAGCGGTTACACCCCAGCATATTTGTCAGTTTTCCCTTACAATTCTATTATACTCCAAGGTGGGGAGAGGCGCTGCGAAATCTAGAGTACTGTGTCCTTGCCTAGGACAGTCGGGGGAATAAGTGGCAGTTTTGGCAAATCTTCGTTGAAGCACTCGAAGAATGTCCGAATTATTTCTTCCAATCAAACACTAACGCGAGCGCTCCCGAGTACACCGAAAGCCATCGCGCGTTATACATGTTGCTTAGCAACTTCTGGGACGAAAACCGCGGGCTCAGTCACTTCTCGGAGAAGTGATGTCGCCATCAACTAGCGCTTGTTCCCCCGACGCGACTGAAGACCTTTCATGTTTGTTTGAAGACATATTGGTTGAGGCACGAGATCGATATTTCTCCAATACTATTATAATTACTATAATAAGCGGCTAAATTAATGGGCTTAAATTTGGGCAATTTATAATAAAAATCTTACCATTTGGGCTGTTATCATCATAGTTCCATTCTAACAGAGAGAAAAATAACAAAGAAAAGATATTACACAGAATGCGCTTTCGAAGGAAAATAGATTCTGCGAGAAATGTACTTAAGTTCGTGCATCTCAGACCTCTTGCCAGCCAGACATTTCATCAAATCTGATTGACTGGTAAAAAAAAGAAAAGGTCAAGGACAAGTCTCGTCCCCAGAGCTAGGCCCGTGTGACCCTTATCCAGCGGAACGGGAAAAGTAAGGTCAAGGGAAACGTGGGCTCTGAGAACGAGATTGACCAAAGACAAGGGAAAAGAGTATTTTACGCAAGCGCACGGTTCTTGTTGCTGACCATAAGGATTGCAGCTCTAAAGACGAAAATGGTTAGCTTTTGTTCGCTATACGAACTCTTACTTCCACTCTGCCTGCGAACACAGACGTATTTCCGGCTGTCGTTTCTAATACGTCTGCGTTCGCAGGCTAACTTCCATCACGGTCTCCATACCTTTTTTGCCAGTCATAAACTGAGAAACGAATGCTAACTATTTAGACCTCGCATTCTTGAGACAATTCTCTCATGAGATCACAAAGAAAGTCCAATAAATCCATAATTATTAAATTAAGGAAAAAAATTGATAGGCTAGGTCGTACCAAACGTAAAAAGTTCAAAGTCTTCAAAATGAAATCGATGGTGAAATGCTATCTTTATAGTAAGTAATGTATTGTAAGGCGTTCCGAGCAATCCGCCATAAAGATTTTCCAAGGTAAATTTGCGCTCCAGTTTAGAACATGAGTTTATTTTGTACTTTGTATTATTTCAAAATATTATTTAGATATTTCAATCGAGTCAACTAGGAGCGCAATTAAGAAGGGAGTGTTATACTTACCTGCGCCGAAAGCAAGAGGCGTCGAAATGATACACAGAACTGCGGCTAAAAGGAAACGCTCCATGTTTATTCTTCACCTGAAAAGATCAAAGTGTAAGCAGGTAAGATGCTTTCCAAATGAAAAACGAAATGAAATTTAGCGATGTCAAAATGTACCGACAGCTGTCACGCGAATGTTCAAAAAATATTTGTACAGCCCTGTTCATTTTTAGCGCACTTAAAATTTTAAAGGTGTGATAAAGAACTTACTTTTCAGTGCTACAAAGATCTTTTAAACACTTGAAGCTGTAGAAAAAATTAACATCCAGGCCGACAAAAGCGCAAAATCCGACAGAGTTGGACTCTTGCTCGCGCCACTCTGTAGGCAACGGTCAAGAAAACGTCATCATTTTAACCGACACGTAATTTGCCTGCCACGAAATTAATACTCGGAAAGATCAACAAAAGTAATGTTTACTCTTAGCTGAGTAGTCTTTCCGGCCCTATGCCCACTTAGGGCTTCGTCCATAAGTCAAGTAAGTCAAGTCTTTTGTTCTCGACTTTATCATTTCCCATCGTTTTGCATTTAATGCGGTAAGCGGCTTAGGAAGAAAAGTGTCCTTTAAGAATGTTTATTTTGCAAACTGCTGGTAGTAGCCGGAAGTGATTTAAAAGCGATTTTTAAAGGTATCTTAGATAAAACAGCCTCTGATCTACGGTAAGTTATAAAAGCTAGAATCCCGACTTGGCTGTGCTTTCCCATTCTAGACTTAAAATATCCTTGCAGTATTTATTATTTTAGGCGAAAATGCCTGCAAAAGATAGATAGATAGAACACTGCCATAAACAACTAAAAATAGCCTATGTAAGTTTTAATTTTCTGACCGGCAGAATTTTTTTAAAATTCTGCCGGCAGAAAATTAATTTTTTAATGTTGATTTTATTTGTATAAATATTTATCTAAAGACAGTCACACATCAAATGAACGTTTGATTTGAAACCATAACACTCCAAACGAATGAAATCGATAGAAATTTATGACCGACTTGATACGTGAGAAGCAATTTATTTAGACCATGAGTAAGCTACGAGTTAGCCTCGATTTCAAAGCCGTTTTTGGAGCCCGCTGTAAAATAGAGCCGCGGTTCGAATCTCACCAAGGTCAAAGAAGTTTTCTTTGCCCCATGTGGTCCCCGATTTGACTGATTTAGGACTTTCACTCAGAAGGAAGTTCCTGGATAGGTTTTCAGTGCTTTAAAATTTTTAATAAGCGCCCAGCGTTTTTCATTTGCACGGAGAAACCATAGAAACCGGTTGTTCCGGTGAAACATCAAATGGAACAGACTTTTCCACTGGATTTTTTTCGAAAAAAGATGTATACATTCAGAGGTATTCCTCTTTCCTTGTTTTTGTCGAAATGATCGGAAAATCCTGTACCTTTTGCTGCGTCCCACTAGTGCCATGCTCCTTGGCGCGGTTTTTGCACATTTCATAATCTTTTTTTGATGGTTTTGGATAATTATTGTGCGGTTTCCAATAGGCCCCAACGTCCCCCTTCTGTTAGACCCCTACGCAGACGTTCTTTTGGCTCGTCACGCAATAGACTGTTCACAGTCTTCTATTTTTCCGTAAAGTCGAGACCAACCAAGCCTGATCGCAGGTTAACGCAGTGCTGAGTGATTGTGGTCAGTCTGAGCTTAATGTTGGCCGTGTTTTCACGAGCGATTTTTCAGGTCGCTAAGCGAGTCATAACCGGAAATCTCGTGAAAACAGTTACTTTTCCGACTCGCTTAAAGTTAACTTCAATGCAATTCTCATTAAATTTAAGCCACCAAATCAGGTAGCTTAAGCGAGTCGGTAATTAATTCCCGCCAATGAGAAGCAACTTGCGGTCATTCATCTGACAAGTCTGTCAAATCGGAAATAGAACACGCGTGATTTCTATGCCTACTGCGAAACTTATTTGCCATACCAAAAGCAAAGACGAACAGTTTTCCGTTTCATGACTCTTTTGCAAATGACGAAAGAGCAAAGCATGGAAAGCGAGTTTCCTTCTTTCAACATTTTCCTCCAAGTCTCCATTCATTATCCCTTCATGACCTTCAGTGACGAATGATTATTTTGGGCAAAGCCGTACGCGCGCGGAGACCATAATTTTTTCCTGCGAAATCAACTGTGGCTTCCACAACCAGCACAACCAGGACTAATTGCATAAACTCAGTAATGAAAAGAAGAAGGACATACATGCGAGCTCCGTCTGCATCTCCCGCCATTGTTCAAAAAGCGTTATTCACGCGTGTGCTCTCTCAAATTATTTTAAAAATGAAATATAATCTTACTCGTGAAAACACCAATTATTTTTAAGTCGCTTAACGAAGTCTGTAAACAAAACACCTTCAGGAGTGTTTTCACGAGCGATTTTTCAGGTCGCTAAGCGAGTCATAACCGGAAATCTCGTGAAAACAGTTACTTTTCCGACTCGCTTAATGCATCAGTCAATTGAAACCCCGGCCCCCCGACCCCCGGGACTTACCGGGGAATTTAACATTTACCAAGTGATAAAACCCGGCTTATTTCCCCGCCCTAGGGGCCTAGACGTCTGTTAAAAGCCCCGCATAGAGGGAGCATCCGAATCGACTTTCAGGAAAAAAAACGGACAAAAATCTTGATTTCGTTGCAGTAACTAACAGGTTTTTAAGAGAGATGCTCAGTGTGGTCTTTCAAGAAAGCTCGTTCTAATTCAATGGAAAAGATTATCTTTTACTGATAAGCACATCAAACAGCCATGGGCACGACAATCGCGCAGTTTCTGCTGTCATGTCAAGGCCAAAATAGAAAACAAAATAGAATAAGGCTATCCTTTGGAAACGATTTATTGTCGACGTCTTTTAAACTCATGTGGGACACAAGAAGAGACAAAATAGAAGAATTTCATCTTAAGGTAAACAGCTTTCACCCTACGATATAATTCACGGCTGAAATCTCAGAAACAGAAACTACTTTGTTGGAGACGATAGTGTACAAAGGTGGCAGATTCCAAGTACAATCAGTCTATTTTTATCGTGCAAACACATTAAATGCAAACCCAGGCGTCGCTAAAGGCTTTATCAAGGAAGAAGCGTGAAGACTTTTAAGAACGGATTCCTCAGAACGAACATTTTGAGAAAAGCATTTAGTCCGACCTTTATGTTAAATCCCGGCTGCCGTCCCCGGATCAGGTGATCGCGTGCTGTTAAATCTCCGCTCCACGGCCCCGCTCTACTGACATTTTGTTAAAACCACCGACCACCGGGGCCAACGCGCCGTTAAAAGTGCGTTTAAAAATCCCGGCTTTAGACGCGTTAAATCCAAGTCCCGGGGGTCGGGGGCCGGGGTTTCAATTGACTGATGCATAATAAAGTTAAGCGAGTCGGCAAACTTCAATGCAATTCTCATTAAATTTAAGCCACCAAATCAGGTAGCTTAAGCGAGTCGGTAATTAATTCCCGCCAATGAGAAGCAACTTGAGGTCATTCATCTGACAAGTCTGTCAAATCGGAAATAGAACACGCGTGATTTCTATGCCTACTGCGAAATAAGGATGGGCCGATACCGGTTTTTCAAAACGATACGATATCGATACGATATTTGCCTTTTTTCTCGATATCGATATCGATATTATGACGTCATTTCCGTCCTGGCGTCATTGGTTTGCCACGTGACCATACAAAGGACAGACTTGGTATCATAAATGTTAGCCAAGAATGTTGCTTTTGGTCTTTTTGTTTCACTGTTCATCAGGAATGTGTGGACATCAAGTCAAGGCAAGAAAAATTCAAATATTGACGAGAACATCAATATTTCTTTGAGCAAAATTGCATTTTTAAACCTCAGGTGCTGACCAGAAGACCGCAGGCTCAGGACACGTGTGCAGTATCGAAAACGTATCGAAAGTGCGATATTTTTCGAAAGTATCGATACTTTTCCAAATTGTCAAAATATCGGTGTATCGAATATTTGGTATCGAGTATCGGCCCATCCTTACTGCGAAACTTATTTGCCATACCAAAAGCAAAGACGAACAGTTTTCCGTTTCATGACTCTTTTGCAAATGACGAAAGAGCAAAGCATGGAAAGCGAGTTTCCTTCTTTCAACATTGAAATGCAAAACATTAAGCTCACGTAAGAAATAATTTCCTCCAAGTCTCCATTCATTATCCCTTCATGACCTTCAGTGACGAATGATCATTTTGGGCAAAGCCGTACGCGCGCGGAGACCATAATTTTATCCTGCGAAATCAACTGTGGCTTCCACAGCCAGCACAACCAGGACTAATCGCATAAACTCAGTAATGAAAAGAAGAAGGACATACATGCGAGCTCCGTCTGCATCTCCCGCCATTGTTCAAAAAGCGTTATTCACGCGTGTGCTCTCTCAAATTATTTTAAAAATGAAATATAATCTTACTCGTGAAAACACCAATTATTTTTAAGTCGCTTAACGAAGTCTGTAAACAAAACACCTTCAGGAATGTTAAGCGAGACAATCGTGCTCGTTCAGCAACTTAAGTTAAAACCCAGATCGTAAATCTTAAAGGTGGTTACGGTCGCTTAAAAGAGCAGTGAATCACAAAGTTCTTCTAGTTCTCAAATTATAAACGAGGTTTCGTGAGGGTGGTTATTCAGGGCAGCTGGTAGTTATGTTTGAGTATAGTAGATAGTCGCAAGAAGAGCTTCAAAGTTGTGAGTTGCGTGTCTTAGTGCAGACCGGGCGTTTGGACTGCTTGCTGTGAAGTCTACTTTAGATGATGACAGATTACATTCACGCACAAGACACGCGCCGAATGCGCACCTTTTTAACAGCAAGACACCATGCCATTTATCACATATCATCTGCATTTGCAGAAGACAAAGACGAACCGAAACATTCTTTTATAAGGACCGCGGACATACGCTCCTGGGCGCGCAACAACCAACTAGATTTCTACTATTGTTTTATTTCTTTCTGAAGTTCAACATCTCTGGACTCCTTATGTTGCCTTTGGTGGTTGCAAAGTGGATTTTTCTTAAAACTTTCAAGTTCAACGTGGACAGATTTCAGACATGACAAGTGTCCATGGTCAGTCTACCGTATAACACCCAGTTGAGACACCCTGTGGCGTTTTAATTTCAAAATTTTGATAATTAGAAAGAATCACGATTTCTCAAACCTCGCGATAGCCGATAACTCAAAACCAAAGTTGTTTGCCTTGAATTTGCCTCAAACAGTAAAAACTGTGATTTTACGCCCAATTTTTCGAACTCCCATTTTTTCGAGTTATTTATTTATTTATTTATTTTTTTGGGGGGGGGGGGGGGTGCGCGGCTGTTTTGTATGTAATGTCAAAGGAAACAAGAGAATTTGGCTTCGTAGAGTCCACGTTGACGTTTATTAATAATCTCTGTTGCTTGATAATGAAGCACGTTCTACATGTATGATTTCGATCTTTCCTGACCTCGTACCAGCTGCGGTTTCAATAAAAGACAAAGCATGCAAACGATGATGAATCACCACTGTTCTAAAGGTCATATAAAGCATCTGTCGCCAAAAGTGCCTCTCGAAAAACTGCTTTAATCTTAGATCGAATTATATGACTAAGCCTAGCAATGCCACGCAATAATTGTCAATTACACATAAACAGTTCATATAAACGATTCATACAGAGTTCCAATAGAGCTACTGTGGAGGCGCGCCCAGCAGATGCGGCAGAAATTTTGTTTAAAGAAAACTGTATCGTGCACATAGCTTCTGCTTTCCATTTGTGAAGAGACGTTTCTCCCACACTTCATACTATGTCTTTTTCAAAGATTATTGCGTGATGAGCCGAAAACCAGTTGACACCTTGTAACAAGGCCAAAAACTGGCGTGTCTATCGACGTGAAAAAAAGACGGCCTTGGAGTCATGTAGCCACGTAAACTTTACAAATGCTTTGATCTTGGAAAACCTTAAACCTGTCTTTAAGTTGATTAAAGTGATATCAATGACTTTGTTATCTAGCCGTGACAAAGTCAATCCTAGGACATTAGCCACTTAACTCTGAAGGAGGGAGATCTTGTTCATTTTCGTAAAAAAAAATGCTAAGATCGGACTGGATCACCCAAAATCGTTAAAAACTCTTGAATGCCATTATAGTCAAGAACTATCGCTCCAAATGTTTATTTTCTAGTTCGAAAGCTTTCATACGACATGCATGAAGCAATAGTAATTTTGTCGCTAACACGCCGGAAAGATAAAATTTAAAAAGTGATACATAAAAATGCGGAGTATGAACCCGTGTGCGTCAGAAGACCTCAGAGAAGGTCGAAACTGATATCTTAATAGAAAAAAAGAAATGCGCTGTCTGAAAGTGCGACTTCAGTTGTATCTAAAGAACACTTCTCGATATAAAAAAAACTATGCCGTATTAAAACTATTGAAATATTCATATACAAACTCTTAGCATTGCTGTTGTTCGTTCCAAAATTAAAATCCGTCGCGATCGCGTTGCACATGGTTAAGCCATTAGTGAATATTTCTACTACTGACTAGACGTTTGAACAGGGTCTTCAATTTCGAAGCAAAATTTTTTTTTGAAAGATCCTTACCGGCACGCAATAGTTAAATATTCAGTTTGCATTTGCCAGAGGGAGTTTGTGGTTGCATAGTCAAATCTTTTGCTGCATGACTGATCATGTAGGGAAAAGCTATCAGAATTAAGTCTGTAAACTGTGTGAACCACCACAACTGCTTAAAAAAATGCATCAAGAAGCAGGTAGCTCAAGAAATCTATTTGGTTTAAACAGTTGCTAACATTTTGTAATAAAAGATTTAAGTGGAGGAAACAGAAACAGGGCTCTTGACTTCTTTGTTTATCTTTCCGGACCAGAAATGATTGCAATGCAGTCATTGAGATAACCAGCCAAAATATTATTTTAATATTTCTTTTCCTTAGACTAAACAACGATGTTTTGTGGTCAGCAAAATCGATTTAATTTATGAACCACTCCTAGCGAAGAAGCGAACCCACCGTTGGAAAGAACCCCAAGACTGTTTATAAATTTATTTTCTCAGAGACAATTAGCTACAATTAAAGCTGCAGGGTGTTATTTTGCAGAACTGACGACCAGCGCTGGTCATGAACATAGAATTCATAATGCCTTAGAAACTGTCAAGTGTCTGCATGCCATCACATAAAGTTAACTGTCGAATCAATGCCTAACCATAACATGTTGAAGAGTACATGTACTTGGATTTAGACTAAATATTATCGACCAGTGCTTGTTTAGGTCTAACTAAGATTACTATTTCCTTCTTTCGGCGTTCGGTGCTGTGCAAAATACCCCAACCGTGTCTAAAGGATTCCCGCCATTTGTTGCTTTTAGAGACGACAAAAACTGTGCTACGATGCTATCTCTGCTGTTTCTTTAAAGACGAGCTAATCTCCAAGAAACTTCTGACAGAAGGCTGTGCTAGGCCGATAACTTTGCAAATTAGGCTTATGTTAAGACAGTTTTGGTTGCAAGCTTTTTAAGTCTCTTCCGCCTGCGAGTAGTCGCTACGACTGTGTCACGAATATCAGCGAAACTTTGCAGTTTGTTTAGATAAAGGTATAACAACATAACCAGTGATCAACTGCTGTTAGTTGGCTAACGTCAGAGAGCTTGGGCTACCTGGAGGTGTAAAAATTCACACTTTACCTTCAACAGGAGATGTGTTCGTTCTTCTGGGTGTGCTCTTTTGATTTTGGACTCTGCACCTGAACCGGCTGATCCGAACTGTAGGAGGCGGATCGAGTATGCAAAGAAATATATTGTGCAAGGATACTATTTTTGTTTCGGGGCGGGTCGGATCGGCTTACGTTATTCTTTTAATTATTGTTAATTGACTGGCAATGTGACAGCTATTGTAACTCCAAAACAATGGTTTTAAGAACACTTTCGAAGTCGATCAAACAGTGCCGGTTGAACCATAATGCTTGCTCCCCGCCGCGCGCTGGCTTGCAGTTCGCTCCCGACTCGTTTCTCGCGGTCTCCCTCGCCACTTGCTCGCGCGTGTGATTGAAAGGTGAGCCTGCTTGCAGGCTTCGTTTGAAAAGAACAGAGAATCTATTCTTGGTAAACATTCCATGTTTAGATACATTGAAGTCAAACAGTAGAGGAACTGACATCGCAATAATTAATGTTTGAATAGAACAGAGAACTTTTGTATTTTGTAAACATTAAAAACATTACTAAGGTCCGATGGTCCGATCCACGTGAGTGATTTTATACGAAGTCCCCGCTGTGACAAACGCCCGATATTTTTCAGCCCGTCCAAAAGTTTACAGTAAAATGTATGGAACAAATATCTGGTATGGGTGTTACGAAAACTAAGACCCTCGAAAAATGCCCATTATAACACAATTCAGAGAAGCCCAAACTTGAAATCTATCCCGATTTAACAATGTTAACGCGACGGCTTATACCAGTTTTTTTCGATCTTCGGTCTTGAAGTTGTATTCATTGTGTATGTAATGCAAATCTCGGGATTGTGGGTTCTCTTAACACTAAGTCTCGGTCTCGGATTTTAAACAAGGAACTCGGTATCTCAGCTTAGCTATCAAATCAGCGCTTTCTGGAGCCTTCGACTGAGTCGCGTGATTCAGCCCTTAGGGACGTTGATGCACAAAAATGCAAAACTAATAAAATAGATAACAAAGAAATTTTGATAACTTATTGATAATGAATGTTTAGACAATTTAATTATAAATAGCTAGTCTGTCGCGCCAGCTTTTGATGAGTTGTGGCGCCGCCATTGTTTGCTAAATATTCCAAGGCCAAAGATTACAGTCAACTCTCGCCTTGCCGCGGACACCCCGCTATGACGGACGCTCGATATTACGGACAAAATTCAGATCCCCGGCGAAAGTTATAGAGGTTTGACTGGAAATGACTCCCGCTATTACGGACTCTCGCTATTACGGAATTACGGACACTTTCGTGGTACCAAAAGAACAATTTTATTGTTTTGACTCTCGATAAAGCGGACACCATGAACTTCTCACATAACATTATTGCAGAAAATTGCAGTGTGTTAAATACTATTTGTCGAAACACACTTCAGAAGTCTTCTGCAATAATTATTTTTGCATCAATTGCTTCAGTAGCTGTACACCAGACTTTGCTTTTTCACTTCAGCTTGCGCCCTTTTCTTTCAGACGACTCAAGCCTGCGAGCAGGCTCTCTATTCGGGGGCAACGTTATTATTGAACTCCTCGAGCGCCGAAAGCGCGACCCCGCGATAGAGAGCCTGCTCGCAGGCTAAGACGACTCCTTTTGAGAGATCAAACTCTCAAACCCTCGACCATTGTCATTCTCCATACCTAACGACTACTGAGTCTTTTCACGACTGTTGATAAGCTCGTCATAGCCCATACTATTTAACCTATGTTAACGCCATTTTTTTCCTCACGCCCCCTATTACGGACTTTCGCTATTACGGACACTAAACGAAGTCCCGAGCGTGTCCGCTATAACGAGAGTTGACTGTACTGACGAAATATATAAAGGACAGTTTTCCAAACTGAAGCTTCCGCGTGCCTTAAACGAACAATTAATAATTATTCGAATAAATGGAAATGAATTACTATTCATTAGGCGAACGTATAAATTTGTAATGAAAACTGAGATTAGTCGGATAGCTATTAACCCTCCTTTTATACTTGAATCTAGTTATATATATTCTCTTCTTTCTCTTTCTTTTACGAAACGTATGGTTTTAATTGTCACTGAAAAGCCCTTCTCAGGGAGAGTGCCATAAAAGACTCTGAGGCGGATCCAGGATTTAACAGAAGGGGGTTCGATATTAGGACCGCCGAAGGCGGTCCCCTTTAGAGGGGTCCGGGGGCATCTTCCCCCGGAAAATTTTAAAATTCAAGTCCTCGGAAATGCGATTTCCAACATTTTGAGGCCAAGTCAGTGTGCTTTAATGCCTCATATTTTTTAAGTCAAAGTGCTACTCTTTTGCATCAAAATATTGCAAAGGTACGCTAAAACTATCAAAAATTATGTATTTGGATTCAAATTTCCTTTTACAAAACCATACTGCGTTTTAACTTTTTCCAATTTCGTGTCTCATCAAAGACGGGATCAACAAAAAGCATTCTTCGGTGGTATTTTTCCGCAAAAATTTGAACTACAGCATTATAGTTAACAGGCTTTTCTTAATGAATGTTTATGAATGCCAAGCCTGACGGTCTTTCCGTTGTCATAGTGGTCTGGAAATATCCTTTGACAAGCTTCAAAGTGCTGTTTGCTCGCTCGTCAGCCGGGCTGAGGTGCAGAGTTCCAACCCTAAGGAAGAAAAAGAGGAAGGTTTGGAGCGGCGTAGCCGCAGCCACGAGCACTGGCTGGTTTGAGCCTGGGGCATGCTCACCCGGAAAAGATTTTGAAAATATAGGCCTCTAAGATGCCATTTCCTGCATTTTGATATCAACGAAGGACAGAACGACTTCAAAAACCACACACGAATGAACGCAAACCTTGCACGAAGTCGAGGCGATCCACTGTATTACCTCGCCGACAAAACCGAGGGTTCATGCTAGGATTCCCTGAAGATCCCGTAAAAGAAGCCAAAGGTACAACAGAAAAACTACAAAGGATCGTGCTTATAAACGACTAGTAAAGATTACCTTACTTTGCTAGAAGAGAGTTACAAAAAATCGGGAGAATATTGAGTAAAAACGGGAGGCCGGAAACTATCGCCGAAAACGGGAGTTTCCGGCCAAAACGGGAGAGTTGGAAACTCTGTTAAACAGAGGTGGCTGGTATAGTGCAAGCAATTCGTAGCAAACAGTTAATGTTTGGGAGCAGTTAAGGTTTAATTTGTCCATTAATTTATTGCAGTATAAGATTGAATTTATTTACGTAACATTTTACAAGTCTTTTTACGTTCGCGGTTGGCAATTTAGGGGGTTCGACCGAACCCCCCGAACCCTCCCTAGATCCGCCCCGTATCTATTGTATTCTAAAGACAAATAAACTTCTCCTACTGCGTGAAAACACTTGAAAATAAGCAATTAAAATTGCGTTGACTTGCCGTTCGAGATAACATCAAACTTAAGCACCCAGTTTAGTTTCCTACTGGTTTGTTCACTGGATTAAAGAACTCCTCGGGCGATTCGTCCGGTCTTGATCGACTGGTTCCTTTGAAGGATTGCGATGAATGATAATATCTTTAAAGCTGTGCACCGTACGGAAAACACGCAAATGAAATAAGACGTAGTTTCAAGGCACCGAGTGTTGGGTTTGTTTTAAGTTTTGCAATTTGTTTGCAGTTACGTCGCGTGATCCAAACTCGCTTTCAAGGAACAGTGAAGCGTAACATTTATTTGTGAATTTATAATTAGCAAAAATATATTAATTGTCTTCGTTGGTTTAGTCAGGACTCAAGGGGTGGAAACCTTAAAGTGATTAACCCACCCCTTTTAGAGGGAAACGTCATATTTGGCTGTGTCGCTCGAAGAAACATCTCTTTTGTTAGGTATTAGAACGCATTCACTGAACTTATTTTTGACTCCGAGAGCTTGCGGTGGAAAGTTCGAAGACTCTGAGGCGAAACACACGAAAACGAGACTTCACGACTTATCACGTAGACTTCCGAGATTTTGTATTGAGATCATGAGATCAGATCAAACGTTTCGGAGACCGACAACTTTTCAGATACCATGCATGCGCCACCCACTTTTGCGCCACCCCTAGATATTAAAATCGTGTAATCCTATCTAATTCCATCGTAAAAGACTTTAGCGAGTAAGTTCTCTCAACAACTCATTATATACTGCCCCAGGGTCACTTACTATATATATAGTGACATGCCAAGTGGTGGAACGGAGCTGTTGATTTGCAAGAGCAAAATCGGCTCATTTATATTTTAAAGCTGCCCTATCACTGCTTGATTTAAGCCACATCTTCTCTTCCGGCTAACAAAGCCAAAAAAATCAAAGTTAAAATAAACCGAGAAACGTTTTTTATTCATTGCGCAATCTAGTATTTGCGCTTGCCTTATTCTCAGAAGCGATTCACACGTACTTGCCCGTGATGAATGTTGAAACTGCGAGGTTTAAGTACGATACTGCAATCACATCGCACCGTAAAAGTTCGACTTAGCACCCGCCTGGCAGCTCAAGGGAGGCTGCTTGCTGTGATGGGTGCACTGGTACAGAGGGGAGTGGCTGGGCGATGGCGGCGATTGCAGTTGGGGGAGGGGGGAGGGAGGGGGTTAACGGGCGAAAGAAAAGTAAATAAATCAAGGCAAAACTGCAAACTGTGCAACACTCCTTTATTAAATATTACATTCAACATTAACGAGCTAAAGTCGTACAACAAAAGTTCTGAATCAAGGAAGCTGGTTTTCTGAATCTCAAGAAGCAGTTTATAACTAACTTGTTGTTAAATTATACAAAACGATAGATTACGGGATTGAAAAGCTTAGCGACAAACAAACTCCTTTTTCAACGGTCACTCAAACTGTGTCTCTAAACACCTTAAAACCAGAGAAAAATCACACCATTTGAAAAGACTTGAATCTCACTGAAATTCTCAGTTGTCCTACAAGAAATGGTGATATGTGGTATGTTTGACAGAACCCCTAAGATCTCTTTTGAAAAAAGTCGTTAAGAGTTGATTTGATCGAGGTTATCGTATCCAATCCCAGTCCATCACAATGTATGAAGAAACAATAAGCTTCCTTGTGTGAACTCAACGAGTTAAGGGACTTATCCTAGCCTCATGCCCCCCCCCCCCCCCACCCCCACTCCCCACTCCTGGATATACCGAACTTAATAAACAGTTCTCGTCCCTTCAGTCATAACCTATGGCACAACACTCCAACATGCTGTCAGTGGTGATCTGTCGGCTCAGACAATTAATTAAAGAATAGTGCAGCAAAAAACATGAGCAGCAACAGGCCGGTGGTGATTTTAGTGACCGCTGAAGCTGATTCAGCTTCTGTTGGAACTGGAGCGGTTCCCGGTGCTGTTGTCGGCGCCTGAAAACTGACGTACACTTTGCGGCTGCCAATTGCCTGAGTCGGGCGGAAGTTATCTGCAAGGCTCATACTGCTGTTCATCATGAGATTGCGCAGTGAGGTCATCTGTGAATACAAAGACAACGATATAAAATAAATCCCAAATACAGAGAACCTGTCATGATATCAATTAACATCAATTCTTGAGGCAATAAGCCATGGTAGATGCAATAAACTCTGCGACATTCCTTAAGGTTGGTCGCTATATCATAACCTCGAGAAACTCTGAAACCTTTCTAAAGGCCCGTTTACACTGGCGATTTAAGACGCGCAATTCAATGCAATTTTTGTTGCGCCGAACCTGCCAACAAAAGTTGCAACTTCAAAATTGCGCGTGTAAACTAGCGGCGATTTCATGGCGATTTTGTCGCTTCGATATCGCGGGAGTTTTTAACCTGTTCGAAACTTGATGCAACTTCGGCGCGACAAAAATTGCATGGAATTGCGAGACAAAAATTCCCTTTGTAAACGGGCCTTAAGATTGGAGCGAGTGCAGACGGATATTGGGTGCTTGCACCCCTAACGTGGAAAATGGATAAAACTAGTGACAAGGCTTGATTCTAACACCTTTTGTATACTGACGCAGTAAACTTTACGTTCCCAAAAGATTGTTAAATAGGAAAAACGCAAATCGCACTTTGAAATCCATGTGGAACAAAATAATTATCACTATATCGCTTCCATGCATATGCCTCATTTCGCGCGTTGACTCGCATCAACCAAGGAGCTTTCAAAGCTGCAGTCAGCCACCTTAAGTGTACTTATACAAAGGGTTAAGCAACAACAATGGCAACAGCAGCAATAAGAACGAAAAACTTACCTGTGCAGCGGATATTTCTATGGGGTTACTGAAAACTGTCCACTGGACAGACTCGTCGCAGGTCGGTGTGGTCAGGGAGCCGTTGTATCGATAAAACTCGGTTTTCTTGGCGGGAAGAAGATTGTTAAGGTTGAAGCCTGCAATGTCCTCAACAGTGGAACCTACAAAACAATCAGCCAGGATCAACATTATTTTTTTCTCCAGGTACTTTGACATGAAAAGGCAAAAGCGTGTTTTTTTTTGTAGGGGAGGAGTGGGCTAAGGGGGAGGGGCGTTTGACTGTTTCAGTCTCGACGTCAACAGCAAGAAGTCAACAGCAACGCGAGAACCTATAGGTAAATACCGGCATTCTCTAACCACTACAATTTTAACTGAAAACGCAAACAACGCAAATTCGAACGACAAAAATGCTTGCTATTAAATGAAACGGCAAAGATGGCTCCACAACAAGAGCTAATCGACTACAAAATTTGAGAAGGATGGTCGCTCGTCAATTTCAGTTTGCCTTCAGTTTAAAACGCTTCGCTTACTCTTGCAAGTAATTGGTTGATGTGCAGAGCGTTCTGACCAATCAGGGGAAAGATGCTTTCTTTGTATCCAATCAGGTGCAAAACCAGAACTGTCGTGATCTGGCTTGTGCAATTTTCCCGCTCTTTTCGCTGGCTACGCGTCTCTTCTCCAAATTATGATTGGCTTAATACACTTGTTGCGCCTTGCTGATGACTAACAGCTTTCAGAAATTCTCTGAAAATAACTTTGGGTCTAGTTTTTTGAGTCTGCTAATCATTGCGGAAACCTCTCTAGGAGTGCCTTATTACAATACAGATAGATTAAAGAACACTTACTTTCGTTCACCAGTTTCGCTGCATTGGAGAAGATGCTGCTATATGCAGAGTTCGCAGTTCCAACCTAGAAGATTACGAAATAAAAGAGATGGATTGATCAGGGCAGAAAAACTTGGAACTTTGATCACAGGCATCCTGGGGCATTTTGGTAAAGCGAAGGCTCTAACTTCAGGCGAATCTTAGCTAATCTTGGACGCCGTGTTTAGCTATGAATCAGCTTTTCCGCGCCTTTATTATTTAATACGAAACGAATGTGGTGGAGTGGGGGAATTGACGGGGGCTGCAAGGGCTTGAGAGAAAGTCATTCAAGCTGCTGTTTTTGTTGAGTTCTGAGTCAATGTGCAAATGCATAGATATAGGCAAGGCGGCCGCATACGAAGGCTTTAATTTTACGCATTCCCAGTTCTCAACAACTTTGTCACGAACAGACCTCTTGCTAGCAATTTTGCCAAGTTGCCCCTCTGCACCTGTACTGCTATGGTCTAACCTTGCTTACGTCACCAATAACACTCAAATTCGTTTCCAGAATCTCTCTTCTTTCGCCCTGAGGGACCCTGGCAACAAGAATTAAAACACACTATACCCCGATTAAGACGCCAAGGACAGCCAGGCCATCTGACTTGTTGACCGCCTCAGTCAAGCTTGAGTATTTGACGTTGTAGCTGACAAAATGGATCTGTTTATTGAAAAACACACACACAATGAGAATTAAACGAAATGCAACGCCTTTTTAGGAAATTTGTTCGGTGTTTTAAACTTATTATTTATGCCCAAAGAGGAAACTTAAAGGAGCTATGCCATGGTATATCGAGTCTTTTTGGCAATATAAACCGCACAATTCTTGGTTGCCGTTTTTTACACTTAAAACAAGGAAAAAATCAGCAATTACCCCCCTGCCCCATTACAATGTTGTGTATCTTGAAAAAACAATGCCTTCCGTTGCCGTCTTTTTTGTAACATTGGTTTTGGGGGGAATGGGTTTCTCCATTTCTGAGAATTCGTAACGGAATGTCATGTTACAGTTGTTGAAATGGTGTCCCAAAGAATTATGGCGCGGATTGTGATATTTTTCTGATGTTTTTTTAGGCAAACCAACAGTTTTTGTCTCACTGATAACAACCACCATCCTGACATAGCTTCTTTGATCAAAAAAGCATATCATATTTTTAACTTACCTCAGCAGCATATTGCTTGCCATCCACAAAATGTTCCGACCCTTTAGAGTTACTGGATCCCCAGTGAAGATGCATCTGGGCTGTAGTGAAGTTTCCTTGGAGACCACCCCCATTGACAAAGTACAGATTGGTAGGGACTGATATCTTGAGTGTACCCCCAGTGTTGGTACCAGTGAAATTAACCGCTTGTACAGCTGCGTAATTTTCCAGGTTCCAGGCGTCGAATGACATGTACTTCGCTGTAGTGGAGTTAATGTCGATAGGGGATTGCTTGGTTCCAGATGCGCATTTTCCTCCCCAGTTGCTTGGACCTAGAATGACGAGAAAAGAAAGCAAACGTTTTTGAGTGACACGCTCGCCCATTCAAAAGAACTTCAGGCAAACTTTAAGTAAGTGGTCATAGCAAGTGTACTCGACGAGGACCCACCTTGTGCAAGGGTAGGGGGGCTATGCAAGATACCACCTGTCTGGTAAGCCAAATGGACAAAATTTATTGGCCTTAATATTTGAATTGAGACTTTCATATTAGGTGTGAATGAAGCTTGCCTTGCTAAAGAAATGGCACTACTCCTGATAGAGTGGGGGCTATACAAACAAGACGCCATCTTTTAAGGTGGGGAAAAGGGGGGTACATGAAGAGACCACGTGTCTTTTTGCACAGTGGTGGGTCCCGTCTGAGTACAATAGTTTTGACCATTTCCCTTATTGGGAGCTCCAGAAATAACACAGAAGGATCTCTAGCGGAACGCCAAAAGGGAACCCTTAAGGAACCATGCAGAAACTTCCATGGGAACTCTAGAGAAAACACGGATGAAAGCCCAAAGGGACTAAAAAACGTTTGATGGCAGAGGACCAAAAAACGCAGACATAAGCAGCTAGAACTGTTTTGCTTCAGTTACCGAAGATACTGCTAGAGGAAAAGATTTTTTTCCTTCTGCACACACCGTGTAAACCCCATGTGGAAAAACTTATGTGTTTCAGAGGAAACTTAGCAGAGAGAATGTTTCGGGGTAGCGGTGGAGGGAATTGCAGAAAGAGCCCCGGCAAAATTGCAGAGGCAATCTCAAGGGAGCCTCAGCAAATCGAGACACTATTTGGTAGGGAGAATCCCAGAGAATTTCATGTTTGCATATTCTTTTGATTGAACTGATGCAGATTAACTCTTCTGATTATTTGAAGGAGCAATGTCACGGGGATTTCGCAGATTTTTGGTCTAAAATGTTCTGAAATTAGTGGTAGGCAACTAAAGCTATAAAAACATTATATTTGAGCATCTTAAGGAAGATATAACCTTTTGAAATTTGCGGATAAAAATCAAGCTACGGCTATAAATTTCGATTTTTTGAAGACGCGCGGAAGCAACTTGAAAAAGTAAGCGTTACTTTTTCAATTTGCAATCCGTTTCCATCCGAGCCATTCGCAGCCAAAGATGCTCGTTAACAGTTTCAGTGCTCTAATATAGCAATTTTTAATAAAAATTGACTTTCATTTTCAGGTTTCCTGCGACATAAATATATATTTTGGCTGTTCAAAAATCTGATAAATCCGTGACATAGTCCCTTTTACAGCATTTTCTTCTCGGAGATTCAACAACCGAAAAAGGAAAAGAACGAAGGTGTATAGAGAAAATAGCTTACCATCTGCGTCGTTTTTAATGTAGTTGTAAGCTGAAAGGAAAATAAACAACAAAGTACTTAACAAAAGTAACTATACCAATCTAAAAGGATGGTGACTTCCCTTGCCGCCTGAAAATTTATTATATATGTGGCACGATTTTGAGCTTTACATCCGAGTAATTTAAAAAAAAAACACTCACTCAACAACGGTTAACCAGATAAAAAAAATAAAGGAACATTTTCGCATGAGAGATTAAGCTCTACTGATGTCCAGGCAAATAATAAGAATTGCTGCCACATAACACATAGTAAAAAACGTAAGCAGCCAGGAACATTTGAAGTTGGCTTGGTTCCAATGTGAATAAGTGAAAATAGGGTCTGCAATTCGTGCATATTGTAGAATTTTAATCACACAAGAGACGGACCATTTTTTTGGAGGAAGGGGGAGGGGGGGATTTATTTTCAGTGTCGTTGTCTGTGCAAAGAATTTTTCCAGCTTCGTCTTCCTGCAGGTGGGGTGACAATGCTTTTTGATATCTGCAAACAATTTTTTTGGCTTTGTGGCCTTTTTCAAACAATTTACTTCAGGATTTTTACTCCCCCCCCCCCCTCCAAAAAATAATGGCCCGTCCCTAATACGAGTATGATTTACTAGCTTTTTGTATAAGATAACTTGACTTTGCATTACTGCTATAATGTATTCGGGATCCATTATCACAGTTCTATAAAATATGGCCACGCATTCACAGACTGTCCTCACCGCGACCACAAGCCTTTATACACGCACGCACTGCGAAAGTATGTAGTGATTTAAGTGAAGTACTAAGCACAGATAAAAAATAATAATAAGGTGCTGTGTGCTGTCATGTCATTCCCGAAACGTTCCTTAAAACTAGATAACATTTAAGCACCTTTAAAGAAAAAACGGTTTGATAGTACTTAGCACAGATACTTACAACCACCCAAGGAAAGAGAAACTCCAGAAACACATATCAGTGCAAACAAGAAATTGGCCATGGCTTATCAGCTGTGTAACGTTTCCTGGAAAAGAAGGTAAAAAAGGACAAAATGGATGAAGTTTATATAAAAAAATGATTTCTTTGGCTTTAAGATTCTAGCAACATTCCAACTGTATTTCATACTCTTTCATTTACATTTGATATTTCATTCAACCGTGGAAACTCTGTCTAATTAACTAATTTTAAATAAATTGATTACGAAACGCTTGAAAGAAGGGAATCCTATGAAAAATTACTCACACCGGTCTCTTCTAGATTCTGGGCCGTAACAACATCAAAATATAAAAACAAAAAAATAAATCAGACACCCCCACTCCAAATATTACTATCACCGCGGTTAATAAGTTTCGCTGCAAAACTTATTTCAGTTGATCGCCTGTAAAATCCAAAGCAAGCGATCTAAGTTGCATATGTGCATTCATGTGTGCAGGTATCTTGTATATGGTTCTAAATTTTATTTTTACCAAAATACGACGGCTATATCATGATTTTAAACTAAAATAGTCGCTATTCAATTGACTTTCAGATGTGTTATCAAGTGGAATATACGAGCTTTTTTCACGTACTGCCGAGCCAAAGGAGCCACAAAATATACACGATCTTTTCACCCACTGCCGAGCCAAACGAGCCACAAAATACACTGTCTTCAAAAGTGGCCCTGCATTCTGTAGTTGCTCCAAAGCATTTTATAACTTCAGCTAAGTTTACGACAGAAAGCAATAAAAACAATAACATTCATTCGCATTAAATATTAATTTAATTGGACGCTATCCTAAATATAAAACTGTACCTGGCCAAGTTTGATAATATATCTTTCATGATTTTTTGTTCGCGTTCTGCCAATTCAAACAATTCGCGTGCATTTATAATGACATTCTTAGAAGTTTTTGCATACAGATTGGTTGGTTTATTCCGCAAAAGATGAACTGCAGAGGAAAGTACGTAGACGCCACATAATTTTTTTCAAACCACACATTAGTTTTTGAAAGTCTTCAAATGAAGGCGGTGTAAGGTTCACTTACTTTGCCTGTTAATTAACATATGAGGGATTCAACTTGGGTTTGTCATTATGCGTAAGACTGTTGTGCAATGTCCTTGGTGGTTCCCGCGCAAAATAAAAAATTCCCGGCATCGCTACTATTTTTACTTAGCGATCCTTGATAAGGTTTTTAAATCAATAATTGATTTAAATTTAAGACATTTAAGAGCAAAAGCTATGTACAGTAAAGAAGACAGCTCTTATGCTGTAGGAGCGTGGCAGTCCAGAGCATAATTAGAAAGCGTCTACGCTTCAACAATTTGCCTGGAAAAACTGCGGTAAACTAATAGGACTATTTGTACGAGAGAAATAAGACGCAGCTTAAATTAGACGCGAATTAAGAGCCAGCTATACACGCGCCTAGTTTTAGTTGCGAAGCGGGATTTTGTACGCCTCGTCCACGTCTAATTCCAGTCCTGTCTTTTTTAAGCCGTGTCTTAATCTTCCGTATAAATAGCCCTAATGAAAACGCTATCTGAAAGAGGTCTAGCTTTTGAGTTGAAATACAAGGGTGCGCATAGCAGATACAGAAGAAATAAACCTAACAACAAAACTTACCTCGTGTTGTCGAACGTTGTCGCTAATGGAGGGTAAGATTTGGCGGGGCTTCAAAATTAAGCTTTGACGGAAGGTCTCACTTGGGGCTTTTGCTTACGTTTGATTGGTCGCAAGCGTATTTAGGCGGCCGCTTCGTCCTCGGTATGAATGCTATTCTTTTCGACATTGTTTCCCGCACAATCGCCCCATGTAATTTTTAATTAACTTTTTTAGTTTCCATGCCAACTAAATTCTGTGATTTTAGTTGGATCTTCAAACAGTGATAAATCGACATAAAATATATCGCCTACCGCGCGGACAATAGTACATGTAACTATTTTCTAAGGATTCTGCTATTTTAAATAATGATACTACAGCTACAATTCACCGTTTAGCCATTTCCAAGCGCAAAATTTATTCACGGCAATACTGCCGCATATTAACTCAGCTTCTGTACCGCATCGACTTTGTTCTTTGTTGATATCCTTGTTTTTTTGTTTTGTTTCTAAGGTAATAAATCCCACGGCGAACGCACTACTGTGTAGTCTCCTTCGCAGCCGCTTTTTGTGTGAAGCTGTTACATTGTGAAAAAACCTCATAAGCTCATCAAATATTTCTGGGCTTGCAAATTGCTTTTTCAAGTGTATCCGTTGTTCTAATGCACTAGTGTTTGTTTTCGACAAATCTTTTAACGAGAGCTTCAGGGAAATTCAGCTAGACAGGAGCTTGTTTTAACTAAACAGATGAAAGGTTTGTGTTGTAATTATAATACACATCTTTTGTTCTGAAAAGAATGTGCTAAAAGCCCCTAGCAAATATATTATATACGGTAGACATTTAAGAAAACAGACCTCGATTTTATCATTTTTATTTGTGTATTTGAAAAAACCGAAGCTTCAACGTGACAAACAAAGAGACTACTTCAAGCGAATTTTCTATGATCTTTACGCGTAGATTTACGTCAAGTTCTTTGTTTCGTAGCTAGGACAAATATTGGATTGATCGAAACAACACTGAAATTAAGGGTATTGTGTCCCACGGAATTACGAAAGTAGTTATATAAATTAATCCTATGTACCTCGTCGCTTTTTGGGGTGTTATACTTATGTGAATTAGGCGAAATAGATCCAAAGAGCAGTATATTTACAAATGTGTAGTATCCAATTATTTTGTCTACATGTTCTTTTCTTTTGTTCGTCTGGTCTAATATAAGATACAGGAGACTGACTGACTGACAGGTCTGTTTAGTTTGTGGGAGTGTAAATTATCATTCAAAAAATATCACAGACAACAATTTAAATCAATTCAGTTCATTTTATAAATAAATTCTGGCAAAATGAACCAAAGACTTCATTTTTGACTTTGAACTATAACAGGTAACTCAAAAAAGGCCTTATTTCGCGGTCAAAAGATTTCACAGCTCAGTGAAGGACCACTTGATTCATAAGAGACGACTCATGAAAGTTTGCTTTTCAGATTCTATGCTCTATCAATTAACCACGTACACATCCATAAAAGCACAAAGTGCGATTGTAGAGTGTCCTGTGTTAGCTAACTTTTTGCATTGAAAAATAGCTTGAAATTCATTGGCCAGCTAATCGGAAGAGACTCACTCGCACACTCGGTCTTCGCCCACGGCATAAGGCCGCATCGGAAGGGAGGCGTGTTAAAATTAACTAGCAAAAGAATAGCTTTCCGACTCATTTGTCATATGCACTTGAGCATTGTTTAGTCGGCTCAATATTATAATAAAGTGACCCTCTCATCAAGGACCAATACAGCGTTATGTTTTTGTTGAATGTCTGTTTAAAGGCAAGGATCAATACAGTGTCGCTAACATTATTTTCGTGGACTTTAGAACTGTATCCTTATTTTGTTCACTTTATTTCAAAAGAAAGGAATAGTTATGAGTACTCCGCTGTAATGCAGTAAACCTGACTATAGACGGACCTACTACGTGACTGATTTTCTTAATGCGCCCTTACAGAAGTTTCTGGACGGTCTAATTAAAAAGCTAATGTACCGGACAGTGATTTTTTACGAACAGTTTTTTGGCCTTTAGAGGTTTATTTAGGAAACTGTTATTCCACCGAAATGAATCATTTAGTTTGTTTGTCAGTTTTTCATCCACTTCAGTGGACTTATGGTTTCCTGGATAAACAGATAAACACCTAAAGGCAGACAAAAAACTGTGGTAATTTATCAATTTATTTTTTTGTTTTGGGACTGTTATGTTTTACCGGTTGGCCAAAATAGAGCGGGTAGCGTTTTTACTGCACATTCAAGTCATTTCTAGATCACAATTAGTAACTCAAAATAGGCAATTTGCGGTCAGATGATGATTTCGCAATGCAGTGGTTATAAGTGACCACTTGAATCTTTCAGAATCTTTAATGATCCAAATCAAATGGTTGATAATATCACGTAAGTCATGTTTTACCAAAGGCTGCTCGCTTTGTTATAGTCTTTATAAGTGGTCACTTAAAGCTTTCAGAATCTTTGATGATCCAAATCAACTAGTTTATAATCTGATCACGTAAATTTGTTTTACCAAATGCTGCCGTGTGCCTTGTCCAATTATAGACACCACCTCTCACAAAACAAAACTGACCCTTCCTGTCCAATTATACTGTAGTTTAAATAACTTCTGATTACGGAAACCGGGCCGGCCCTTTGCCCACTTAGGGCTTTGGACATAAGTCAAGTCAAGTTAAATAACTTCATTGAAAAATGACTAGAATTCAAAAGCAGAAACTGGATGTTGCGTGAAACCTTATTACTGCATCTAGTAACTGAAAAGAATAAATTGATAAGTCATTTGTCACAACTGAACATTGTTTAAACCAAAGGTTATAATTAAAAATCTGGGTCCAATATGCCTTGCACGCCCTTTTGTTTTGCGGTGGCAAGAAGTCATCGGTACGTAGATACAATATCTCTAGATTTATTTTTGTGGGCTTAATAAGAATTTTGTTTACTTGTCCAAAGAGAAGTATTTTGAGAGTCCTCGCTATAACTACTGCATTTTTATCATCACCAAAATTTAGATTTTCAAATAAAAAGAGGTTATTCAACAGAGAATTGCACAGTATTAAAAGTTGTCTTTAATACGAAATCCTATTGAAATCTTGATCATCCAAAAACAAAATTCAAACTGACTATTCCATTGTGCGGATTGCAGATGACTAAAAATTCAATCAGCAAGGCGAATATTTTGCCGAATCATTGTCAAACAGCTTAGTGTCTCCCTTTTGACACTGTTTCCAGTTAAGCGAATATTATAAGGAAGCGGAGACGTCGCCGGCTTCAAGAAACTTGTGTCAATATACACATTTTAATCGTGTATATAGTCTTACGTGGCGCACGCGACCTTGATCGCTGGCTAATATCACTCTTTGCGGACTTTCGGACCATGATTTTGCTGCATATTAATTTCGTATCAAAAGAAAGAAGAAAGGACAGAAAGGAGTGCGCGAACTACAACGGCTGCATTGTGATCGGTGAAAGCTGCCCACCTGAGAATTTACTTGCATTCTGACGACGAAAAGATTCCTTGAATTTCAAATTATACACAGCACTATTAAAATAGACTAACCCCACAAAAGAACACGTAGGGTTGTCGCCCGTACTGCAGGCATTTTTTGGTGAACGAACTCTGTACAATTTTGTTCGCGTATATATGGCAGCTATTTTTGCCGCTTTTTTCCCACTCACCCAAGCCTTCGGAAACCAAGATGGCGTTTGCTCGCTCATGTAAATGCTGGTGCTTGCTAGCGCTTGCTCAAAATACGCGTTCTTTGCAGGTTATTCGGGTTGACATGAATATATTTTGGTTTCCTTTTATCAACCATTAACTTGAAATACATTTTTAACGAGTACCTTCATTTAGTCTTGGTGCGAAATCACGAAATTCAAACTGATGTATTTGCGCGTTTTTGCTGCATGGTTTCTTTCCGGTTTAATGAGACTTTTCAGTCAAACCGCTAACCATAAAGGCCACCGCGACTACCACCTGAATGTACCAATATACACAAAGTATTTAATTGCAATCTTCGCTTGCAGTGCTCGTATTTCTTTCGTAAGGATTACTTTAACTCATTTCCCGAGTCGATCTTTCTCTAGCATCTCAAAAACTAAACTAGTAAAAACTTGTCTTTATCGAACGGCAAATCATTTTCGCCGTGAAATTTTTAACCACTGTGCTTTGTTACTTTTGTTATGCAAGAAAAAACTAGTAAAACATAATTAACCGCGAAAACCAAAGGTCGTTTTATAGAACACATTAAGTTAAAACAACTGTTCAGATTTGTACTCGTAAAAAGTTTGTTTAAAAAAATCCGATGTTAAATATTAAGGTCTGTAAATCAGTTATTTATCCAAACATTCGCAAATTTCACATGATTTAAAAAAATAATGGGGTACAGTAGTCATTTCATTTACGGCGTAAACTGGTTTACCTTTTGTATTGATACGTTCAAAAACTTACGTTGCGAGAGTGATATACTTCAGTATTCTTCAAATCTCGTCTTTTCAGCTTTCGTTTGCTTAGCACTGAGTGTTAGACGGTGTTTCGCCAGTTTAAGTCCGAAGTCAAGACTGGTCAAAATGGAAGTTATTGTTGCCTAAATACTACACATTGACGTCATTTTATCAACAATTTAAAATTCAGGCAGGCAAACAATGTAGATCAGAAATAACTCAAATGGTTAATTAGCGGTCAGAAATGATTGACTTCACAGTTCAGAGGCATGAATGGCCCTTTGATTTGCTTCATTCTCTCACGTAACCGTTTGCTTTGCCGAATTCTACCTATTAAGCAGTGAATGCAGGCAGCTCCTAAAAAAATAAACTGATCATATCACTGCGATGGCAGGCGGGGTATTTTAAATAGTTTCAAAAAGCTATTTGTACTTAAAAATAAATAGAATTCAATTGTTAAAGATATGCGCAACCAGTATGGGTGTTGTGTTCAACTTATCACTACATCTAGTAAGAGAATAGTTTGCAAACTCATTGTCATAAACATTGTTTAGGCGGCAAATTTTATAGCGAAGTTAAGTGGGCTCATCAGTTATAATCAACAAACTGTAACCAATATACCTTATACGGCCTTTTGTTGAACGATCGCACGGAAACAATACCGCTATCGCAAGTATTATGTCTGCGGAACTATAGCTATAAACTGTATCTTTTACTTGTTTACTTCGTCTAAAAAAGAATTGTAAGGAAACTCCACAATATAACAATGTCTGCATTAAATTTCTATCATCGTCAAAGCCTTTACGTGAGAAAAAGTTTCTCGGTATTCTAAATATTCTAAAGAAGTTATTCAGCAGTGAAAGTGGCTATTGAATTTACGAGAAGTGGAACGTATAAGTTTGTATAAGATATTGTATAAGATGATTGAAAAGGGGAAAAAAGTGTTTAGTATGACTTGTTGCGACCTCTAATCTGCAGTGTTTGTGCGATATTGCATTGTTTGTTTAATCCCTGTTTAAGTTCAAACCAAATGATCAAACATGTTTGTCTAAACGTCGAGTTTCTCGTCAGCTCAAAGTCATTATTTTCGCTTAATTTTGACCTTGAGAAAATTAAAATTATAATGAATTTCCAAGAAAATTCATTGCTAGTTTTAAAGTCATTTAATGTTAAATTTTAAGTTCACTTAGAAAAAAAAAAACGTTGCATCCAAACCCAAAAAAATAAAAACAAACTAGACGATTGCAATCTTAGCTTTCTTGGGTAGTCTTGTGCTGATAAATGTCTTAAACTTCAATTTTCCTAAGCTGAGAGGTCATGCATCACTGTAGCTAGGAAATAAAAATTTTGCTGACTCACATGACATGCACTTAAGTATTGCTAAGATGGCGAACATTGAATATTATAATGAACTAGGTTCATTATTTGTAATTAGCAAACTATGCAGCCTACGTGATACGCACGTCCTTCCGTTAAACAGCCGCAGGAAGGCAGGTATCAATGCAATATCGAAAATCAAAACTTCTCAAAATTAAACTTGAAAGTGTTGAAAGTACACTTTGGTCATCACAAAAGTCTCCTAAACGAGGTTTTCTTTGCTTGCATGTCGTCCACAAACTAAAGATTCTTGCATAATTATCAAGTACAAAGGGGTTATTCAGAACAAAGTTGTAGTCCAGCTATTACGTAACCGACTCACTCGCAAATTTTGTAAGACCATTCGTATTTGTTATAAGTTGGTGAACTTTCATTTGGTATTTGTTAAGATGCGCTCGTCCAATGGTTAACGCGTTGGAGTTAGTTATAACTTTGCACGGAAAAGACTGAGCTATTCCTAAAAGCCCTATAGCAAAGCATACTTTGTAGTTATGCAAATTAAACAACAGCGGAGCACTTTGGACATAAAGGAGAAAAGCGGTTGAGATTTTGAGATTCAACTCAAAGAAAAAAATAGAAACTGTTCCCACACCCAGAACTGATTGGAGGGGAGATACAAAACAAATGATGATGGGTCAATAAATGCCTTGTCATCTTCTAATATCCGCATTTGCGGCTGATTGTTCGATCTTGTGCTTCTTCTTGGCACAAGATGGTGGTTAATCTCGATCCCAGGATCTCTCTTCGCCCTACTCGTGAAAGGAAGAGTAGAGCGTACGGAAAGAAAAAAGGGCCTGGGAACAAGGTGAGGGGTTTCAGCTCGTCAGTTATTGTTAAAAGGCAAAGTGGGCCAAAGATTACATTTTGGACTTTTTCCTGGATAAAAATAGCTTAAAACGTAAAATACTTTACTTTTTACTAAAAATTCACGAAGCTCTTCCATTTAAGACTATCCTAAGTATGAAGTATGTTTATAATCTACCTTTTAGATACAATTTTTAGAATACGTTTTAACGTTGGAGTGGTGTGTGAATCCGGCCCCAGCACTCTCCAATAAATCTCCGTGTCTCCTTTTGTTTGTTTGTTTGTTTGGGGGAACTTATCGTACGTATCTCCTAGGCATGAATAGTTAAAATCATAACTGCTCATAATTTCTACTATTCATTTATGCCAATTCGAACGTAATTAATAAATTTGCGGCAAAGTGGACCAGCGACTACATTTTGGACTTTGAACTGGATAAATATGACTCAAAAACGTCACTCTTGACGTCAGAAAACTCAAGCTTAGTGTTGATGAATATAAATGGCCGCCTAGTGATCACCTGATTAATAACGATCGCGCAAACTGCTTGATTTTTTAAATAAGAGCCTTTTATTTGAGGTTATGGAAGAATAACATTTTTACTGAGCATGCCAAGAACGATGTCTAATATTTGGGAGAGAACTTTTATTTCTTTTTCCTTAATTCCATTTCTCGTGAAAACGACAAATATGTTAAAGTATAAATCACACTTCCTTACACTGTTTCGAAACGGACGTCTGTATGAATAGTTTGAAAATCATTTTCAGCCGGAGTGACTCTCTTCGCCAGCCGGCGTTACCTTGTTTGATAAAATAACAACATAGTCAAGAACATTTCAGGCTAAAATGGTCCAGTAAAGAACATTTAGTCCCATCCCCTCAAAAAATGACCTTAATTCCAGCACAGGGAATTAGCAATTTCTTTTAAGAAATGCTGCTGATCGCCTGATCAATACATTTTCAATAAACAATTCTGCAGATTGGCCCTATCTCTTACAGATGCAGCTAAAACTTCCGCTAAGGAGGGGGCAGAATATTTTGCCGACTCATTGTCATACGCCTGTACATTGGCCAGTAGTCAATACGGAGTCATTATAGCCTGTATACGTACTTCCTTGATCTAACACATGCACGAAACAACGATGACGAGTTATTCATAACTCTTATAAAAACCAAATAATATTCACAAACAGGTTATTAAAAAAAAAAAGCAAAGGTCATCAGATTATAGACGTTTGTGGGACCTTATATTCCACACCTTATGACGACAATTCTAGCCGATTGTATGAAACAACAAACAGGACGCTGAAACGCAAACTGTGCTAAAGTAACTGAAAAACATATTATTTCTAATTTCTAAAGGGCTGACAATCAGTCATTTATCCACCATTTGAGAATTTAGTAGAATCGTACACCTGAAAAGGAAATAAAAATTGGGTAACCGTTTCGTCGATTCATTATGAACTTTTACATGGCTATGGTATATGCATTTATACAAGTCTATATAAAATTTATACAAACGACGTTACTGATTAACACCGTTCAAAAAAACTTACCTTAGTTTAATCAAAAAATGAGAGTGTAATATACTGGCTCTTTATAATATACTTCAGTACTCTTCAAACCTCTTGTCAAGTGTTTATTTGGGACTGACTGTTAGATCGTGTTTCACCGGTCAAATAAAATCTTAATTTGCCAAAAATAGATGCGGTAATTTTTTTATTACACATTAATTTTAGTTTATTACTTATTAATAATTCAGTCAGACTAATTCATCACATACCCCCAATTTTGTACGACCTTGATGGTGAATTTGACGTCACAAATCTTTCATAACAACTCAAACGGAACGACGGCCACCTGGAAGCCGCTATTTCGAGACAATTACAGTACGATGGTGACTTATGAAATCAACTTTATGTATTAAAAAACATAGAAATCCAACTGCCACGATAGGGACTTAAACTTCGTTTAATATAAAGCTTTAAAGGATCCTAACCTGAGAGAATTTCTAATAATACCTTTATTATCTCTAAACTTAACGAACTTATAAAATTCCTAAATTTATGGTAGCTTATATTTAAATTTTTGTAATCACGTGAAAGTAATTACAGTAATGAGCATCATCTAACTTTCTTTTGTCCGTGACGTCACAGATCATGTTACGTACTGAAGTGGTGAACGCTTGCAAGCAAACGTTGTGAAAAATTCTTGGAACCCGATAAATCCAGTGAACACTTATAAACTGGGCTCCGGTTTTTAAAGGTTGGATAAAGCTCTGCAACGAGACCCTGCTTTAACCCTTAACATGCTAAGCGCGGATTATTCCGGGATTTGGAGGAATGGCCATTCTGCCACTTATGACGTCACCAATATACACGTCAGCAGAATTTTGTGATTTGCATCTTATAGTCAAGATTATAGAGCTAGGATAGATCTTTCCACAGGACTATCCATCTTCAATATTGACTGCATTCCGACAGAGCTAATCGAAAAAAACACGATCAGTTTTTGGTGTAAAATTGGTGCTAAAACAGGCCAAAATACCCGTACTTGATCATGATCTCCTTTCCAGGGTTTTCCATTGATTCAGATCAAAACTTTTCAGGCCAGTAGAAGGGGTGCACAGAGTTAAAGATAGAGAGAATAAGAAAGCAGAGAAAAACGAAAAGGAAAGGAGCAAGGAAAAAAATCGGAAAGGTTCAGCAAAAAAAAAATCGATTAACGGTTAATAAAACGCGTTTTTAGGAATAATTTCAGCATATTAAGGGTTAAAGGTGTCATATGGCCTATTTCTCAGAATGTGTATTTTTTCTAATCAGTGAAGACCTATTATTAAACCACCATATGGCCCTAAAACAATATCGTGAGCTGAGGTGAGGCAATCCGTGAGGTGAGGTAAGGAGGTGAGGTAATCCGGAAATAACAGGTGCCGGCGGAGCCGCTTGCGCTGGCACAGTCAGCAGTTTTTTACCTTAGGGTCACGTGACTGAAATGTAAAAAATGGAAAAACAAAGCAATTTAAAGGGACATGGTCAGCGTTCTTACCGCGCTGACCTGGACACTAGTTTTCACGTTTTGAAAAAAGTCCACCGTGGACTTTTTTCAAAACGAACCTTTAGAAATCTGCTTCAGTCTTCTCAGTGTTTCACTAAATGGGAAAATTTAGAGAGAAAAAAAAACTGAGAAGATTGAAGCAGATTTCTGAAGGTTCTCTACGCGTATTTTTGATTTCGGGTTAAGGTAATTCCCTAGAAATAGAACTGCTCATAGATTTCCAACCAAACTTTGCCAGTTGGTTGTTTACCTTAAGGGAAGTTAAATTTTGAAATAAAAAAGGGGGGTCACCGTATTCGTTTAGGAGCAGGAAAACCTTGTATTTACCATATAATTCCTTATATTTCCTTTTCGAGTACTGCTAAAAGTGCACGTTTTCGGTGATAATGTATCATTCTGCCATAGAAATTGATCTGTATTCATTTTATAGAAAAAATTTAATCGCTACTTTCGAACTAAGAGAAAAAAATGATAGGTCACCGAACTCGTTTACGAGAAAACGATGATTTCTCTCTCGCGCGAGCCAAGCCGCATAGAGAAAATCCGCCATTTTGTTTATCAGTGTGCGCGAGCTAATTACGCGTAAAATTCTGCGCAGCAAGGATGCGCAATGCAATACTAGGGAATCACCTTAAGGTGGACATCTTTCAAAACGTAAAAACTAGTGTCCAGGTCAGCGCGGTCTGAACGCTGACCATGTCCGTTTAAATTCAGTATTTTGATACAAGCACGATCTTTCAAACGAAACCTTCTGAACAGAACTATGCCAACTTAGTTGATAATTTTTAGTTTTATTCCAATTGATCTACAGGCCTTAGGTTGCCTGGGAGACACATTGCAAACTTAACGGAAAATAACTGAACATTGTTTAGTCGGCGAATACCATCGCGAAGTAACGTCACTGTATGGCTGTAATAAAGAATAAGGTGTCATTTGAGCCTCATTCCTTCCTAGACAGTAGTCTGTTAGGCTAGTTTCATTCTTTTGGGAAGTTTTGAGCTACAACATCATAACATCTATATTGAGCGCAGAAAGAAATATTAAATAATGTCCCTCCGGCTTCAACGAATTCAACATTTTGAAAGCTTTATACCTAGCTATAAACACTTTTCGTCCAAAAAGAAAAGAGCCCTGACGCTTTACCTGTACAATGGCTCCTGATTATTGCATATATATTTTTAAAATTAGAACTCGTACTTACGCTGATTCGAAACGGACGTTTGTATGAATAATTTGAAAAATCCTTTTCGGCCGGAGTGACTCACTTCGCCAGCCGGCGTTACCTTGTTTGATAAAATAACAATATAATTAAGAACATTTTCAGGCTAAATTAAAATTGCCCGTTAAAGAACGTCTAGTCTCAGCCCCTCAAAAGAAGGCCTTAATTCTAGCACAGGGCATTATAATAACAGTTTGTTTTAAGAAATGTTATCGCAAGATCAATACATTTTCAATAAAAATATCTGCAGACTGGCCCATATCTCTTATAGCAGGCAGCTAGAAATTCCGCAAAGGAAGGGGCCAAGTATTTTTGCCGACTCATTGTCATAAACTTGTTCAGTGGCTAGTCGTCAATACGGAGTCATTATAGCCAGTATATGTACTTCCTTGATCTATCGCCTGCACGAAACCACAAGACTCATAAAAACAAATAATAATCACAAACGCATTATTGAAAAAAATCCAAAGGTCATTTTGAGCAGTAATATAAGACCATATAAGGTTTTGTGGGACCTTCCATTTCCTTATGATGGCAATTTTAGATTGCACGAAACATCAAACAGCTAACGCAAACTGTGCTAAAGTAACTGAAAAACATATATTTCTCATTTCGTAAGGGCTGACAATCAATCATTTATATCTAACATTTGCAGATTTAGTAGAATTAAACTGAAAGAATTAAAATTGGGTAACCGTTTCGTCGATCCATTTAAGGAAGCCGTCTTCCACAACATACGGACTAAAATCTTTTAGCTATTTTGCTGCAAAGACTTGGAACTCATTACCAGAAATTATAAAAACTGCGACATCACTAAATGACTTCATTACAGCAATCCGACAATGTACTTTTAGCTAAGACTTTTTATCATTGGGGAGGGGGTGAATAGAACAAACTTTGTAAATTTGTATTTTTATATAGTTTTAATGTGTAAGTAGTTAACGGATATAATAATATTGTTATTTCTATTTTACTTATTTTATTTTTATTTTTTAATATATATTTCACTTGTTTCTCGAAGAAACTAGCTTGTCTTAGCTATATTAAATTCGAGGATAAATAAAGTTTTATGTATGTATTTTATATGTATCCATCATGAACTTTTACATATCTATGATCGCTCTGCATTGGACTGAGGGGACAGCGTTAAGGCCTCTGGTACATGCATTTATACAAATCTATGCAAAATTTATACAAACAACACATCTGCTCAAAACTATTTAAAAAAACTTACGTTGAAAAGATGAGAGAGTGATATACTTCAGTGCTCTCTAAACCTCTTGTCTCCTTAGATGGTTGTTTGTCACTGACTGTTAGATCGTATATCACCGGTTAAATCTTAGTTCACCAAAAATGGAAGTGGTAATTTCTATTACACATTAATTTTAGTTTACTATTTATTAATTACTCAGTCAGACAAGTTCATCATGTACTCGCTTCTTTTGTACGACATTGACGGTGAATTTGACGTCAGAAATCTTTAATTACAACCCACTTCGAAGCCACTTGTCTTAATGACTATTACGGTACGATTGTGGATCATGAACTCAACTTTCTGAATTAAAAAAAAAAAACTAGAAATTTGGTTAAGATCCTAACCTGACAGAATTTAAAGGCGTTTATTCTCACAAACTTTTAAACTTCTAAATTTATCGTTGCGTATATTCGATTTTTCTATTCACATCGAGCATCATATGCAGCTGACTTTCTTTTGTCTGTGACGTAAAATGTTTGAAACCTTTTTAATCCAGTGAGCCCTTAAAAATTGTGCCCGGGTTGTTTTTTAAAGGCGGATAAAGAACAAACAGACTATGCTTTGAAGATGTCATGACCAATGTCTTATAATTGTGCAATTTTTCTCATCGTCGAAGACCTATTATCAAACCACCATACGCCCCCCTGACGCAATCATGCTATCAAAAAACAATATCGTGGGCTAATGTGAGGCGATCCGAACAAAAACAGGTGATGGCGGAGCCGGTTCCGCTGGCACACGTCAGCAAATTTTACCTTAGGTTAACGTGGCTGAAATGTGAAAAAAGGAAAAACAAAGCAGTTTAAATTCAGTATTTAATTTGATACTAGCACGATCATTCAAACGAAACCTTCTGAACAGGTCGAACAGAACTTTGCCAACTTAGTTGGTATTTTTCGTCCTTCCAGCCTAGACAGTAGTCTGCTCGGCTAGTATCATTCTTCTGGGAAGTTTTGAGCTACAACATCATTGCATCTATATTGAGCGCAGAAAGAAATATTAAACAATGTCCCGCCGGTTTCAACGCATTCAAAATTTTGAAAGCCTTCTACCTAGCTAAGACTTTTCGTCCAAGAAGAAAAGAGTCCTGACGCTTTAACGTATACAATGGCTCCTGATTATTGCTGTATATATTTTACAATTATAAGTTTTTTTGTATTCTTCTGTTAGAAAGATGGGCCACGAAGTTATCAGTGTCTGCCAAGTGTTTTACTCTAAAACGAAAGCCTTTACTTTACTTACTAACCTCTATGATCAATCCATTGGGGTGTAGCTGAAGACTGTTTTACCCCAGAGGTACGAATTCGAAATTTTATGATAGGTTTTACTTGCTGGCAAAGCTCTCCTAGATAAAAATTAAATGTTATTATGCGAATTTCATTTCTTGACGACTAGTTCTTGTATATTTGAGGCTACCATGAAAACGTATCGAAAAGAATCGAACATACTGAGTGATACCACAACGCGAATTTCAACTTTTAACGTACGAGGATCGAATCCGTCAGTACCATATAGAAAGCTCTCGCAAACCAGGGTGTGGTGGAGGAAATCAGGATAGATCTTTGCGTTTAGACTAGTACTGTTCAAGAGAAGGAGGCCATTTTTGTGTGTGTGTGTGTGTGTGTGTGTGTGTGTGGGGGGGGGGGGGGTAGTTGTTAGGGTTTGTTTATTGTCTGCAGTTTACATTTCAAACTGGCCGAAATTATGCCGCACTTACGGTATACGAGGACGGACTGACTCAAATTGGCAAATATATACCACTAAATGGTAATGATAATGCGATCATAGTGCATTTTCCAACTATATGGTCAAATGTGTTTCAAAATTCAAGTTAGTGTTGAGACCGCACCATTCGGGCGTCAGCATGTAAAAGCTGCTTATGGTAACTACAATCAGCTCCAGCTCATGATCTCACCAAACTCACCTTCCCCATGAATACGTACACATGAACTGGCCAAAACCACACCAGAGACTAAGTCCTGAACTCTTTTCGAACAGTGTGTGCCACCTTGGGCTTGAAATATCTCTTTCACGAATTCGGGACCTTTTGACTAATCATAAAAACGTAGACATGTACACAACTTCCGCCATCAATACTCTAATAGCTCGAGTCTATAAATGGTCCACCCTTTACGCTCAGACTGAGACATTTAAATTATTTCAACACGGGCAACCATTTTAACTCGACGTGAAAATAATAATTTGCTTAGGAGTTGTGTAAATTTCTTTCCTCATGAAGTGAAATAGTTTACATAGGCCTAGAATGGGTGGTCTTTCTCCATACAAATATCGAAAGAGTGTAGACTTTTTGATGCCGTTTTTGCGCTCCAGTTTACTCAGGCTAACAGACAACCATAACTCAGATAAATACCACACTAGGCCTCTATATTTCAGCCAGGTTTTGATTTTCAACTCGTGCTAAATAAACACGAGCGATGAATGAATTAAAGGGAAAATATTTTCTTGCTCAATTCTAATTTTGTCAAAATGCGTCTTACGCAATTAGTGCAAATCGAGGATAGTTCAGAATTCAGGTCCCAGTCTGGCATCCATAAAAGGGCACCAGAAAGTTAGCAAGTATTTGTTTCATTTGTTGCCCGGTCCAAACGAAGACAAAGTGGCATGCGGTTAAACAAAGACCTTATTTTGTGAGTAGAGCGGTTTTCACTTGAGTGTCGAAAGTAATTCGTAATTGCTTTGGTTTTTGATCATACATGATCATTATCATTTTGCATTACTTCGCTTAGTGATTGGTTTAAAAATCTCGCGCCACTTTCTTAACCAATCAGAAGTGAAACCAAAACCAATCGTGACTCGCTCACATACGTTTTCCCGCGCTTAGCGTCGGTTACAAGTATTTACTTTGCGTTTTGATTGGTTTACTGGATTGTTCAGTGTCTGTTTTGATTGGCCAGAATGATTGCTTTGGTTTTACGACACTCATTTGAAAACCGCTCTATGCAAAAAAGCAAGTTGCGCATAAGATCAAAGACAGTACTGGACGACAGATTCTGAAGCATGGAGACTGAATTGTTACTTCAGTATTGAAATCAATGGCAAGGAATGCCAGTCTTTTGCAGGTGCATGTTGAGACAGAGTTAATCAGTCAATCAGTTATATAAGTTTATTAAAATACTACTTGTATTTCCTCTAAAGAATTTAATACAATTGCAGTTCTACTTGCTAATATGGTAGTAACTTCAAAAACAAATCATAAATTAAAAAGCTGCCCAGAAAATCCCTCATAGTTTTGGATTACGTATAATCTACATTCCAAAGTTCTGTGGGAACTGATATGGCTTTTCACCTGTGAGTACGGAGGTGCTTGGTCAGATTACCAAGCAGGTTAAACGCCTTGTTACATTGAGTACACTGATATGGCTTTTCACCTGTGTGAGTACGGAGGTGTGTGGTCAGATTACTAAGCCGGTTAAACGCCTTTTTACATTGAGTACAATGATATGGCTTTTCACCTGTGTGAGTACGGAGGTGTGTGGTCAGATTACTAAGCCGGTTAAACGCCTTGTTACATTGAGTACACTGATATGGCTTTTCACCTGTGTGAGTACGGAGGTGCTTGGTCAGATTACCAAGCTCGTTAAACGCCTTGTTACATTGAGTACACTGATATGGCTTTTCACCTGTGTGAGTACGGAGGTGCTTGGTCATATCACTAGAGTTGTTAAACGCCTTGTTACATTGAGTACACTGATATGGCTTTTTACCTGTGTGAGTACGGAGGTGAGTGGTCAGAACACTAGAGTTGTTAAACGCCTTGTTACATTGAGTACACTGATATGGCTTTTCACCTGTGTGAGTACGGAGGTGCGTGGTCAGATTACCAAGCTGGTTAAACGCCTTGTTACATTGAGTACACTGATATGGCTTTTTACCTGTGTGAGTACGGAGGTGAGTGGTCAGAACACTAGAGTTGTTAAACGCCTTGTTACATTGAGTACACTGATATGGCTTTTTACCTGTGTGAGTACGGAGGTGCGTGGTCAGATTACCAAGCTGGTTAAACGCCTTGTTACATTGAGTACACTGATATGGCTTTTTACCTGTGTGAGTACGGAGGTGCGTGGTCAGATTACCAAGCTGGTTAAACGTCTTGTTACATTGAGTACACTGATATGGCTTTTCACCTGTGTGAGTACGGAGGTGCTTGGTCAGATGACTTTCCTGGTTAAATGCCTTGTCACACTGTGTATACTTGTATTGCTTTTTACATGTGTGACTATTAAAGTGTGTGGCCAGAGACCTAGCGTCGCTAAACGCTTTATTACATTGCATGCACTGGTATTGCTTTTCATCTGCATGAACCTGGTGGATGTGCATGTTAAGATGATTAACTGACATGAAGTTTTTCTGGCACTTTCCACATTCCCAGTTTAAAGTCCTGGATGAACAGTGCTTCTCATGTCTTTGAAGAAAGTTTATTGACGTGTACATTCTCTTACATCCCTCGCATGTGTAGGCATTACCTGAAAAATAAGTAGCAAATTTCTTTAACAAGCTATTCATGTCAACATTGTAAACTGATATTGCTTTTTTTACGCTTTTCAGATAAGTTAAAAAAAAATAATATACTAGCTCAAGTTGGGATCTCAATTCACTAGGGCGGTTTATTTACCATTTCAGCTGTAAATATAAGTTGACAATAAACTAAGTGTTTTAATTGCGCGTCGACGTAGCATAAAGCTTTTTTTTACTCCAATTTTGTCCAGCAAAGCAAATTCCACCGTCTTATGACGATGTGTTTGTAAATGAATATTCAGGCGTTGTTGAATCTGAGATGGAGATTTTTAAGTGAAGATGAACCTATTACTGACTAGTGTGTAGCTGTACCTTTTCTTTTGCTCTCTTTGTCATCAATGATAGAGATCCCCAAATCTTTAGCATAACTCTCTCCATACCATACCAGTAATTCTTTTCCCGGACTTACAGACTTGTAAGTTCGGTAATAGATCTCGCCTCTAAACTGATAGGCTACCAAGTTCTGCTCATCCTCGCAGCGAGAGCAATTTACATAGGGCATCCAGTTGCTCTGACTCTCATCTCGACCATCCATGAAATGACTGAACTTGCCATCTTTTACAATCTACAAATTATGTGAAAATGACACAGCGTTTTTAAGTTTTGACTGATTCGGAAAATTGTAATAGGTGTATTCTAAGTTCTCAGTTGTTGATCTCGACTGTTGACATGAAGCAAAATTATGAAATTAAGTTGCATTCTACTCCTCATAATGCTCTAACAGACAAGTGCCGGCACCCGGCACAAAATGTTGCCAGCTGGAGGACTGTAGTGGAATAGCTTCCCAGTCCTAGGGGTGCGAAGAATTGCTTGTAGTCGCTTTATGCTACAGAAACCTGACACTTCCATCCAGGGGGTGCCAGGTCCATGGCCAGCAGCTCCATTGGTGAATCATTTTATATACGCTCGCATGTCTTGTTTTATTAATTTATTACATCGGCGATTAATAAACAATGAAAAATAGCAATAATCTATCAGTATGAGAAATAACTAATTAAAGACAAACCCAAAAGGACGGTCAGTGTAGAGTCACAGACCCGCTATAAAAACAAATCACCTTTAATTTTTTGAAAAAAGCATGGCATGAACAAAAAACTGATATATGATCACAAGCATGACAAAAAATAGTTGTTTGAAAAATGGACATTCAATACACGTAACTATCATCTGGATCGTTATCTTTATGTAATACACTACCTCCCACATGTAACTTGTATTTGTTTCATCTGTTATGTGCTGCCATCCTATCTTTTTTCCTTTATATGGACCAAATCGTACTCCTTTTGGAATTTCGGCCGTGCTGAAAACGCCTAAACCTGCTCCAGGAATTGAAGAATTACTTATTTCAAGGACTGTGGGAAGTGAAGCCATTGCGGATGACAAGTTAGAATTTCCCTCTTGAGTTTTGTCTTCTATGATTTGCAAAGGCCCATGTACTGGACAATCACCAAAGTGGAGGTCTTGACACTCTTCGCAGACTAACACGCGCAATAGAAATACCAAAAAATAAATAAATTACCAACAAAATGTAGGACCCAAACAAAAACATTTTACAAAAGAGAACTGAAATTACATGTACAGGTTTTCTGTTGGATGAGAGCGAGTGTCCTGATAGTGACTCGTTTCCCTTTCTACTGAAATTCAATTGACCGGGTCTTGAAGATTGAATTGAAAGTCACAGTGTAACCACATTATATTTTAACAAACGTAACTAAAAATAACGGCAAATAGTTGAATACGCCGTATTTTGCGAATGTCCCAATTAATCAGTCAACGTCTTTTAAGGAGGCTCAAAACAATTTTCGGTACTTTCCAGCTCTCATACTTTGGTGCCGTGGGTCAACTCAAGGGTGTTTTAAACAGGTTATACCGTTATAATGGCTATCAGTGACGTCAAGAAAATAACCAGAATTTGTTTGTCAATGATTGGCATTTGTTTTATACCATTTTTGTCAGTAATGGTAACTGATGAATGTTTGTAGGATTGACCCATCCGCCAAACGCCAAACAATTCCACCAAACCATGTTTTTAGTGTATCCGAACTTTTATAATTATATCAGAGATGCGCGGTATAAAATGATCAAAAAGCAAGCTGTATACATCGACTATAAACTTACAGATGTAGTGGTCATCATCGGGAACTTCAGCCTCGCAATAGGAATGCTTTTTTCCTCGAGTGGCGTACTGAATACGTTGCTCTGTTGACTTTTTCTTTCCACTCTTTGCCCCTTGCTTCCTAGAAATCGAACCTTTCTCTATTGTAGTGAAGTCTAGTTCTTCTCCCAATCTACCAAGCTCATCAAATGCGCTAGAGCCATTCTCTTCGTTCTCCACCTGTATTGTACACAACAGCAAACGACCATTAAATTAACAAACTACAGTCAAACACAATCCTCTACAAACTGAAACATCCGAAAGCGGACACATCCCCCGTAAACGGACACCAAACAGTGGCCCCGTTGATTCCTGATACTCGATAATACAGTTTTAAACTCCCGCAAACCGACACGCCCAGTAAACGGACATGAACACCTTTTTATTGTCCGCAACGACTAAAGATTCCTCTCGGAAGCGGATTGCAAAGGGGAAACAAGACAAAAATACTTTAAAATCAGCTTCATACATTTAACTGTACATGTGACGCTGAAAAGCAAAGTAAGGTATGGAGTCGTTTTGATTCCAGTTAACAGTCACCTGTAGACATCAAAGAACATAATAACATCACGTTTTGTCTTGTTTGACTTTTCTTGGGGCAATATTCGAACATTACTGACATCATTTTGCCCCATCTATTGCTCACATTTTTCTTCCGACCTCCTGTAGGGGGGACACCTCTAGTAAGCGGATACGTACGCTTGGTGTCCGCTTACGGAAGGTTGGAACGTTAAAGTTCTGGATGGGCACCGAAATATGATATGTCCAAGAGAGTAGGGCTTTCCACAAGTTGCTTGAGATTTCCCAAAAAGTTGCCCGTAATTTCTCAAAAAGTTGCTCAAAAGTTGCTCCAAAAATCCAAAAAAGTTGCTTCTGATACCAAAAGTTGCTCGAAAGTTGCTCCAAACGCTGCTTCTAATCAAGATAATTTCTCTAAATATACACCAATTTCCTTCTGAGGGTAAGATTTCTAAGCAGTTTTATGCAATTTTACAGCAAAAGAAGTATCTTAATAACATATTAAGAGGAAAATTTGTTAACTAACAAGGATTTCTTTAACTGAGAAAAATCGTGAAGATATTGATGACGTCATGTTTGCTGACGAGTTTTGTAATGTTTTAATGCAGAAAGAGCAGAAAGTTGAAACGTCTTCAGATGTTCCTCGGAAGTCTTCGGCAAACTTCGTAAATCTTCGACAACGTTTGTATTGCCTTTGAACAACACTCGGATAACCTTCGGAGATCTTCAGTCTGGAAATTGCCCAAAATGCCACAAGGTGCTTGAGAGGAAAAAAGTTGCTCTAAGGGGAAAAAGTTGCTCGAATCCTGAAAAGTTGCCAAAAAGTTGCCGAGCAACTTGTGGAAAGCCCTACAAGAGAGGGCCAGCTTTCCCATCCCGGGTACAAAACAAAAAATATAAACAGTATCCAGTGCGTAACTAAGTGCTGATAAAAACTAACTAGGGTATCCACTGTATAAATCAGTATTTATCCAGTGGATAGCGTCATCTATAATCCATCCATCATATCTGGCGATTAAAGCCGGATAAAGTATCCTAGAAAATGAGCGGGTAGCTGCTTAGTGCGTTCTTAGGCTCACAGCTAGAATGTAAGGAATCAGAATTAAAGAAGCAGATTGCCAGATGTGGATAAGAGATCGAACCGCAAATAGGTAGGAAATGGTTGATATTTGCCGGCCAGGTCAATGCGCGCAATATTGCAGATAGAGGACACACGTTGCGCGCAATGTTGCAGTTAGAAAGCAATTTAACAATGTCAAATTTCAGGGATCAGGCTCACGCCGGTGTAAATTATATCAAGACATTGCGCACAGTAGAAAAGTCGGAGCAATTATAGCTACTTGTAACAAACCGTGAATTATTATTACCACTTTGCTTGGTTCCTTTCTTTCTTTTAGGACAGGGACGGTCTGAGGTTTTGGTCTAAAATCTGCAAAGGATAGCAATAGTCACGTTGTGTCTTCGGAACAAACTATTTCTTCTTGTTAGTTACAGTTCACAAAAGTAAAACTAGCTAAGCTACCTGGAATAAACCTTTTTATCATTTTCTTTCGTTTTCTAACTTCTTCTGATCCTGGAACCCAATCTTCATCACTGTCATCACTGCTTTCACTTGCACTTTCGCCCTCACGTTCAACGGATAAGGTTTTACGCTTCTTAGCAGGTGTTTTACGAGGACGACTTGGGAGTCCAGCTGGAATTGCAGGGACAGGAAGTCCTAGAAAAAGAACACAAGTATTTGGTCTTTGAATAATGTAGTTGATGATGTTGAAAGTTTGAATTGCATTGCAACCCAAATCTTCTAAATCTTCCACACAAAAACCAAAAGTAAATTTTTAAACTTTTTAATGAACATTAAATCTTACACTTACATTTAAACAAAAGTGGTCTCAAAATTCTTCTCACGCTCTTTCATTGTTGGCAAGGTCACGTGGTAATTCTTAGCCTTAGTAATACTCAACAGTGTTAAAGCCACCTTTAATTTTTGAAAATTTAAGGTGGCTCCGAAACTGCTCCGAGGAATTTTTTTACCTTTACAAAAAGTTGTTCTTTAACATGCTGATCATTATTCAATTATGATCAATACCCATAATTTGTTTATTGTTTATTTGCTTTTTGATTGGGCATTTGTTTGGCACCATTTTTGTGGCATCAATTGATAATCACTAGTACCCCGGGGGGATACTCAAAAAAGTTTTATACGGGGAGGCTCCGCCCCAAGTTCTAATTCCTGGCTTTTATATACCATTTTTGACAGAAATTGTACCCCTTTCGTATACCTTTAACTGAAAAAAGGTACCCCTTTCATATACCTAAGAAACATGGCGTGGACTTAAAATAAGACGTTTTCTTGTCATTTTAATGTAGCGCTTAATAAATTAAAATAATTCCTCGCGAAGCGAGGCCGAAGGCCGAGCGTAGCGGGGTGTATAATTTTGTCCCTCAAAGGGCTCAGGCGGGATGAAATCTCGTGTGGAGTTTACGGTCATATATATATATTTGTGAGCTTGGTGTGTGGCGGAAATGACGTCACACGGCCGCGCGCTGGTGGCCTAATGGTGTAAGCGTCGAACTTGAAATCAGATCTTCGGGACTGAGGGCGAGGGTTCGAATCCGGCTAGGGTTTTTTTTTTTTTTTTTTACTATTATTTTTTTTGTGGGTTCGAATCCTGAGCCTTTCATTTTTATCGTTTTTCTTTTCGGATTAAAATAACACTGATTTCCCTCAACGCCTATTCAGGCTACAAACTGCTGGGTCTGTAATCGTGCAGTTCGTTGTTGTTCAGTTTCTGTTTGTATTCTGTCTGCTGTATTTTGTCGAAGTGTCGTTGTTGTTCAGTTTCTGTTTGTATTCTGTCCGCGGTATTTTGTCGAAGTCTCTGTAATCGTGCAGTTCGTTGTTGTTCAGTTTCTGTTTGTATTCTGTCTGCTGTATTTTGTCCGTTACTAGGCAACAATAACCCAGAGCTTCGCGAGGCCCTGCGAGTCACGTATTACTAGTACAGCCATAAATTGCGTCTGTTCGAAATATTTTAATTAAAGGCCCTTTTAAACAGCCAAATGACAGATTTAGATACCCTTTCATATACTTAAACTTGTGAAATCCCTACCCTTTTATATACCTGAAGCCTGAAAAAGGTACCCTTTTCGGGCGGAGCCTCCCCGTATAGGCCATTATAGGGAGTACCCCCCCCCCCCGGGACTAGTACTGACCCATTAAAGTATGAGAGCTCGAAAGTGCTGGAACTGTTGTCAGCTTCCTTAAAATTCTAGTAGTTCAAAAATACTCACCCAGGCTTTTCATGAATTCATGGTTCCTCTTTATATTTCTCAGTCGCAAAAGCTCGTATTCAGACAATGTTCCATTCATCTCAGCTTTTTGCTTCTTCTTCTAAACTGTGAACAAAATGCAAAGGGTTCGGTTAAAATGATACACATGCAGTGTCAGAGAGTCAAGCCTGTTTTGAAATTTGAAAAATTACCTCTTGACTTCAATTCGATTTTATCAAAAGAGCATTGAATGACCTACTCTTGGTCTACATTCCAAAAATTTATCAAACCCACCCCTGAATGGAAAGCAACGTCTGCCAGAAAGCTTGTTGGTTCAAAATATTCGATAAAATTGTAAACCTCAAGAATGCAAACGTCCTTGAGACGCTGACACAAAACGATATTACATTAATATTTTACAAAAATTTACATTATCCGACAAACCGACATTGACAAACAAAACAATGCAGAAACCACTTTTTTATCCCACTCTTTGACATCAAATTTTTACACAGTGGCTCGCGGTTCGAAGGTTGTCGTTTTGTCACCAGTCACGCTGTAAATTATTTTGCTAACACTATTTAACTGTCCCGATCGAAAAGCCCTCTAATTTGTCTGAATACATGCTACTGGTAAGCTTATTTTATTTTGTTTGGCAAAGCAACTTGAGCTTCTTGATCCCCCCAGTAGTCGAATGAACTTTTCATTTTCAATTGTTTTTTAACAAGCTTACCTTTTTTCCAGTACTGACAAATTTTCGGTGTCCGAAGCCCAGTGGTATTCCAAGTTTCTCCTAAACCGGCGTTACGGTTCTAAACAAGAACAACTTCACTTTTTATTGATTTTCGAAGAAGAAAATTTGCAAAGCCGCAAACAGAAAAAGTTTTCCGAACTCAACTCGAAGAAAATTTTTTCCCCCAAACAACGTCATCAGCTACAAAGCATCTGATTGGTCCGCTACTGGCAAGAAGAAGAAAGGGCGGGAAAATGAACCTGCGGCCGCGGGTTGCATTTGCAGCATTTTTTACTTTTCCGGGGAGGAGTGGGGTAGAAGACATTGAACACATGAACCTCATCATAAAAGAAGTTCGAACATTACAAAAAAAAAAAAATAATTAGGCCAGTAACCTTCCAGATTAGTCACAAACTATAAATGGAAAAGGAAAAAAAAAGTGATTTTAAGAGATTGATTTGGGTCACGGGATATTGCGTGTTTGTTTATATGCATTGCGCGGCTACCAAGCTGTTGTTTTCTTTCGAGCTGTTTATATGCATTGCGCGGCTACCAAGCTGTTGTTTTCTTTCGAGCTGAGCTGTACAAGGTGTGAATTTTAGTCCCTTTTGCTGAATTATGGTTTTGGCACCCACGATCTTAATTCATTTCCCTGGCTTTTAAGCTCTGTGGGTTATTCTCCTGTTCTCTTGCCGTTTCAATGAACTTCATTCGTGATTTACATGAAGAGTGCATGGTAAGTAAATTCTAAGCTGCGTAATTCGAATGTTCATTCACTGAAATATCATAACACTTTATAGTGGACATTTTAAGTGTATTAATTATAGTATTCAAGCTTACAATATTTAAAATTCCAGCCATAAATACGAGCTGTAAGCCCTGCAGGCACGAAATTATTGTATTTAGTTTAATTTCAGTACACTTGGATGCATCCATGTGGCGTTATGCTTTCCATGTTCTAGTTTTAACTAAAAGTACATTTTAATTTTCATGTTTGTTTGTATAAAGGATACCATATAGTAGTTTCTGTACAGTTAGCTTTATTTAATACACTTTGGCTGTATATCTGGTAGTTTAAATTCTTGTGTGATGGGAAAATAATTAGCAGTGAAGCAGCAAGATGAATAGGGAGGAAGGGAGCAAGGGAGTGAGGACCTGCTCTAGAAATTCCAACCATTTTTGAAGAAAAATAGGGAGTATTTGTAGCGCTGATGGTGCAAGCTTCTAGGGGGGTCTGGTTGCATATTTCCCCGCAAAATTTTGCAATTTTAGGTTCTCTCAAATGCCGTAATTTCTGGCATTTGGACATCATTTCTGAGTTATTCTATAAGGTCTTTATTCTTTTCACAGACATTTTCGGTTCTTTTCTTTACTGTTGTTACACTTAGATTGCAAGAAATACTAAAGATTTGTAATTTTTTCCTTGTTTTCAGAATTTCTTGTTAAATTGGGAGAATCTGATAAAAATCGGGAGAGCGTGAGGTAGCGCATCAAATCGGGTTACTCCTGACCAAATTGGGAGGGTTGGAATCGCTGCTGCTCAAAGAGTAAAATACAGAGATACCAGCCCCCCTAAAAAAAATCAAAATTGGGATATCACCAATTTTGTGCAAAGAAATTATTACCTCTTGTCAACTCCAAATAATTGTTGGTCCAAAAAAAAAAAGTCAGCTAAAATTGTATGTCCACATAGTGATTTCCGTGAAATACTTACAGTACTGCACTTTAAACACTTTGCATCTGGGAAATTTGAAAACTTGTCAGAATAACCATAAAATTTAGTCTGTATCTGGGAGAACCCTGAATGGTCCGAGAGAGAGAGTTAACAGAGTTAAGTAGTTAGTCTCCTCTACTAACTATGGTATGTCTAATGTGTTGTTCCATGCAGCTGGAAATATCCGTTTGTCCCCTTGGAAGGTTTTTTCGGTTGAACCCCCACCTGCCCTTCCAGAAATCTATTCCAGTTTAGCTTCAAACCTTTGCTCTAAAAAATTTGGCTTTTGAGATCTCCCATCTCTCTCATGTTTCCAGTGACCTTTTGTCTCTAAAGTGTGGGATTGTGGAAAAACAGCTCATTTGTACCTCATTAAATAACAAAAGATAACAAAACAGCTTATCTGTTAATATATGCCTTGTTCCATAATATTTATACACTGAATTAATTTTCCACAATCCTGCACCTCACTCCCTTTTGTGGGATGGGTGTGGACATTTTCTAGGAACAACACAATATATTCTCTATAAAGCAGGTGGTTACTCACTAGTTTCTCACTTTCTCAAGGCTTGTTAAAAGTCCTTTTTGAAAGGGTAAAAGGTAAAGGTAAAGTCTGTGTCCGAGCCAAGTGGCCCATAGAGCTGGAGCTTATCCCGGTTTCCATAACATTAAGCACCTAGGAGTATTGCTACTCCCCCCAGATGGGATGCTAGTCCATCGCTGGGTTACCCCCCAGCAGTGAATTCGCCGGTACCCATTTATACACCTGGGTGGAGAGAGGCACTGTGAGAGTAGAGTGTCTTGCCCAAGAACACAATGCAGCGACCCTGCCAGGCCTTGAACCCGGGTCGTTCGACTCGGAGTCAATCGCGCTAACCATTAGGTCACCACGCCTCCCCTCCCCTTTTAGAAAGGGGAAGCTAGCTTATTTCAAAAATTGTTGACTATTTAATCTTGAAAAAATTTCATGTTGCTTTCCATACATAATTTTAATTATGTTAACTACTCTTTGTGTTGCTGTAATTTGCAGGCAGGCTGGACAAGACTGAATTCATCCCTCAGGGGAAATCTGAGAAAGTTATCAAAGTCATTAGTATTTGTCTCCGCCAGGAATCCTGAATCAAAGTTAACGTTTGACACAGTGATGTCAGAGGCAAAACATGCAACTATTGGTATGTACATGTACATGTTTTCATGATTGTGCAGTTCCAGAAAATATATCCATACCCACCCCATAGATGGTCATTGGAATTCTGTGGGGGTGTGAGGTCTTAAAAGCCAAAACGTTTAAGGAAAGTATGGGTCTTAACTGGAATTTCCAGAGGGGTGGGGCGATTCAAACCAAAGAGCCTTCTGTAGGAGAGATATGGATATTGTTTTTAAGCTTGAGACAGTTTATATTCAAGTTGTAAATTATAATTATACACTGGCCACAAAAATTAAGGGAGTGATGAAAACAAGAAAATGATACATGTGTATCTCTGTTGACGTTTCTCCATCAAATTCAGAAGATAGATTTATATTTTGCCCGCAGGAAACCTTGTCAACCCTCTAAAGACAGATGACCAAAAAAGCCTTTGTTTTAACCATACGTAACATATAGCCTGCTAGTCCATGGTGCTTCCCAACATACATATTTTGTAAAAATGGGAGTTTCACTGACTACTCACTTGTAAATTGTTGCTTGCAGCAACCTGTTTTTTTTTATGAGTGAACCATCAGCTAGCTGAGTAGAATACCATCACTGACTAAATTAACTGGAGCTGTATTAGTAGGGGTGGTGAATAGTCCTTCAAAAAGTGTGTGTCTCGCAAAATTTTAGCCAAATTTAAGGGGACTCGTCGTCTCAAATTTTTCTTTGACACCTTCTCAGAGTCTCAATGTGGGAGATAAGGTGTCCTTACAAATCAGGTTAGCATATTGGACCACAGATTGAGTGACCTCCTTCAACCTTGACTAGGGGTAGTGTGCCCCAGGGGGGTACTCTGGCTTGTAAATGACGGGGATGATCGAAGGATTTTTTTGGGTTTGAAATTTTTGATTCCGGGATTTTTTGGGGTTGGAAAATTTGGCAAGTATTTTTTTGGGTGACTTGAATTTAATAAGGGATTTTTGGAGTATTAATAACGTGCTAAAGTGCCTTGGCGCGGCCTTGGCGTATTTATGTTATGATGAATAAACAGGCAAACTCAATAAATTGACCCCTTCTGGCAATTTAGGGGTAATTTGACAAGGGGTTTTTGGGGGGGTTATTTTTCAGGTGTAGGGAATTTTTGGGTCATGTCCGGAAGACTCAGGGATTTCTTTGGGTCCTGAGTTTTGCCTCCATTCGATCATCCCTGTCATGTACATAGCTCAGAGTATCTCCCCCCCCCCCCAGATAGGGGTAGTGTATTGGAATGTGTTCTTGACTGAAAGAGGCCTAACTCCCACAGTGCCTCTTTCCACCCAGGAGAGTATATTTAGTGGCTACCAGCCATCTGAAAGGGAAACCCTGATGAGTTGCTGGGCACTAACCTGTAAATTATAGACAGATAACTTGAATCCCATCTTGACAGAGTAGCATTATAATACTGATAGGGGTGGTGAATGGTCCTTCAAAAGTCGGTGTCTGGCAAAATTTTAGCCAAATTTCAGAGGTCTTGTCGTCTTGAATTTTTCTTTGATGTCTTCTTGGAGTCTTGATTCCTTTTGCAAGCCTAAAAAGGTCTTGGGCTTGCAGAAAAGATATCAATGTCGCCATCTTGCAAAGTCTCGCATTTACAATTTGACACCCCTACTGATGATCACTTCATGCACAGAACCCAGAATAAATTCTGCCACTGGGGGCCACTTGGCCTGAGTGTGACTTAAGCTTTTATCTTTAACTTAACTTTTTATTTGTAGGGCCTCAATAGCTGATTCAAGAAGCATTATAATTACTTTTTACCTCTGTTTACTTTGTTAAAATGTGTTGTTTTTCTTTTTTTCAGTTTTGTTTGGTGAACAGCACCATCAGCCATCAATCCTCAAAGCTCAACTCTGTGTTCTTGAAAGAATGGTCTCTCAGACTGCTGAACAGTCGCAAGGTGCACTCACTGTCACTGTTGTCATGGAGATGTTCAACCTCGAGCAGCAACCTTTGCTTGACGCATATCAAGCCAACAAAATTTCATTAGATGAACTGAATAATAAATATAGTGGGACCGAAGGCTTTTCACTGGAGCATTATGGACATATTCTGGAAGTTTCCAAATTTCTTGGGGTCAAGCTTGTGGCTGGCTTTGTTCCAAAACCATTTTGTAAGATGATTGTCCGAGAAGGAAAAAACCAGGCTTTGGAGAAAATTGAACAAACTGGAGGACCACCCAGAGAATTTTATGTCGACGGCTCTGAGGATCATTACAGATACTTTCAAGGTTTGATCAGTGGAAATCTCGACCAAGTTGTGGACAAGTACCGTCATATATTCCCTGCGCAGGTACTTAGAGATAGTGCATTTGCATATACAGTCATGGATATTGTTCAGAAGTCACATGGACAGACAAGAGTTCTTGGGATCTGTGGGTCAGGACACCTTGACTACAAATTTGGTATCCCTGAGAGAATATCGCCAGAGGTGCCAACATTTGTGCTGACTTCTCGTGCTCAAGATGACCCTGTAGAACATAATGTTGCTGATTGCATTTATCAATATACATATTGAGGGATGTAGCTAAGAAAAAAACTAAGCCAGCTCGACCATCAACAAGACAAGTCGGCTTTTTTGGCCTTTGCACCTTCACGTAATATATCAAACACGAGAGGCAGTGTCTCACTGAGATACCCAAACACCAAGAATAAAGTTTAAAATATGACGTGCAGCGGAGTATTTTTGACGAAATTTGAAGTGTTTGGATAGCCAATGAAACACTGTCTCGAGTGTTTGATATATCTTCTCAAAAAATAAAAAATACGGAGTAAACAGAGAAATAAAATCGTAAAAATCTATGCTAATTAAAACCAAGTATCCAAACCTCCTTCACAGTTATGATTTTCTTTGTATTAACTTGATGAATTAATTTAACAAGTTTGAAAAAATTACATCAAGTCTTTTTTCCAGTGAAATTTCAAACGGTGATAGTTCTCTTGCAGCTGGTGAAATTAGCCGATAGCCAGCTTAATTAGCTGCATCTCTGCATATTATCCCTTAAAATCAGTTATAGTATATCAAAGTTCTGTTATAAAAGGGGTCTAGTCTGGGTCTAGTCATCTAGTTATCTAACAAAAGATAAGGTGTCAAATTCAAATTTCATCAAACACTGTATAGTTAGTACCGACTAGTTAGAAGAAAGAAAATGAAAAATGAAAAAAAAAAAAAAAAAAAACAAGGGCAAGGTGGGTTAAACCTGAATATACATTTTTTAGTGAAATTTCGTGACGACATTGAATGATTAGGGGAGCACCAAAAGCATTTATTACTTCTCTTTGGAGAAATTGGGTTTATTTCCTTAATTTATGTATGGGAACTTACAGTAAACATTTGAAGTCATTTCTGGGGATAATTGGGTTATTAAGAATTTTTATTAAATAAATTACATAAGCATTACTCAAGGATATTTGTTGGGGGTCTGAAAAGCAATTTGTACAGTCAAATATTTTTTTAGTGGGTTAATTACAAGTTACAATTATTTGGGTACTGTTAGTGAGACTACATAAAGGGTGACAAAGTGTAGTTAAGGCCCCGTCCACACTGACCCCGGTAAATTTGAAAACAGAGAAATTTAAAAGCGGCGCGTAAAATGTTTTCCGTCCACATTAACCCGGGTAAATTTGAAAACGATACGCTTCTTTGGTGAGCGTTTTTGAAAAGCTCCGTTTTCGTAACCGAAAACGCCGTTTCAGTGTGGACGGTTGGCCTAACCGGGGCAAAAAGATGCGTTTTCAAATTTACCCGGGCCAGTGTGGACGGGGCCTAAAGTTGTGTTGGACATGATATTGATAGCCTTTTGGGTAGAGAAAGTTTTCTGAGTGCACTGGTTTCAACCAGTGAAAGTTATGTAATTGTAATAAAGAATCATGTGAACTGCTGGGCAAGCTTTAAATTTTATTTCCATCTCACACAGAGAAGATAAAAGTTAAGTAATATATTTCACCAAGTCGTGCTTTGCATTTGTCATTATACACCGGCATAAAAAACATCAAATAAGTATATTTTGAACAGCTGTATTTATATGCTCAGCATTTGTCGATGTATAGGTGAAAAAAAAAGATTAAAGATAAAGTATTTTTTGCATTTACCATGCACAAGGTTCTGGTTTCATGTAATATGTAAAGGGTGTCACATTGGGAATCGTAATATTTGAAATAGTCACGGCAAATAAATGCAAACGTTTCATATCTCAGTTGCTTTTGTTTATCTTTTAATTACTAATTTTAGTTCTTTTGCTATCCGGAGAGAAAAGTCGAGAAAATGCGCAATGTTGCAAATAGTGGATACATATTGAAATTGATGTGCGCAATTTTGCAGATAGTGGACACGTTGAAATTGTTGTGCGCAGTGTTGCGGACAATGAACGCACGTTGAAAATGTTGCCCGCAATGTTTCAGACTGAGTAGAAAGCGCGGTATTATATGTAATCTATATGCACTTCTACAATTGCGCGCAATATTGTGCACTGCAAATTTTGAGTGCAATTTGGACAATGCGTGCAACATTGCACTCGCGCGCGATGTCCCATCTGGTATGTCTATGCTTGCACGTCTTCACTTTCAGTTTACTTCCCTTTAAACCCTTACACAAGTTGAGTTAATTCACTACTCAGGGGCGTTATATTGAATAAGAACGGCGAGTTTAAAACAAAAGAAGTTGTCACAAATTCCAAGTTGGTTCCTTTTGTCGCTATTTGTCGTGACCGATGAGCTCGAGTACTAATCTCACTTTTCCGCCTGAAAAAAATCAACAGGCTGTCGAAGGCTGATAAAGCGTGATATCTACCTACCTGTTTTAGCTTAGTTTTGTAAGCAAAGGGTTATAACTGTTCACTACAGTATTTTGTACTTCCTTGAATTTTTCTAAACACGAATTTTCATTTTCTGTCGGGGTGTTTTTTACTCAGAATAATTTTCTTTCGTCTGTGTCAGTTTGAGCTTTGGTTGAGTTTTTTTTATACATATGTTTCCGTCCCTTCCCCCTAACAAATATGATGGTCCCTCCCCTGCAGCAAACTGCACAAAAGGCAACGAAACCGCGCCTTAAAATTTGCACGTGCTGAATTTGATTTTGCAGGAGTCAATTTGCATTTTTTGCATCTTTCCTCGTGGTGAACGGTTCTCTTCTTGGAACGGGAAGAAAATTTATTTTGGCATTAACCTTGAAACTTTCAGTTGTAGAATTCTTATACGAGGTACAACTTTAGGTTGTGCTTCTCAAGAAAAGCAGAGAATGTTTAACAAGCATGGAAGGCTGAAGAAGTTTATTGAACTCCGAATTCAATGCATACAGGTAAGAACAATGCAAACTTCGCACAAGAAAATTTAAGCGCAAGGTAAAAGCAGCAAAATTAAAACGTGTTTTGATGGATAGATAGCAAATAAGTTATCAAGGTGAATCACTAAAGTGCTGCTGTTCCAGAGTTTACCTTAACGACCAAAAAGTTTCAAAGTTTTATCTTGTTTAAGTGCAATGAACTTGCATGCATGGTTTAATAGATGGCTAGAAATAACGGCCACAATTGGTGATTCATTCTAACATTGCAACATTCATGATAAATAGAACTCACTTTTCTAGTAAACATTCTGATGACAATGTTTAACTTGTAGATAAGGAAAACAGACAATGAAGAGTTCAACTTGAGCCAAGTGAATTTCACATGGGAGGACTGAACACCATACACACTGCAAGGACGGATGCTGAACTTATTTGTCAGACTGTAGATGCTCGATAAAATGGTGAGTTATATACAGAAAATCTCTGTTGTTTTAATTAATACGAAGACGCATTATAAAAAGAAGTTTTCAAGCGATAAGGCGATTACATTTCTTATAGAGTAAAGTTCACGCGCCGGTATTTTAAGCAAATGAAATTTGGACGCAATTTCCATTCAACCGGCACATTTTGTGTGCGCAAACATCCATTTTGTGAGCATCGTTCAGGATACCTGACCGTTTTTTTGTGAACGTATTTGACGATAAAGTTCAAACGTGCAACGAAAGCTTATTTTATAGAGCGTCTTTTGGGCGCGAGTGGGAGAGAGGAGTAAATTGTGTTTTAAAAGACTACTGTAGGGACAGAAGTAACTGGAAATTCTGTCCCAAGATTGTTTGAAGAATGGCTAAATAACTTGCAAAGAAGAAACAAAGAACACTGGTAAATTCCTGGGGGAGTGGGATGGGATGGGTGGGAAGGGGGTTCTGGTTCATTTGATTCTGGGATTAGCTAGGGAGGAGTAGAACATTGAATTCGGGACGAAGCAAATTTTAGCTATGAGAAAACTTCAATTTTTCTGTGGTCGTTTGTATTTTGATTCAGAAAATTCTTTTGTAATTCAGCTTAACATGAATTTCAATTTCAACGTTCTCTATAATTGGCGAAGTTTAATGTGGAAATTTGCAATTCCCCAGGGAATATACAACATTCAGATTTCGCTTGTGCAAATGGTTTCGTATATTTTTAAGGTTACTTGCAGGAAAAAATAATCGTATTTAATTTTATTTTGTTTGGGTAACTAATTACCGCTCTTGTGTGTTCCATTTTAGTGCTTGTGGCCGTGAAGAAGAAAGAAGAATCCGAAAATAACTCAAGCAAGAAGTTAGATGGCTCTTACAGTGAATGCTTTATACTTCAAGTGGTGGATTACTGAGTAGGTTTATTTAAGAAACTTTTTAAGTGGCTAGTTTCCAATATGATCGCTGGCGATGCAAGCTAGGTTTGCTTCATTTTGGTCGATTAAGTTGCTTTACGCGCCAAAATTTCTTTCAGGTTTTTTTTGTCATCTTCTTGAAGCGAATGCAAACAGCCCTGCGTCAAATTTATATTCAATCTCGTCCCAGTTTTAACACGTGGCGGCCAGCGGTCACATGAAATCTCAGCCTTTTCAGTAAACGTTCAATCTCGCTGTTTCGTTTTCTGATCGAGTTTTGTTAGCAGAAAAATTGAAAAAGTTTTTTTCAAAAAGTCCTTTTTTTTGTCGTTAAACAAAAGAAATGTTGCTGACTTGAGAAACTGATATTTGCAAGAGCGTTACACTAGACTAATTTATTTTCCAAAAAATTACAAGACTTAGTACGCTCAAAACCTAATCAATATTCATTCATTTCTGCCAACGAGATTAGAAGTAGCCGAAGAGTTTTCGAAGCAATTTGTTAGAGTTATTTGACGAAACTCGTGACAAAATTAATATTCAAGATCTTATTGTCTGAACAACTTATCAAATTAAATTTAGAGCGTGAATTTTTTCGGTCGTTTTGCGCGAGTTGCAAACAGAGCGCTAAATGCAGTGTTTGATGAAGAATCCGAAGGTAAATAATTTCTGCAACATTTGATTTCTCAGTCTGCAAATTTAAGATATCTTGCAAATATTTTACTGGTGAACTTTGAGGAATGTAGATTTGCTTGAAAGCGTGTAGTCTTATTTTTAATTTTCCGTACATTTGTGGTAAGGATATTTTCCGCGGACTTTAATTGGACTCGAATTTTCAGCCAAATGTATGGGAAAATGAAAACACGACTACACGGCGCTTTCCAGCGAATCTACGTCGTTCAATATTTATCAGTAGAGTGTTATGTGAGGTAGTATCAAGTTTGCAGATTGGGAATATTTTGGAAATCAACGGGAAGTTTTTTTTCGTATCGTGTTCCTTGCTGGCACTGTATTTTGCGTTATGTTTGTAACTCGCTCAAAATAACGGAAAAATCGCCAACTTCTTTGACGTAATTGTTTAATTTTTGTTTCACGGGTTGTGTAAAAGTCGCTCTAGCAAATGTTTTTAACAAAATAGTCCAAAAAATATGCACGTTTTTGCTTAAATACGTCGCCAACAATATTTTAAAACACAGTTATTTAGTTTTTCTCTACCAGTACTTTATTTAATATTTCGTTCACAAACTCAAGATATTTCACACTGTTTATTGATAGTTAGTTATTTACCGATACTCATTGATCACTCTTGGACTGGCGGCTTAGATATTTTTATTCTGTAATTTTAACTAAAGCTTCTTATTACTAGCTTGAACTTGTGTATACTTTTGTAAATAGACTTTAATTATCGTGTTGTTTACTACAACTTGTAAATAGTTAAAAATACAAATAACCAATAAACGTGAACTTCAATAAACAATTGTTTTGTTTCTTTTATTGTCTAAATCAAGTACAAAAAAGAAATGTGCGCTATTAAAGGGGCCTGGTAACTAGGAGAAATGTAGGCTATCTCTTTTAAAGAAATTTGACTAGGTAAGGTTGCCGAGAAGAAAAAAATTCTGCACTTTTAAAAAGGGTTCTGATATAAAGTCAAAACATAATCTTGCTTTTGATGGGACAAAACCATTTGCAAACTGCACAGATTTTTCCCGCCAAAAGACTTAGAATATTTTTTAACTCTACATCAGGCTCCGTTCAAAAACGCAGACTTTTTTCCAAGGCAAAAGTTTTCCCGCCAAAAGACTTAGAATATATTTCAACTAAAAACCAGGCTACATTTAAAAGCGCACGTATTCCTGAGAAACATTTCCTGCTAAAAGACTTAAAATATTTTTCTACTAAATACCAAGCTACATTTTAAAGCGTACTTTTTTATAAGTAAAATTTTCCCGCCAAAAGAAGTTTTTTTAAAGTTTCAGAATTAATTTTTACGCATTATACCGAGATCCACTGTAAAGCTCACACCTTAATTCCGGGGATATATGCACCCACAAAAAACTAAACCTCATTTCGTTCTTCTTAGTACCTAATAAAACGCGAACTGTTTGCGACTTTCTCTTTCTTCGAGATCTTTAATCTCGAAAACTAGGCTGTCAAAAAGGCTCCGAATTTTAAAATAATCTGCGACCGATTGTTCAAAAGCACGATTTAGCTAATTAAAAGAGGTAATTAAAAGATCGATTTATTTTTAATCCTGGATTAGCGTTAAACGGCTTTCGAACAACTGGACGCCCAGGGAGTTTGAGTAAGGAACACAACGATAGTGAAGATTTCGGACCCATTTTGATTAATGCAATTGCAAAACGAGTTTAAATTTTAACTGAACATCTCACGATATATTATCCAGATCAATTCTATTTGTTTCTCGATGATAACGCTCAAATCTTAATAGAAGTATGAGAGATTACACCGCCAAAAAGAATTTAGTAAGTTAAATTTCGAGCCGTCTATGAAATATACTAATATCTTTTTATTCACACGCAGCGCCATTTTACTGCTTATGAAAATTAAACTTCTCAGTGACATTCGCGTTGTGTTGTCGTTGCCTATTGCTTATAAACTCCCTCTTTCTCTCTTGATATCCTAAATTTTAAAGAAAGACTTAAATAGTAGAAATGTCACCTCTTGATCCTTTCCTATTCCTAAAAGCGTTCATAAGTTCAGTTCTTAGCTATATCCATGAGTATTGTCTCCTTAGCTTTCTGTGTTGATCCAGTCTGGCAAAGTCTGTGAGCAGTTTTCGTAACCTGAAATAAAACAAGGCTCAGTAAGACGTTAATTACAGTGAAAATCATAAAATCGTGAACACTTTTATCGATCTTGGATATGAAAATTATTGCAGAAAACCATCGAATGATAGCTAAAAATGGTGGAAAATGTTAAAACATGGACAGTGATGGAGTCAAAAGTTTGGAACAGTTTGACAACTGGTTTCTCTAATTTTTCTTTCTTACTATAATTTAGGCGTTCAGGGATTTCGTATTTTCACGGTAAGGAGGCTCACAGAGCCGGTCACAGTAGATTTTTTTAGCTTTGGGGTGAGACATTTATAAACGATAATTACAATACCACACCCATGTTACTAAATGACATTATGACCATAGTTTTAGTTTTTACTGGTTTCCAAGCAACAGAGATTACCATAGCAAGGTCAGTAGCAGTATCTTTTCTAAATCAGTTTTGAAAACTTATCAAAAACCTTTAAAATTGTTAAGTATTGGTGCTTGACCACTTGTATAGAAAGTTTTATAAAAGTCTTCTGAGCCGGTTCGTTTTGAGTAAAACAACATTTTCTAAATTCCCTTCAATATCTTTGAATAAATTGAAGCTACAGCTGTCTCATTCAATTAGTTTGAGCTGTGTATCTCAAGACCGTGCCCAAGCCTAAAAAAATACAACAGGCCTGATGTTCGTACGTTGTACGTTCAGTGATGATGTTATTGTTGTTACGTTGCTAATTTGCTGTACTAGAAGTCGAAAATTTGGGAAAAGAGAAAATGCCACTTGCATTAAAATCCAGCTGTTCTTACGAAAATCAAAATCTACACACAACTGGCGCGGAACATTCTTTACTGTTACGCGATTATTTCACAATAGTTTAGCATTTGTTTTCAAGGAAACAGATGCGCTACACAAAATAATGCACCTACCAATCAACAACAATCCGTGAAGGCTTTCCATAACTCTTCTTTTAAATTTCCTCTGCTCTTTAATTTTCAATGTGGTAAGTTCAGAGTCATTACTCAATCACCATGCTTTGACTACGAAGACCTGTTGAAAAATCAAAAGGCGTTATTACCTTACAATTTTTCTGATGTGAGTTGATCGTGCAAAGATACGTTTAATTTGATTTGAACTAATGGAACAACGCCATTTAGATGTCAAGTGTGTGTGTCGTTTTAGTCTTCTCTTTTAGTAGTCTTGGCGAAATAATGAGTTTTTTTGCAAGCAGTTTAGATTGTAGTTTCCAAGGAAACAGTGAGATACTATACAAAATGACGCACTTACCATTCCAAAGAATCCTTTAATACTGTCCATGATCTCTCCTTATGAGGTATTCAAAAACTGCGTAGGGTGCGAAGATCTGTTGATAAAGAAAACTACCGTTAACACTAGCTGGGTTTGCAATTTGTCAAGTAGCTTGCAGTCATATTAGACCAAGCCAAATTTTGGCAACTGTGCCATTTGGTCCATATTTGATTTTTCCTGTCGTCATCGTCATCATCATTATCATCATCATCATCATCATCGCCGTCGTCTTAGCAATTAAAATGACGTTATCGTTTGCGTCATCATAACGTCATGTTGTTGTTGTCATTCATTGTGCATTGTTACTAAAATGGAGACGTTTATCTTGCGGCGCAGCGATTTTGGACGCGATGATATTGCAGTTGCTAAGAAAGACACAACGGGATTTCAACCTATAGCCTTCTAAATACTTCTCTGAATGATCTACCACCGAAAACAGTAAAGGAGATTCATGATCACTTGCCAATCTAAAGAAACCCTCCCCCACCCTCTTCTGCACAGGTCTTAACTGTAAGCCCCTCTCCTTTCACGAAGAATTTTAAAACCCAAGAAAATGTCTTCAAAAACGCAGGACATTTTTTTAAAAAAAGATTTAAAGAATTAATTTTCACTTCAGTAACAACCTCAGATGAGGCTCAGCGAACTGTGCAGAAATGAAGAAAGGGGTTTTATTTTGTCGTCCGTGAAAAGTAAAACTGCATGCCTTCAGTCAGAAACGGTTTTAACTAAAAAAAAAACGGCAGTTAAAATCAACAATATTCATCATCTATCACCCTGGGTAAACTCACATTCCGTTTATAAAATGCGTGCGCAAGGTTTCAAAGGTTTCAGGTTAACTTTGTGCGAAGTAAATAAGCTCTAATTATACCGACCCTCAGTGTAACTTAAATTATTTTGTCGGTAATTTGCGCTGAATCAGCGAGATTTTAAGTTTGCTTAAATAAAATCCGGCTTGAAAATAAAACTAGAACAACATAGCTACATGTACGATACTGGAATCTAGCTAATTTTAAATAGACAAGTACCTTGGCAAGAAGCAACTGCCGACTTGCATCCCGGTCCTTGTTGTTTGATTTGCCGTTGTTGTAAGACCAGAACTGCCCAGAATGCCAACTTTTCATGTATTATTTTCTGAAATACCTATCGGTTGGTTCCATGTACGCTTCTTGCCAAGTGTTTCCTCCGGTTTTAGGGAAACATAAACTGTTTAAAGTTGAACCGTTTCCAGCCAAAGAAAAACGTGGTTCAGCACCAGAGCAGAGTTCACACATGCACACAGCCTTGAATAAATTAATTATCATTAAAATTAATGAGAGTAAAAATTACTGTCATTGGATGACTTCAAGGCACGCAACAATGTGGTTAAAAAGAAAACAATATTTTTTTCCAGGGATTTGGACGCCAACTGTTTTGTTCTGGTTGGAATCGAATTGAATTTTCCAGTTTTCTAAAACGGAAAATTTTTCGGCATTTTATTGTTTTCACCAGGAAAATGAACAAATTATTTGTGTAGTATAAGTCTCGTCAAAAAAGGGCGAAAAAGATGGCGACTGGAAGACTTACCCGTAATTCGTAGAGCGTAAAAACCCAAATCCCGCTCATAGAAACGCCCAAAAAAGCCCGGGGGCGGGGGAATGCACATTAAAGGGGCGGGGACCCTCCTCGTATCGCAAAGGGGTGTAAATTTTGGATTTTTGATCTAACTTAGGGTGTTCCGGGCAAAATGCCAATATTTTAGCACTAATGGTCTCGTTTTGGGCTGCACACGAAGAAATATACAAATATAACTTCTATTCTTAGTTTTTTTGGTATCTTTTATAAGTCAAGAAAAGCTTGAGCCACACCTAGATTGGTCTCTTTTAGGGGTTCTTTTCAAAATTTCCGACAAGCATCCCCGCCCCTTTCATATAGGAGTCCCCCCGGGCAAAAAAACTCTAAAATCTTCATACCCAGCCCGGGTACCCAGCATGGACAATGTTGTTAGCACAGGGACGAATTTTACTGCCTCTGTTAGGTTTGCAAGGTATTGTGATAAAATGTACAGCCCCATCTTTTTCCGTACGGTGGGTTGCGAGACACGAGCGCGAAGCGCGCCTAACGCGCGGGAGAAGAAACGAAAGGTACACTGGTGTTCGTTTCGTTCGTCACGCAATCGTCGATTCCCTCTCTCGCGCGCGCAACATCTGAGCTACTTTTGTGTTATCAAGTTTCATAATAGTTACGCAATCTCCAAGACCACTCGTTTTGCAACAAGCATCTTTGTCTTTTGTAACTCTCTCCAACACAGCCATTCAAAATGAGGAGCAGAGTAATTGGCACGATGCGCTGGGTCAAATATTTGATGTTCTTCTTTAATGTAATGTTCTGGCTAACTGGAGTGGCTCTTGTAGTGATCGGGGGCCTCGGGGAACTTCTGTACGGCGACTACAAAAACCTCACTCAAACCGGCTTCACCTCAGCTACAGCAATGCTTATAGGAGTAGGCGGTGTCATAGGAGTGCTTGGCTTCGCTGGATGTTACGGTGCAATCAGGGAAAACTACTACACGCTCAAATGGTTCTCGTACTTACTAACATTGCTGCTGATCGCTGAAGTCGCGTTAGGTCTGTGGTTGTATTTTGCGCATTTTAGCCTTGATAAATTCTTAAAGGGTTTCCTCGACAACATATTGAGCAAGTACGAAGAAGACAACGATGTACAGGACTTAATCGACAAGGTACAGCGAAAGTACGACTGTTGCGGGTCTAAAAGCTACAAGGATTGGTTTAACTCGGAATGGAACAAGCAACGTCAAAACAAAAGCGCGCACTATTGGGTCAACAGTGTACCGCGATCGTGCTGTCTTGCCAACACAACGCAGATGCCGAGTTGTGGAAATAATTTGGACACCCCAGGCAGACCAGCTGAGAGGTTCGTGCATACTGAGGGCTGTCTACGACTAAAGGAGTTCTTCTCGAAGCATGTCACTTTTATGATCTCTCTCGGAGCAGGAGTGATGACGCTACATGTTCTCGCTATCCTGTTTACGTGTTGTTTGAGGCGAGCGATCAAACATTCGTACATGTTACAGCGTGGTGATGGAATTTTGCTGATTTCTACTTGATTTAGTCGGAAAGGGTAAATTTGCAATAGAAACCGTTTTCAAACTAACAAAATTGTAAAATACTGTACTTGTTACGTAAGTGGGATTTGAAGCATCTTGTGTAATACCCCCTTTCACTCGTCACACAATATTTCTCAGTCACGCAACGACGTGACGTGTCAAGTCAAAGAACATCTGTGTAGAGGAACATAAGGCAATTTTACACGAATTATATGAATGAAAACAGTGACACCAGTGTTGTGTTTAGTCACAAATTAACAACACCATGTATATATTATTTAAAACAATTTATCTGAGTGCCTGTTCAATCAGACAAGAAAGAGATACATATCAAAAATTGTGTCATAACTGATTGAAGTGAAAAAAGGTAAAAGGGACATTTTATATGTAACCGAGGATCTCAATAAATATGGACATGTCCAACGAGAGGTTGCGTGATATCCTTATTACGTGACAATTGACGACCAACACAAATTGCAAACACTCAATGGATCCTCAGTGAATATATATTTTTTAAAACACGTTTCTTAACTTGTTCAATCCTGTGTGTTCTTTTTAATGACCGAAAGAGCTCTGTTAGCAACCTTTATAGCATTATTGTACTAGCTACAGTTTTTCAAGCTTATTTCGCTGCTTTCCCTGTCAAGGAGTGTTGGTTACCTACCAACAGCCAGTTGTTTTAAAAAGGATACAAGTCTCGTGTCTACTTATCCTGGATAAAAGATCTAATAAAGAAAAAAGCGTTCCTGTTATCTTTGTAAATCCTGCCTAACAAGGCCACGTTAAATTACAGCCACATCTTTGGCCAGATTTCAGTATTTCTGTGTTTCAGAAGACTCTATCAGCGTAGTAACGGTTGATAACAGAAGTTCCTTAAAAGGCCTGAACGGTAGTCTTGCATTAAATGCCATTTTGTTTTCTTCTTGAATGTTGCGCGTTATGTCTGTAGCAATAGTGACAGTGTTGTCACGAAAGTAAAATTTTCTTCAGTCTTCATCGCTGTCAGCTGCGAGTACAACATCTTGTGATACACCCTGTGACACACCCTATGGACAAAACAGTACAGTACATATTGTTAACTTAGAACACTGCAGAGGAGATATTATTTCAGAAGAAAAATGGTATGCACTTTGCAATGTTTTTTTCTTCTTCAAACAAAAAATCATAAGGCCTACGGGTTTTCAGGCCTTTTCACACATAAAGCAAGTGTAAACAAGCGCAAGTCATGTGCAAGAAAATGGACAATTCTTAATTCCTTGCGCTTGCTTTTGCGTTTCTTCACACGTGTTTTTCCTTGGATTCGCATTTGCCTTTGCATCCCTTGTGTGAATCAGCCGTCTCTTGTTGCTTGCGAAAGCATCAGTCAATCAGAGACACTACACGTAGAATTTTACTTCTCGAATCTCAGACGTCAAGTCTCACGGTAGCGGGAAAATGACGCACGAAGAGACAGGTCTGTTTACTTAGTAAACAAAACACAACAAATGTTAACAAGGACTTAGAAACTTACTTTAGACTTTGAAGCGCTGAAAAACATGGATTTAAACTGCAACAAATAAAACAAAAATTATCATCAGTCCGATATAAACCATGGCATAGAATGGAAATTAAAGGGAGGATTGGATTCTGACGAGAAAAGTTAAAAGAGGTCCGAAATAACAAGAAAATAATTGTTCTGATCTTGTGAGGTATTTCGTGACATTAGTTAGTAAGAAAAAAAAAATGACCAAATCATTGAGGGGTCTGCCAATTCGAGAATGTGGCACTGTGTCTACAATTACAGTTGAATCCTGCATCTTTACGGGAAGTCGATAAATGTTCGCGATTTCGGGGGTTGGAGGCATCTGAATTCAACTGTATACCTAAGGCTGGGAAATAAACTAATACGAGCGTGGGATTTTCCGGGGGGAGGGGAGTGGTGGGCTTCCATGAGAGAGACGGAAATGCTTGTCCTCTCGCTTAGGGGTGTAAATTAAGGGTTTTAGTCTTACTTCGGGTGTTCAGGACAAAATGCCAAATATTTTTAGTAAACAATGTTTCGCTTATGATTGCATGTGCATGTGAAGGAATAATAAGACCGATCAGGCAGAAAAAAGTATCTTTTAGGGGTCCAAAGTAGCTTGAGCCATGCCCAGATTGGTCTCTTTTAGGGGTTTTATTCAAATTTTTCTACGAGCATCCCCGTCCTTTCCACATAGTACCGGGAGGACTCACTGAATTGGCGGGAAAGCTATACCCGGTTAAACAGGTTATGAATACTGAAGTTATACACGACTTACCTTTTTGTGTGGTGGTGTCCCTGGAATAAATTCATAGTCGTCATCAACCGCGACATCCATCAAGCTGTCATCAGGGTCAGTTGAATGTTTTCTTGTCTTCTTTTGTCCACTTTGCTTCAGTGAGTTACCTTCAGGGCTGATACAACTGTCCCCGAGGGAAGGCTGATTTAAAATGACAAGTAGTTATTTTAACACTTTGTCTGGCAATGATATTACAAATGGTTGTTTTTACCGACAAAGCATACAGAAAGGTTTTAGACAAAAAAAAGGCAAAGACTGCTTTTGAGCCAAGTGGCTTCTCAGGCTGGAGCTAACATTGGTTCAAGTAGCATTAAGCAGTTAGGAGTATTGCTACTCCCCCCTGGATGGGATGCTAGTCCATCGTAGGATTACCCCCAGCATGAAATTCGCAGGTACCCATTTACAGCTATTTCGAGAAACGGTGTCGAAAAAAAAGCACAAAACTGCACAAGCCAATCCCTAAAGGTAGTATGGGTAGACGTATTGAGCTACTGCACGTGTTAAATACTAATGAGATATAACAAAATAAGCGCAATTTTCAGGTTTTCTTTCTTTTCAGACATGTAGAAACAAGGTACGTTTAGACCCTCTGAAGTTCAGAAGAATTTTTCCTCACTCAAAGACATGCGACAGTAATAGTAAAGCTACAGATATAGGCCTCCTGAGAAGACAAACAAATTCTCCACGTACAAAAATACAAACTTGTAAATTTCCTCTAGGCCAATATGCAAAATTCCAGCGAATACCCAGACCACCTTACGGTCTTGTCGCGTGCACTTTGATGTTTTTTTTTTTTCGACAACCTTTCTCGAAATAGCTGTATACACTTGGGGGAGAGAGGCACTGTGAGAGTAAAGTGTCTTGCCCAAGAACACAACACAATGACTTTTATCCGGAGTCTGGCGTACTAACCATTGGGCCACCGAGCCTCCCGTTTTAGACATGGCCTGCTCTTTATGCTTACAAGGGTCTGAACTTTATTACAAGATTTGGCCTTAAAAAAGGGAGCATTTTGATAGTCCAGTGGCACATTCGCAGGTGACGACTTTAGGGGTAAACGCCAGTGTAAGAATAATTTTTCTTTCAGACACTCTCGAGTTCTTGCAGGAGGATCTGCCCAAAAAAGACCTGTGTCATCCAGATTTTTTACAGTTTGTCAAATATTTTTTTTTCAAAGGAAGACACAAAGTTGATAAATGACAAGCAATCTCTTACCATGTCCACATTCTTCATGAATGATATTTCTGCAGGAAAAAGAAAGAGATCAAGTTAACTCTACACCGCAAAGACCTTTCAAAGTGACCTTGTCGGACCTTGTCGTATCCAGTCTCATGGTTTGCTGCCAGTGAACATCTTCCCTAGAGTCATAAGCTGCTTTGGTTATACTAAAAGACAAATGTCTGGACTAAAAATTCACATTTTTCAGAAGTTCATCGTTTGGAGTAGCGTACTTACTTATACAAGTTGATAATATTCAGATTGACTTTTCATGAAGGTTAACCGTTTTGAATTCTTATATGAATATACATGTATAGCTTAACAACACTTTATTCTGCTTTAATCCTCAAAAATCCTCAATTTATCATACCTGTGACCGAACTTGGCGGAGTCTGTATAGGTCTTGCACTGCGGCTAATCGCGAATTAAGGAAGATGACGTCGGTAACAGTTGTGTGGCTCACGAACTTGTGAAACTTAGTTATAAAACTATTCCCTATTGAGCGGTTTCACTCGAGTATCGAAAGTACAAATGTAATTCGTATTTACTTTGGTTTTGCATTACTTGCAGGAGGCAGCGTGGCCGAGTGGTTAGAGCGCCGGACTTGAAATCTGGAGGTCCCAATTATGACACGCTCGCCAATCATGACACGCTCGCGCACGTTTTCCCGCGCTTTGCGCTGGCTACATGTATTTGTTTCGTGTTTTGATTGGTTCACTGGAATGTCTTTATCTTTTGTGATTGGCCAAAGTGATTACATTGGTTTTAGTTTTACGACACTCAATTGAAAACCGCTCTATAGTCTGTAAACAAGCCAAAAAATGCGAGTTTTAGTTTGGCAAGTGTTTGGCTAAAAGGACAACATCTCCACTCTGATTGCTCAGAGAACGTTGCACGAGAAGACAGTATCAGCAAAAGTCACCGAATTTAAACGCTAAACCAACCAACCTAACAAACAAACAAAATTAATTGAAGCAAGAATGTTCAAAGGATACACAGAAGTGTTAGCGCTCTCCTGACTTGCCTCGGGAATAACTGACAGTTCTCGTTTTCCTGCGGTGAACAGATCTAGAAAACAGAACAAGATAAGTCTCTTACATGCATGTATGAGAGACACCACCATATCGATTTTAAGAAGGACCTAGACAACTAGACTTGCACCAAGTCGCCCTCTATTGGCGAGCGAAGCAAGTCTACCAGACAACACATACCGAGCAATAATGGATTCAGTTTTAAGAACAGTACTCTTAAAGTTATAGTAGTTGTTTTCACAGGTAAAAACTTTGTTTTGAAGATGTTTTGTAAGATAATTACCTTGATATGGGAATGAATCACTGAAGAAGTCATCCAGGACTGAACTTTTGTTGGCATCTGCACTTCTGTTACATCAACAAAACAGTAAAAACGTGGCTTATAAGTGATAGCACTAACTTCAGTCTTGGTTGCACGAAGCATTTAGGAGTATTGATACACCCTCCAGAATGCAAGGAGGCACATTGGCCTAATGGTTAGGGACGGACCATTTTTTTTTGGAGGGGGGGGGGGGATGAAAAATATTGAAAAAAATTGTTTGCAGGGCCTGGAAAGACAAAATAAATTGTTTGCAAAAACGATATGTATAACAAAAAATAGTAAGAATCTCGAAAAAAAATGTTTGCAGAGGTGCATACACTAAAAAAAAAAAAGTTTGCAGAGGAAAATTTTTCATCCCCCCCCCCCCCTCCAAGAAAATAATGGTCCGTCCCTTAGTGCACTGGACTGCAGATCAAGCAGTCTAGGTTAAACCCTGGTCAGGGACATTGTGTTGTGTTATAGTAGTGCCTCTCTCCACCCAGGAGGATAAAGGGGTAACAGAAAATTTATCTCTGGGGGTAACCCTGCGATGGACTTGCATCTCATCCAAGGGGCAAAAGAAATACTTCTAGTTGCTTAATGCCATGAAAAACGGGATAAGCTTCAGCCTGATGGGCCACAAGGTTTAAATGCAAACTTTATCCTCCCCTTGTGCTGTTACCTTGATGTGGTGGGGAGGCTTGCATGTCTCAGAGACCCTTGTGAGCTATACCGAGTAGGTCCAAACAAGTCCAGAAGGTCACGGGGTAGAGACCAGACAAAAATCAGCACCTGGTCCTCCAGATTGGGGGTTGGGCGTGGTGCTAACAACTCCAACCCGTAGAAAATACTTTGTTATGGAAACAACAACAAATGCGACAACAACTGTGGACCCTATAGCAGACTTGAGCCAACCAACTGGCCACATGACTACTTCTGATGAAAGCCCTCGGGAAGTCAGGAGTATGACAGATAGTCTGCTTGGGCCTCAAACCAACATCCATCTAGCTACATGGAATGACCGCACCATGTTTGAGACTTCAAGAACAGCGCAGGTTACCAGCGACCCTCCTGAATGCATTACTAGTTCATTGTGGGTAGCCCTCTCCTTGACATTTTGGAAAAAAAAAAAAAAAAAAAAAAAAACATGTACCTTTGGCCGGTTGACACTGCTCCTGTCTTTACAACATCATTGTGATTTATCATCTTATCAGCCTTTTCTTTTGTCTCTTGAGATGACAAGGGTGCCTTCCCATCCAACAATGCTTGATCAATCTCTGTGATATCTAAATCATCATCATCATCATTAAACATCGAGTCATCTGGTTGATTGTTGTTGACATGATTGCTTCTCTGAGAGTTCTGTACAACTGAAGTGTTGTTAAAAGATCTTGCAGTGGATTTCCGTTGTATCTTTTCAGCCAATGATGGCAGGTTGTTCTTTGCAGAGCTAATAAAGAAATGACAGTATAAACAGATAAATAAACAAACAGTGTACATGTAGTAAGTAAACTAAGTGCTGGACTCTGGATCAAGTAGTCTGGGTTCTAGACATGGCCAGGATCAGTGCAATGTGCTCTGCATTCTCGTCCCCAGAGCGGCTTGTCCCTCTTAGCCGGCAGAGCCTTGGGCACCAAGAACAAGTGCCTCTGGGGACAAATGATTCGATTTTTTTTACAAAGGGGACGACAATGTGTGCTCTGTGGCAAGAGACTTTACTTTACTCTCACAGTGCCTCCATTACCCAGGTGCCTATAGGTTCTGGAAAATTTAATGCTGGGGGCAACCATCTAGCAACTTTTTCCATAAAAATGTAAAACTAATGTGTGTTTTTAAGGTCAGCTATAGCTAGTTTTCAGGCATGCCACTCAAACAGGGAAAACAAATATTTCAAATAAACATAACATGGTTAAAAATCCCAACTGGCAGGAAGCAGATCAGCATGATTGAGGGGCTAAGCTCAGGATGACCAAGAACAAATCCAGCAGGGTGGTGGGCTCAAAACCAGGACCTCTGGATTCAAGACCAGGACTCTAAACAACTCAGCCATGCTGCCTCCTCATACAAATCCTACATTTTTTTCAAGCTTTCATAGCTGACATAGATTTTATACCAAGATGATTCATTACATACAGTCATGGGTACAGTAATTGTGAAAAACAGCTCCCCTCACCGACTGGTGACAGCTTTCCTGTGTTTTAGCCGAACCAACAAATGGCCAACTGTCAGCCAACAAATTGCCAACAGTCGGCTGACAGTCAACCAACAAATGGTCAGTAGACGACTGACAGTCAGGGGGAGCTTTTTTCATAATTACCCATACATGTAACTGTAGAGATGGATGATTTAGATTTAACCCAAGCATACAACAAACAACATCATTACAGACTCTGCACATTTAATCAGCATCTGCAGTAATTTTCCCTCCCTCCCACCCTTTTTTCCGGTGGGCGGAGAGGTTTTGTTGTTATTGGGCAGTCCCCCTCTGGCCTCGCGCAGGGGGGCTGGTGTTGTTTAATTTCAATAAAGGCCTCTCTCTGTGCCAAACTATTGGTCTCTGTGTTTGGTTATTTGGGTTGTAGTTTTGTAGAGGGAAATTATAAACATGGGGGGTGGCGAGGATAGAACTTAACATACACTATACATGTACATGTAGTTATAGTTGTCTGGATGGTCTTCATAAAACAGCTTCCAAACACCTCAAATTTTTTGAACTCAAATTTTTTGAACCCTTCCCACCTGTTCACTTGTTTTCCTTTTGAGACTTTATTAGTTGAGGTGCTGGCCGCTGTTGTGACGGAGGCTTGAGAAGACTGGGACGAGGACTGATGATCAACCAATGTTGCCAATACAAAGTCAGCCTCATATGTTGAGTCACCATCCATACTGAACACTATAGGTCTGAAAGGATTATTAAAAATACAGCAAAACCTGGTAAGCAGGGCTGTCATTAAGGGCCTTAACCTGTAACGCCTGTTACGGCTGAGTTCACCAATGTTATGGGTGAGGATGTGGGTGTTATACATGTATGTTGCAATTCATACATGGCGAAATGCTACAGCTGGGTTTGTACCCTCTTTCACAAACAATTTTCCAGTACTTTTCCAGGTCTTTTCAAGGACTCAGATTGATTTTTCCAGGGCTCTTAAAATTTCACATTAACCCTTTCACTCCCACGATCTCAATATTATTTTCTCCTTAGGGACTGGTCAATAAGTAGAGGGGGGTGGGCCGGAGCAGAAAGGGGGTGGGTCATCAGTTTTTGACCCCGCAAAAAGGGGTGGGTTGTGTACTTTTGATCTACACGAAGGGGTGGGTCATCTTATTTATATCAGTATAAATTGATAAATTTGTTGAAGTGAGCAGTTTTAAATGAATTTCTAGCGATTTCAGGAGGCCGAAATATAACAATTTTCCGGGGGAGCATGCCCCCTGACCCCCCTAGATCGCTCGTGATCATAACATCAGTTTGGTCTGTCTCTCTTCAGCCTGTGTTGATTCATTCTGTGCTTTAGGCTTTTACCAGTAAACTCTTTTCTCAAACACTTTGAAAATATGAATGATAGACTGTGGTTGTTTTTTTTTTTCTGTTATCAATTTCTACAAAAAAATATGAACTATTTAATAATTGTTTATGAATGTATATTACACACTGTTTCAGTTTTCACATATGTTTGTGTCTAAATTTTCCCATGGACTTTACACACAAATATGTTGAAAACTTAAAAAGACTAGAATAAAAAGTGAGAAATTCACATTCTTCTTTGGCGTGCTAAGAAATGGAAAAAGACGTACATGTAACCGCAGTGTCCATCAGGGAAAATTAGGGTGGTGTGTGTAGGGAATCACACTTAAAAAGCTAATATCAAATCAAAAACCTCCAACCCCTTACAGATGATAAAGAAATGATTGATCCCTTAATAATGAATTTTTTTAGCAACGGGGGTGGGTCATGTAATTTTCAACCCCCTATCAGGGGTGGGTCAGTCCGTTTTGAGCCAGAAGGAAGGGGTGGGTCACAAATTTTCGAGCCACCACTTTTCCAATTGCTCCGGCCCACCCCCCTGGTACTTATTGACCAGTCCCTTACTGTCTGTACATTTCTTATAATGTTAGTTCTGAGAATTCAGATGTTACTTGTGAGTTTAACAGATTTCCAGAACTTTCCAGGACAGATAGTCTTTTCCGTACCATTCCAGTCCTGAAGCTTGCTTCTCGAAAGCCCCAAAAACTTTTCGGGCCTGTAAAGCCATTTTACATTACCTGTATTTTGAAATAAGAGAAGTGTATAGACCTGAAACTTTGTATAAAGGAAAACTCTGTTCATATGAAAAATATCATGGAATTAAACAGCTCTGTAATTATAAGACTTGAGCTTTTGCTATGGTTTTTCGGGTGCGAAAATTTTTTGAGACCTTCGAGAAACGGGCCCCTGGAAAGTGACACAGGACCTGTTCAAACCCTGTACAGGTAAAATTCAACGTTGTGGTTTCTTAAAAACTTAATGACAGCTCTGATAAGCAAATTGTGAAGTGATTATTGGGAGACTGAATGGGATAGGATGGGCACATAATGAAAGGTGAGAAGGTTGGTGTGCTTGATCAATAAAAACACTATGGCATGTTTCAATGTAACACAAGCTCACAATTTACTGCTTGGCCAATGCTATGTTAACAAGGTCATCATAAGGTGGGGTTCTAACTTTGTATTTTATAATCTAATTACGGCTCACTTACTTCCCACTTGTTTCAAAATGTACATTTATCGGTTGACTTGAGAACTCGGCAAATGTCAAAATAGCCTAAAGGTAAGATACAGCAGTAAAAAAATAACATGTTAGCAAGAATTACTCCAGTTTGAATTACCCGGTAGTAAGAAATTCTACAACTTCAGTGTATACCCTTAGCTCCTTGAGGCAAAATGTCACATCTGTATCAACGCCAATCTGGTAATTATCAAACTCCTCTGGAACAAGCATCATCTCTGTGTGAATTACTCTGTTTGGATCTAAAAAAAGAAAGGACACTTCAGAGAACAAGCAATGCTTTGCATTGTGACTTTTCTTTCTCTGAGTCTGGTGATCTTGCTTTTGTCCAGACAACAATCCACACAGCACTTTCAGTATTTTAACTTAATATGTATTTTTCCATTTTTATTAAATAGATTGTCACTTACCAGGCTCATCTTCCACATAATTCTTGACTTTAAACGTCTCAGGACAAACTACAAGGGTGACTTCTTCTTGGTTGTTTGGAAAATTATACATTGCATCATTGAGAATCCTGTTAAAAAAATTGAATGCCATGATCATCAACATTTCATGACAGGGGTGGGAACAGCTAATTCGAAAATTTTTGACAGAGTGAGGCTAATATCTTTTCTGCCAGCCCAAGACTTTCTTACAGTGTAGCCATGCAAAAAAGACTCGGAGAAGGCATCACAAAAAAATTCGAGATAGCAAGGGCAATGAAATTTGGCCAAAATTCTACATGATACATGCACGTATTTGTTGTAGGACCATTCACCACCTCTTGCGATAACTAACTGTGATAGCTTAATATGCAATTTGGGAGACTAGTGTTTTTATTTAAAGTATATACTGCCCCTTGAAACACTTCTTACTTTGCTTGTGCAGTAATGAAATTGGGACATAGATCTTTTGAGAACACAGCTTGCAGTGTTTCACACTCCTGGAAAGTCAAGTTGTAAGTCTTCGTAATTCCTGTTGGAGAATTAAGATATAATTGAAAATTATCCAATAAAATCTTAGGTAAAAACCAAAAATGGAAACCAGTTTCAATTAGCTTCGATTAATGAAGTTATAATCAGAACTTATTTTATCTTTAGCATAGGAGATACTATATTTACCATGTCGACAGTAAAGCAGGAATACCAGTCTGGCTTCTCTGACATTCAGATCTATTTTACACTGATCCACTGTCTTCTCAATTGTATTCATTGATTTGAATGCTGACAAGCATGACTATAAAGAGAAATAAAAAAATTATAATTTTAACCCACCATAAGGTAATGTACATGTAATGTCCCAAAGTATTGGAAGGATGGGAAGGTCAGCAAGTTATTTTGATTCTTAGACCATTGGAGATGTCTAAGTATAGGTGCTTAGGTACATATTAGGGTGCTTATTGGTGTCTGGGTGCTAAATCAGAATAGGGGCACTTATTGGAGAGGGGGGACTTATTAGAGAATGGAAGGTGCAGTGTCCTAATGGTTAGTGTGCTGGACTCTAGATCGAGCAGTCCAGGCTGTAGCCCTGGCTGGGGTAATTGTGTTGTGTCCTTGGGCAAGATGCTTTACTCTCATAGTGCCTCTCTCCATGGGTATCGGCAAGCTAATGCTAGGAGCAACCCTGTGATGGACTAGCATCCCATCTAGGGATAGAGTAGGAATACTACTAGAACCTTAATGCTACGTCAGAATCTGGGATAATCTCTGGGGGTACATGGGATGCAGACTTTTAACCCTACTTCACTTATTAGAGAGGAAGAACTTATTAGGGAGGGACCCCTTATTGTGTAGTTCTTGAGAAATATATTCTTGTTATCTGAGGGCAGCATATTGACCTTGTGCTAGATTGTTCTGTCTGACTTAGTTTGGTAGTGAGTTCCTCATGGCCTTCATGTTATCTGAGGGCAGCATAATAACCTCATGCTAGATTATCCTGTCTTACTTGGGCAGTGAGTTCCTTATGGAACTCATGTTATCTGAGTGAGGCATATTAACCTCCGCCTAGATTTTTCTATCTTACTAACTTTGTTGGTGAGTTCCTTATGGAACTCATGTTATCTGAGGGAAGCATACTAATCTTGTTCTTGATTTTTCTGTCTAACTAACTTTGGTGATGAGTTCCTTATGGAACCCGTGTTATCTGAGGGAAGCATACTAATCTTGTTCTTGATTTTTCTGTCTTACTTCCTTGGGTGGTGAGTTCCTTATGGAACTCATGTTATCTGAGGGAAGCATACTAATCTTGTTCTTGATTTTTCTGTCTAACTAACTTTGGTGATGAGTTCCTTATGGAACTCATGTTATCTGAGGGAAGCATATTGACCTCATGCTGGATTATTCTGCCTTACTTCCTTGGGTGGTGAGTTCCTTATGGAACTCATGTTATCTGAGGGCAGCATATTGACCTCATGCTGGATTATTCTGTCTTACTTCCTTGGGTGGTGAGTTCCTTATGGAACTCATGTTACATCTGAGGGAAGCATATTAATCTTGTTCTTGATTTTTCTGTCTAACTAACTTTGGTGATGAGGAACTCATGTTATCTGAGGGCAGCATATTGATGTCATGCTGGATTATTCTGTCTAACTTCCTTGGGTGGTGAGCTCCTTGTGGAACTCATGTTTCCTGAGGGCAGCATATTAACCTCGTCCTAGATTTTTCTGTCTTACTAAATTTGGTGGTGAGTTCCTTATGGAACTCAGGTTATCTGAGGGCAGCATATTAACCTCATCCTAAATTTTTCTGTCTTACCAACTTTGGTGGCGAGTTCCTTATGGAACTTATGTTATCTGAGGGCAGCATATTGACCTCATGCTAGATCCTTCTGTCTTACTTACTTGGGTAGTGATATTATATTATCTGAGGGAAGCATATTAACCTCGTCCTAGATTATTCTGTCTTACTTCCTTGGGTGGTGAGTTCCTTATGGAACTCATGTTATCTGTGGGAAGCATGTTGACCTCATGCTGGAAGGGATTGAAAATTCCTGGGGGGTCGGGGGTTCTTAAAGACTAACAAATTTATAGAAATGTATGAAGTTTAATTGGAATTTCCAGAGGGGTGGGTTCTTATAAAATATCCCTTCCATGGGGGAGCCGGAGGTATGGATATTTTAAAGAACTATACATTGGTGGAAGGGTCCTAATCAAATCATTGCGGTATGCTTTAAGACTTGACTAACTGTTGTCCAACAGTACTTGCTATCGGCCAACATTTGGTGGCATGTCACCACACATGTACCTTATTCTTACTTATTTTTGCGAGTACAAATTTTCGCAATTTTTCACGATTTCAAAATAATCGTGAAATTTAATACACGCGAAAAAAACATTGCAAGAAATTTAAGCATGCATAAATTAGTACCATATTATTAATTTATATAGTAAAAATTTTAAATGTTTGGAAAAGCAACTACAACTGTATTTATCCTTGAAAATATATTTCCGTCTTGTTTTCGACTAGCACCCTTCCTCTGATTACTGTTTTCTTCAGCTTGTAAATTGGCCAAATCCTCTTTACTACAGTCACCAAAGTTTCTGTTTGCCGAGACTCCTTGTAGTTACATTGAACCAGACCTTTGTATATTTCCAGTTGTTCCTTAAAGTCATTGACAACTGAGCCATTAAACACTGACAAAATCGCAAAATTTAATACACTTTTGCTCTTATTTTTCTTACAATCGCGAAAATTAATACTCGAGAAATTTGTCTCTCGAAATTATGCGAAATTAAGTACGCGCAAAAAATTTGTAAGAATAAGGTACATGATTCCTCTGACCTTCATAGCAATCTTGCACTTGAACATGTCCTCTTCTTCTGAATCTGTTGGCTGATCATTTGATCCATCGTCGTAACTTATAAAGAAGCTTTCATTGAAGAGGAAGCAGGCATATGCTGAGCGAGATGAGCTGACAGTTCTTAAGGCAAGCTGAAATGAATGACAGATCAAACAGTCTGAGGGGTGTCGAATGGTAAATGCGAGACTGATATCTTTTCTGCGAGCCTGAGACCTTTTTAGCCTTGCAAATGAAATTGAGACTGCGAGAAGGCGTCAAAGAAAAATTTGAGACGACGAGACCCCTGAAATTTGGCTAAAATTTTGCGAGACACACAGTTTTTGAAGGACCATTCGACACCCCTAGTCTGGTATTAATAACACAGCAGAAATTGACTGTCATAAGAAAGCTGAATTATTTACTGATAGAACATTATGCATTTATTAATAAGTTTATTGATGGTAAGATACAGTCAAACCTCTTAAATACTGACAACAATGGGACCGGGAAGAGTGTCCGTATTATGGAGGTGTCCAATCTTACAGAGGTAGAGTTTGTAAGAGTTTTTGTCTCTTTTGGGTCACGTAAACTGCCTGTAATAGGGAGCTGTTCGCATCATAAATGTGTCTCCTAGAAAGGTTTTACCCTACTACCTATTCTCTCTTTACCCCTCACAAATGGACACCCCCAGTAAGTGGCCCAAAGGTGTCCATCTATGGGAGGTACAATTTATTCAACAAGTATTAAACTGCGTCTGTCTTTGTGTCTGCCCCTTGAAAAGCCATGTGCTGGCATCAAAGCTAAAATGAGGTGCCTTCACTCCAAACCCTACACCAATAACTAAGGTGATCACGTGATCGGTGAAATCATCATGTAAGTTTTATACTTACCCCTTCTGATAGAGCTTCCAAATACAGCTCACTGCCAATCTTGGACAAACAATGGATCGCTTTGGCGAACACTGCAGAAACACAACAACAGGTTGATATAGCAAATGAAAGGTTTAACTCACAGTTAACTCATCAAACAGTTCGGAAGACTTACATTTCACTGATCTTCCAGGAATCACACAACGCATTTTACACAGCTGATAAGCTTCTTTTGACTTTTTTCGAGACCATGGTGTACTTTTCTATAAACAAAACACGACTTCTGCCTCGCAGTTATCCATTTGTTTCTTTACCGTGCACCATTATAAACATTTTTAATCGCAAATGGCTAAAATTGTCAAAAGATTTGTTCCAGAAGACCGCAAAATTCAAAATGGCGCCAAATTCTCTTCGAATCCGCTGACAAACCAAACATCTGGCTCAGTGCCTTGACGACCGCTCATTCAACATGGCGTCCACAACAACAAGGTTACCTTCTTGGTTACTGCTTTCAAAAGACGATATCATAAAATCCAGCGAGTGGAATGACTTAACTTCGGAGCTTTTCGATGCAGTACAACAACAGCTTACAGAAAGTCACGTTTCTTACTTCTCCGATCTCACAGATTCAGAGAAAATCATGTTTCTTGATCGTGCAGCGAAGCTCGTTCGTGACGGCTCGTCGTACCAAAAGCTTGTGGCGATAGTATCAGGAGTTCTCGATCGAAATCTGAACGAAGAAGTAACGCAGACTCTCATAGATCCAACGAATGCACACACAAAGACAGAGTTGCTTCTCCAAGGAGCCTCAAAAGCGGCAATCAACTTGTTGCAAAGATGGCCTGATTTAAGATCCAAGCTGTTTGCTTGTCTAAACCGTCCTCTTCCAGTTGATTTGCGAAAAGCAGTTTGGAAAATGTTTCTGGCGAATCCGATCGTTCGTAAAGAGTATTTAGAAAAGGTTTCAAGGAACAAACGAGACACGATTTCACCACATGATGCAGCCATAGGGCAGAAGTGTGAAGCGTTTTTGTCTTCAGAATCAAGTTTCCAAGAACTTTCTTCTCGCCAAGCTCTGCTTGGAATCATGAAAACTTCGTTATCATACCGACATGTGCTTATGAAGAGCACATCAACAATAGTTGACACAGACTACTTGTTAGCCTTACCTTTACTGAAAGCTTTAGTCACAGACAGTGATGTGAAGGAAGTAATTACTGAAGAAATTGCTGACTTTGTTGAAGTTTACTTTACATTTATGGAGTCCAGGCCTCCTCTGATGAAGGATTCTAGATCCAAGGTAAATTCCTGGTCTATAAAAAAAAGCTCCTTTGATGCCATGCATTATGCTCCCAGAAAGCTAAGCAACAAGACAGTGAAATTCTTCAATGATGATGTAACACTACACAGATTAGGGACAGGTGCTGTCACTGATTGGCTAAAATAACAAAAAAAAGAAAGAAAAAACACTGCCCAGAACTGGGCTGTGACAGACACGTCATCAGAATCAAATTTCCAACTGCACTGCATATCATAACAGATCATTATGTTTAAGAAGAAAATACTGGACTCAAGATGGAAAACCCTCCAAAGTTGAGGCCTTAACATATTTATTGTCCTACCTGAAGAACTGGAACAGTTAAATGGCTTATTTAAGTGCCAGTGGTTACTCTTGTTTCTGTAGAATGAACTTCCAGATCCCTACTCCTTTATTTTCCTTTATTTTCCCTCTCTCCCCCTCCCCCTTCCCCCTTTTTCCTTGTGCTGGTCTTTCAACTTTGGTTTAGGTGTTGGGTGCCCGTACTAGCCCCCTTTTTTCTTGGTTGGAGTCAGGAAGATGACCTCAACTGATTTGCAAATCAGGCCATCAGGACTCCATCAAGTGATATACTAAGTTTTGAAACTCTAGATAATTCTTTATAAATTTTTTGAGAAATCCTTTAAGTTGTACATTTGTTACTTTCAGGAATTTCAGTCAGCTCAAAGACAGTATGGGAGCAAAATGGCTGATATTCTGGATTTAAAAGATAGGCAACTTGCATCAACCATACAGAGAATACTTTCACAAGGTAAACTAGGTGTGCATTATATGCCCATGTTTGTTGCTTGATCATAAGTTGTAGTTTTCTCTCCTCCTCAAAGCTCTTTCAAACATAATTTTTCAGACACTGTAATATTCACTTCTATAATTTAATTTACTAATTCACCTCTGTAATGCCTGTTAGTAAGAATTATATTACACCATTAAATCTCACAGTTTAAAGCAAAATCCATGTCTTTACTATCCTGAATGGGGACTGAGCAGTTTATAGGTTCACAAACAAGATTGATTTGTTACTGGTGTTAATCAAGTAATTAACCCATATCTTTAAATTTTCTCTACGAACAGATCGACCAGTTCAGTTGGCTGAAAGTCTAGCAGCCTTCATGAGGTCTTATGTAAGATGCATGTTTGTTGGTAAGACCTTAGATCCTCACTCATAAATTGCTGAGTTTTTTTAGACACTTCCCCCTTAAGCAAATACCTCCCTTTAGTAGGGTCTTTCATTAGACACCCTCCTAAATGAACACCTTCCTTAAAAGCAGACACCTCTCTTAAGTAGCATGGACTCCTCCTTTAAGTGGACAACTCCCTTAGGTAAAACTGCCCTTTAGAAGCCACCTCTACTAAGAAAATCTCAATCACATGACTGTATACAAATCCAAACACTTCATTTTTAACATTTGAGTTGCCACCTCTTACATGAAAGTGGACACTGAAATGTGATCCAACGAAATCAGGACATAGTAAGAAAAGTAATGCTGATTCATTCCCTAGAAAAGCAACTTAAAGAAATTGAACATTAAATAAATCTTTTAGCTTCTTTTCATTTGTTAACCATTTTAATATTTGCAGGCTTCCTATCCCTTGATGTGGTGTGTTACATTTGGGACCAGTACATTCTGTGTATGAAGCTTCCATCCTTCCACTGTATTGCTACATTCTCTGCCGCCATGTTGATGTTGTTGAGAGACGAAATACTGACATGCAGAAATGTAAGACTAAGTTTTTAAATTAAGTATTGTTGCAACCAGAGAATGATCACATCTATATCAATTTCCTAAGATTCTTTACGAGCATTGTTAAAAAGTTAGATATGAAATTTGGTGATGCATCAATTGAAATAATTTCACCAATTAAATATTTGTCACCTGTCGGCTGTTGTATTAAAATGTGGATGAGACGTTTTTGTGTGATGTTTAATTTTTTCGTCTGACTGCACACAGGCCAAGGAAATTGAGGACGTTCTGCTTACTGGAAGCAAAAAACTGACCATAAGAGATTTTCAATCAGTGGTAGGTGCAGTTTTTTTCTTCTTTCGTAAGTAAGCCTGTTTGGCTTTTATTGACACTATTTTTTATTCACCGTTTCTTTTGCAATCCTTATTTTAACATCCGAGATCACGTTTCACGTTTGAATCAGAGCGGATTCCGAAGACTTTCTGGGTTTTCTTTGGTTTCGCATTTCAATCTCAATGATTGCCTCAGCAAACTGGTGCAGCAAGCTTAAACTAATCAGAGGAAAGATGGTATCTTCTTAGCCAATCAGGTGCAAAGCCAAAACCATGTGACTTGGTGTACGCGCGTTTTCCCGCGCTTGACAAAGATCGCATGTTTTTATTTAGTTCTGATTGGTTAACAGCTCTTTTTAGCGATTTTAGCCGTTCATGTTTTATACAGAAGCTATTAAAAATTTGTCGCAAAAATGAGTTCCCAAAACTTAATAAAAGTTTGTTAAGAACTAACGTCCGGTGCACCTCGCTGATGCTAAATACCCCAGACACGTTTAATAAAGGTTTCTGTTGTTGTTGCTGTAATACCAATCGGTTTTTTCACTTTCCAGCCAGAATAACAAATTACTTTTTTACGTCGAAATTCGGTCTCCGAGAATGAAGAGAACCGCAGCTGCTAATTAACAAGCTAACGTGATGTCTTCGGAGTTCTCGCGAGCGCTCGTGCAATTTTCTGATTGGTTGGCAACATCGGAAACTTTTCGGCTGTTTTCACGGGAACTTACCGAATAGGGCGCTTGTTCTACCGAGTACTTCCCAATGACACAAAAAGAACTTTAAGAAATTAAAACGACAACTATGATAGAATTGCAGCTAAAAACGCTTATCCAGCTCTCTTGTGTATCTCTTTGTAGATTGACCGCCATTTTATGGATGATTGGCAGAGGCAAGTGACGGAAGAGGTTCATGGATCTGAATTACCACTCGTGGATCCAGTAGCAAGTATGGGATCAAGTTTTAAATTCTCTTTACTTTTTATAACAAATTCAAACAGGCAGGTCATAAAAATGGAGGAGCTGATTATTGCAGTGAAGACGTCTTGATTAAAGACTAAGTACAGTAGAATCCCAATTTCTCCAATTTCCAGCGGAAACGAAAATTGTTCGAGAAATCGGAAGTAAGAGAAATCGTCGATTTCTCTTTTTCAGGGGAGTAAAATAACTGAGAAGTACTTAATCCAAGGGAAACGAAAATTGGTTCGAAAAATTGGGATTCTACTCTCCGAACGTAGATTATTGAAAATGTATGAAATATATTAAGAAATTTAAATACATTTAATTAGTTCCTCCTCCTCTTTATTTCAAAGTTAAAACTTTGTTCAAAGTTAAAAATTAGTTCAAAGTTTTAACTTTGAACTAAATTTTCTTCAGTTTGAGAAGAAGGAAACAGAAATTTCTGTTTCCTGAGAAAGTAAACGAAAATTTGCGTACAACCCCAAAATTTATCCACTCGTTAGCGTAATTAGTTTTTTTTTAGTCATTTGATTAGTTGCGGGCTCGACGACTCGAAAAACAAACTTCTGAAAAGTTTGGTTTTGTTGCCGTCACGAAAGATGCGCTAAAAACGCCGTAAACTAAATGCACAGCTCCTTAAGAAGATCACAGAATCAATTTACTTTTATTTGAGTTCTCTCATTATGTTCTGTCCGTGTATAGCGGTCGGCAGGCCTGCCCAGCCATGGTCTTGGTGGTTCCGAGGACAACCTCCTAGTCGGCAGCGAGTCGAAGATCGAAGGCAGACTCGCGAGGAAAGAGAGGAGGAACGCCGAAGACATCTTATGGAACAACGCCGAGAAGAAGCGAGGAGGAAGCGAGAAGAGGAGGAGGAACTACGACTGCGCGAACTCGAAATGAGACGACAGTTTCAAACAGAGAAACAACGAGAAAAGGAAGAGATTGAAGCGCTTGAGAGAGAGCTGGAACGCGAAAGAAGAGAGCGGGTGTCGGCTGAGAAACAGAAGGATGACGAAATAGCTCGATTGCAGGCCGAACTCGCTAGACTACGCGGTACGCCAGCGCCCAGTCCAAGTGTGCATTCCTCTGGTGCACCCTCTGAAAAAGGATCGACTCCAGTTGACCCTAGTCCTCATCCGCCGAGAAGTTCGCGCCAACAAGCGGAGGATCTAGTACGGTCGTTGCTGGGAGCGACACTTCACAGCCTGGATATGGGTAAGAGCTGTATTCTGTTAAATTCTTTGAATAACCGAAGAGCCTCAGCTTTAACGCAAAAAGTGCTTTACTGGAGAACAAAGTTAAGGTTTGAGACAGAAAAATTGTGTTTAAAGAAATTGGTGTTTTTTTGCATTATCGTTTTCATGTCACTGTTATCATTCCTGGCGCTGTTTGTTCCGCAAGCGCTGTCAGTGAAACTGCTACCGACCCGCGGGAAAGAGGCGTTCCCGCGGGTCGCGGCAGTCTGCATGGGATCGTGCGTCAGTTCGTCAGTTATGAAGCCCATATCATAAATATTTGTTGCAGTGGCCCACGGTTCAGAGGAACAGCGGACAAGCCTTGACGCAAAGACAAGAGATGCTTTGGAGACGAACTCTCAAGAGTACAAAGATGCGGAGAGAGAACTGTTTGGACGGGAACTTAAACCCGAGGACTGGGACAGAATGGAGGAAGAAGAACGAGACGAAAACACCAAGAAACTAATGACGAGATTGAAAGAAAAGAGAAATGAACGGCTAAACGAGACAGAAACATAGGTGTAAATAGAACCAAAAGAAAGTTTGCTCCGTACGATGCAACATCTTTCATGGGCGTATTCAGCTTACTATACTACATGTGAAAGAGTCTTACTCTGCCTGCAACCTCACCTGTTTAGTCGCTAGTCTGCAGAGCAGATGGTCGCACGTCCGAATTCTAGGTGGACCATAGCTTATGATCAGAGTATTGAACTGAAAACCAGTGCAGAATCTACTGCTTTTGTTCTAAAGATAATAGCGTCAAGCGGTAACACCCCGACGTGGCTGGCACGAGTGTGTACAAACAGTTTTGCCGATACCAATTTGGAAACGTCATAGAATTATAGAGGATAACTACCTCACCACGGTTACTGAATCAGATCTCGTTAAATTGAGAAGGAAGGGAACGTAAATTGCCCTTGATAACGAGCCGCGCCCGTAATGCAGGGTTCGACGGTACAGTTTAATGTTACTGCGAGGCAAAAAAGCAAAAATTGCAGGCAGTGTATGGCTCATTGCCGATCTTTGACGTTACTCAAGTCATATCTAATTTGTTAGGTTTTCGCTATACAGGCGATGAGACTAATATTAGCCGTCAAAAATATTTCAGGCAATTTTGCATATTTTTTAAATATTTTTTTATATATTTTTTTGGGATTGGTCTATTCACTAGATCTTATGTTGCCGACCTTATAACGGGTTCATTGTTTTACATAACAATGATTGACGTTAGTATGTAAATATGGTATACAAACGACTGTCTGGGGACTGTCCATATTATTTGCCACAGATGCTGATAAGAAACGCCGACATCAGTGAAAGATCGAGCAGACATGGACTACTAAACCTTGTCTGCCCCCGATTCAAACGGGAGTCAGAAGGCGGAAGGTCTTTCACAGTATCGACTACACGCCTCTGGAACACTATACCCAGCATCATAAGGAACAAGCCTAGTTTAGTAAGTTTTAAGAAGGCTACGTTTGAATTTTTTAAAGATACATACAAACATTTAGATCATTTTACTTTTTAGTTAATTCTTTTATATCAATTTCGTCATTTTAGAGTAATTTTTACCTAGTTTTTATATTATAGCGTATTTTTAACTAAATTTTGTAATTTTAGATTGTTAGATTTTTAGCATTATTTTTAGTTCTTGATTGTATTTTATATTAGAGGGCCACTGGTTTGTCAGTTTTTTACTGTTATGTGTTCACCCTCTATAAATAAAGTTGATTATTATTATTATTATTACCAAACTGTGTATAGTGTCTTTCTAGTTCTTGTACAGTTTTGCCACAGGCTTTTCAAGGGAACGGTGACCGCTCGGCGAAACAAGGAAGACTAATAACTAAACAACTGAAGCCTAACTCTTTCCAGGCTCTCTCTCTCTCTCCATTGCAAATGAATGTATTACAACTTCGATGGTAGTGTAAGCTTCATCAAAATATTGAATTGAATTAAATACTTCTACAATAACTCGCAATTGGCCCTAAATTATTCGTTCTTCTTTCGTTTTCACGGGAAGCCGAAGTAAAATGTCAATAAAATGATCCTGCTAAAACCAGAGTGCAAAACGTGACACCCGTGACGAAGAGCGGTGTTGCGTTACACTTCTGTTCGTTGCTCTGGATTTGATACACGATCGAATGTATATGGAACAGTCTAAAAATCGTTCGTTTCTATAGAACAGTTCGCTCTGTTAGTAAAATTAAAGTAAAAGTAGCATGGGATAAACTTACCCTGTGTTTTCCTTTTAGTTTCAATTCCTCTAAGTGTTTTCTTGTGTTGTTTATCCGCGCTATTTAAAGTAGTTTTCACAATCAGAGTTCCAGCTAAGCGACTGACTTGTCAAGCGCATTATCCCCAGCTTGACCCAGTCCAAACTCGCCTGAAGGTGATAAGCCAATCGGAAGCAAGCAGGGGCTTCTCGCGCAGAGGACCCTGGGAACTGTCAATTAAAGAGTCATGACAAATTCTGAATGATTGAGTAACCGGAAAGCATTGTGAGACTGGCTCGTGACGGTAGCAGACGAGAACTCTGCTGATTTCATTTTAAAAAGCCCAGGAAAATTAGACCAAGTTGCCAAAGAGTCTGTTGGGCCTTGGGTAATCAAAGTGAAACGACGGCCATATTCTAACTGTTTTAGGTTATTGGTTTGCGTATTTTGTATATTCTATATTTTCGTTTTGGAAAATTCTGTTTTACGTTTCTTTAGTTGTTGAACTTATTTGACTATCATTAAACTCCATTGGTTGGAGATTTTCATTAGGGCATTTCCCAGGGAAACGCTTTTTGCCGCAACATTTTGATACATTTACTCCACGATCCAACCCAAAACGATATTTTCCCAATAGAAAACTAAAAGCCTCAAGTTCAACAGTCACAAAAGTGTTATCCGCTGTCTAAGGTCATCCACTCGTTATCCACGCTAACTCGTCCCTAGTCGTCTTTCTTGTCTTTCTGGGGACGCGTGGGCGCGCGAGGGGCAAAGGGAAGAAAAAACAAGAGGCGTGCGCTTCCTTTATAAGACAAAAGAGACGACTGGGGATGTCTCAGGTGCAAGGGCTTCGCAGGAGTGCAAAAAGCATTTTATTTCTAGTGGACTTGGGACAACTGTAAAAATAAAAATAGAAGGTATCGGCGTCAAACCGTCTTCATGCCTTTTTTAAGTTTTGAAAACTTCGATAGCTTGTTAACAGGGAGCTTACGCATAGACGTTTTTGAGCGACGGACGGCAACCGGATGTTAATGTTTGCTTTTTTTTTTTTTTTTTTGCGCGCGCGCGCTTTCACTTCAGTGGCCGGGGGGGGGGGGGGGGAGTGCACTATCAATATATATATGGACATTTATTTGAAAAAGAATCAAAAAGGCCGAGTTTAGAACTGAGGAGCTTTAATAAATGGAGTGAGTGCAGTGGCCAAAAGAGGCCAAATCTTACTATTTGACTTCTCAATAATGATTGTTTTAGCACATGAAAAGAAACGAATGATTAAAAACTAAAGAATTATTCAGGTTTTAAACAAATCGAGTCTTTATTACATTTGTATATGTACAAAAAGCCCTCAGAGAACCTTCCGGTTTTAATAATGAAAATTCTCGTCGTAATTTCCAGATTTAATCCAATTTAGGACAATTTATAAAATTACAAGTGATTTGCTATTGGCAGCTTTCATCGCTCGAAGAAGACCTGCTTTGCCTTGTGGGATATGGCATTGCCCTGTGCATGCGTAATGATTGATATGTACGCTGACCATATCCAGGGCTCGTCGGCGATGTCGGCGACATCGGGCTAGATCCCATGTGACCCATCATTTGGGGCATCATGGGAAGATATCCTCCTGGCGGCGAAGAATTAGGGAGGCTTCTGGGAATGTGTGTTAGTGGAGTTCCTCTGTTTTCGTACGGACCTAAAATAAATGTAATTGAGGGTTAGTCCCTGTAGTATCCAACAGTGTTATTGCCAGGGAACAAAGCCCTGTTCTAGATGAAATGTCGTTCAGAGGTTTGACTAGTCAGTCAAAGAAGTCAAAGAAGTTGCTAAAGCAGGATGGTGTATTCAGAGGCGCTTTCTTATTGCTGTGTTTCATCTGGAAAAGGACCGTAAATTTGTTGAGTAACTGTAAGATGTTTTGCTTACGATTTGCTATTGCACTTGTTTCCTCAATAACTAAGTAACTGCAAAAGCTCTCTTTCTTTAGCCTGATAAAAAATCTTGCATAAAGCTAGTCCAGTCCCTGAACTCTTTCTTCCGCGCGCCCCTTATAGGGGCTGAAACCACGCCTGGGTTCAACCTAGTACTAGCATAAAGCGAATTATGAAATTATTAACTCTCATCCTCAGTTTATAATTATGAAGAAATGGAAACACATTCCACTTAACAATTAGACTACGAGCCCGAGTTTTCTATGAGCGAATAGTTAACGAGGCGTAACTTTAAAAGATTATATGCAGTCCAAGCCTACCATTTTATGAACTTTTTAGCCAAAAACCAAGAAAAATCCCGCACGATTGTGTTCTATCAGCGAGCTCATTAACCCTTTAACCGTTTTTTTGTTGTGGGCTTTTCTAAGAAGGTTTGTTGTCACTGGTATTAGGAGCATAACAAACAGTTGAAAGTATGTAAACTATATACGGTTTTTAAAAGCACAGAATGTGCTTTCCGCTGTTGATGAGAGTTTGATTGACAGGTGAACCCCTATGGAGTTATGACGTCATAAATGTACATTTTTGGTAATATTTAACCTATGAAAGTTAATTATTTGTAGTTAAACAATCAAGAGAATAAGTGCTAGGAGATTTTGCGGGCTAAAATATGTAATAACAGTCTGTAACAGACTGACTGACAAAATTTCAGTTAAATAGATAAATTTGTTTGCAAGAATGACAACTTTGAAGTTGGCAGATTTTCACCCTTTATTTTTCATTTTTCACTAATATGCAAGATCACAAAGTTGGTTTGAACACAATCAGTTAATTTTAAATGGTCTCTTCCATATCATAGTTCTTTTGAAAGAGCAATATCTTCTCATACTTAAGAAGACCAGATCAACTTATAAAACTTCATTATTTTTTCATAGCGCGTATGTCAAGTCATCGTTCGCCGGCGAACGATAACTAGAAGAAAAAGCGTAAAAGGGTTAAAAACTCGGGCTCGTAGTCTAATCGTTAAATAGAAAACAATAGGAGAACCAATCAGGTTCGCAGATTTCCAATAGAACACGACTGAGTTCTGTTTTTGTCTTGATTCTCCTCACAATAATAAAATTGTACCCGGGTCATTATAAGAAAATGTAAACTTTCTGTTGTCCAGTTTCTCTACTTGAAACGCAACATACTTTGGCAAATGTAAAACGAAGCCAAATATTTATAGACATGTTCTGATAAATATTTCCCACCTGGATACGAAAATGCTGGATTCATGGCTGGAGGCACTGGCCGGGGAGCCTGGGGCCGTGGCACTTGAACCTCGTTTCTTGGAGCTACCATGTCTCCATGTAACCTGGCACGAGCTGTCGCAGCTATTTCTCCTTGGTCAAGTTGCTTCATGACTTCCATCACGCTACATTGTAAAATCGGGAAAAAATGGTTATTTTTTACGAAATGATTTTCTTATTCGAGTAATTTTCTTTGCCAGCCTCGTTCTTAGAACGAGACGAATAAAAATACCCACCAGTCATCGGGGTCGCAATCTCGGAATCCTTTGGCAAACGGATTGCTGGCGATCTTGAGTTGGGTTATCTGAAACAAACAATTCAACTAAGTTAAATTTGCCAGTTTGCTGAGATTAAGAGCTCACGCTACAAAAAACCATCATCAACTCCAAGTTAGCATTTTCTTTATTGCTAAGAAAAAACTGATCACATAAGGTCGAAAAATCAATGGAAAGAAAATCAGTTTACCAACATATACCCGCTACCGTGACTTCGAGCCATATAGGTGAAAAAAAGGGAAAACGTTACATTTACTGTGGATAGAACCGTTTCATTTAATTTCTTATCGGAGCAACTAGACCAACAACCCCATATTCCTTGCGACGTTTCACTTGGGTATGGTTTATGTCTGACTCGGCAAGAGTTTGCGGAATGAAAACAGAGTGTTCTTTTGCGAGCCATTAATTAAAATACTCCATTTGTAAGTACATATTATGGCTAGCAAAACAACGTTGACATTCTTCTGTCGATTTCTCAGTGGGCTCTTCCGGTATTATCATGGTTTTAGTTGAAGTAGGATTATCTGGTCATATATATATGCCATAAAAAGCCAAGTGCCTATGTTTATTGGTCACTATCTTAAGAAAACTAACACTTCAATTTAAGTAGCTACTCGAACTCGTGTAAATTAAGAGGCATTATTTCCCGTAGCATGTTGTGATCATACAAGATAATCTAATTAAAAGGGGGCAAGAAGTCTTTCTCTTTAGAGGGTGAGGTCATAAAAAGATGCCAGGTATTTAAAACTCTCACGTATGTCTTACAAAAACAGCATTAAATGTTTCTTTAGAACAGCTTTACAATATAGAAATAAACTTTCGCGTATACTAGAAAGTGGTAGAATTATGAAATTCAAATAGGTTGCTATTTATAACTGATCCCAGTAGCAAAACTAACACGTTTTATTCTTTTCACAAGGATAAAATTCTTGAGCAGATACAGACTTAAAATAGGCCAAAAATGACCCGCACCTGTCAAAGCTAATTATAAAAAATACTAATATATAAATCTCTTATATCAAAAAAAATATTTTGTGAAAAGGCCCTGATTGTGCAGTAATTCGTCTTGAAAAAGAACCACTTGGACAAAAAACGTCAATTTTAAGATTTACACGGATTGTGCCTAAAACGGTTCAGCAAGTGGTTTTAATACGATCTGAAAGGAATGTAATTGCTTCGTAAACTTGTCACAGTCGGTTCTATTCAGGGATTACAGCTAGACTGACAATCAATTGACACCAGTTTCCGGTTTTCTCACAGCGAGTTATTGCCTCGAGGCGTTTCAGTTCGGGGTCAAGGCAATAAAACAGGTAATAAATAGCAAAACGTCTTACTAATTTTCGTGCGTGTCATCTAAGACAACGAAAATCTCTCTGGAATCCGATTACTTTCAATAGAAATATTGTTGGTTGCGGTCAGATAAATCGAATTACAAAACAGACAAACAAGGTGCCGTGAAGTATAGACGTTTTTGTATTTTAAGCAAGCTCATGCAAGCAGTGAACTTCCATGGAACGTATCCAAAAATGGCTGTCAAAACTATTTTTTACCAAAATGATTTTGGCCGTATTTTTTTAAAAGAGATTAATTAATACATAAAAAGGAATTACAAAACATGTGATCTTGAGAAAGTTATGTATTTCATTTTTAAGACATTAATGCTATATAATATTATCGTGAAGAAATTTTAAAATATTGTAAGGTCTGAGACAGCATATCAAACCTAGCCTCGTTTACATGTTCTCCTTTACCATTCTCCCAAGCGAGGCCGAACTGAATCAGAAGAAAACATTTTATGTAATAAATTGATTTTGTTTTACACCCTTATACCTAAAAGCCAAGTTAAACATGATTTTAATATCTACTGAAAATAGCCTATCGAAGTTGTCATCGAATAAGAACATTGCTAAAACCTAAACACAGTGACTCATATTGACCCAATTTTTATCGTTCGCATGTAATTGGTTTCAAATGATTCTTGCTAAGTGTTGAAAATCAACGACAGTCATTATTTAATACGGCGTATGTCTATATTCCCTAGTTCTAATGTTCCAGTATTCATGCATCACATGTATGGACAGAAACCGACGTTTGCAAGAAAATTGAACTGAGGGCTGCAAGTTTTGAGTTATCTCAAAACCGTTGAGAATGTCAAATCACGCCCATGTTGTTTGAATTACTGATAATCTCTAATCTGTTGACTTTCAGCTTGATAAATGTAGAGTGTCTTTGGTCGGTTAAGAAGACTTGACTTGTATTTATCTTATCTTGCTGATGGAACCAAAATCTTTTTCTTTTTCGGTCAGGGGGTCGTTGGTTTCAGTGACAGCGTTAAAAATCGAGCCCAGCCCTCTAAAGTTGTGTTGTGACGAGACCTTATTGACTAGTTCGTGGTTTTTCTCTGTCCTTTTGAATAATGCCCTAATCCTTTGGAATTTTCACTATTGTTGATCAATTACTTGTTCATTTTAAGATTTATTTTTAGGCGTATTTGATGTTTGTCTTGTTTTGTAAACTGTTATTTTGAGGTTTCCTTTGATTTGAAGGTAGTTTTGAGCACCTTTTAAAAAATTCATGACATGACATAGTTTCTTTAAAATTTGACTGAAGACTTTTTTTTACTTAACTTAGTTCAATCAAAAGTTGAAGAAGATTTTCATGAACGAAGGATTCTTGGTATAATTTAGTTCATCCAAGGGTCCATTCCAGATTCAATTTCATCATCTGATGATGTAAGCCTAGCGTTGCCTGGTGACGACATCGACCAAAAAAAAAAATACACGACTGAGATAACACGAGGGTGCTATACATGCACGACTTAACATCATATTTGTCTTAAAATTATAAATACGGAATCAAGCATGCAGATTGTTACTATAAAGCAATTGATCAACTTATAGAGGAAACTTTCTTTAAATAGAATAAAACTCTTCCAGCAGTACAATAGAGAAATGTACGAATGTCAGGAGGTAGATTTTGTACGCTGACACATACCATATGATTCTGATAAGCTGTGACAGCCATGAACTGCGTTTCAGCAAAAATGAACGTGCGCAAGTGATCCTTGTTCATTTCATGGAGATTCGCTCTGGTGCTTCCTTTCTCGGATTCGTCGAGAATTACGTGGAATCGAGGCTGGTACTTGTGCATGGAATTGAGGATAATCTGCAAGACAAAACGAGAGCCAATCAGAACAGTGGAACTGTGTCATGGACCAATCAGTACTCGAGCCAAACCGGTATCAAGCGCGGGAAAATATGCAATTTACGTCAAGCGCGGGAAAAAGATGTAACCGGTGCCAAGTTCGGGAAAAGATGCACCGGTGTCATGCGCTAGAAAAGATGCAATTGATGTCAAGCGCGGGAAAAAGATGGGGTGTCAAGCGCGGGAAAAGATGCACCAGTGTCAAGCGCGGGAAAAGATGCAACCGGTGCCAAACGCGGGAAAAGTTGCGCAGGCAAATCATAAAATGGTTTGTTTTCAGACCTCAGTTCAACACAGAAATCAAACAACTCCTGATGATCGAATGAGTTAATAAAGTGGATTCGGACATAGATTCAGCCCGGTTGTAAAGAATTGGCGATGAGTTTGCCAGGACCCTCGTAATACAAAGTTTGAAAGTGCATCCAGGCTCGTGTAACGTTTTCCATGAGAAGTTCACCTTGGAGAATTTTCTGAGCTTGCGATTTTTGGCGAAGTTGCTAAGCAACATAGAATATAAGTGACACGTGTTAACTCGGATTCCGAAGGAAAAATATTTCCTTTCTAGCTGATATTTAATAAAGTACAATCTGTATTAGTTAAGTTTTTGTTTTTTTTTTTTTTTTTTGGGACATTAAATCCCACGTTTATCGATCATCTCATTATATAGTGATAAATGAGTTTTATTTGAACAAAATTCTACAATAATTTGAGTGTCGAAAGATCCAATTTTAGGTTATTGCCAAACCTTAAACCACACTCTATGATCCGTGCAGACAGTCGTTCAATTAACTTGTCTTCCTCGATAATTTTTCCGGTGCCGTCTCTTTTAAACGTAAACTAAGTGCAATAATCAGAGATTATGTCTCCCAAGTTGAAGTCAACAACCAAATTAAAAATATTGCTTAGTTGTTGCCAATAATAACAAAAGCTTAACGAGAATTTCCCTCCGGGTCAAGTGAAGAACTCCTTAATAGTGCAAAAATAGCGGATGCTGCTAACAGAAACACCCGAATTGTTATTGGAGGTTTTGTTCAAAAACAACTCATTTTACACACTGCAATTTTTAATCGATAATGGACGTGAGTTTTAATAAACTTTAATAAAAGGGTGGTTGGCTTTTTACTACCACGGTTATTTTCAAAACCCCTGATATATATAGCTTGTTTAAAGAGGTTTGCTTGTTTGCTCTTGAATTCACTATGTCATGTCTTAAAGGTAAGGTAAACGTTAAGGTAATTTATTTAGTGTCAAATACACAGAAAGTGGCCTCCAAAGCCCGAACCAGAGGCACTCGAAGTTTTAGAACAAAAGTTAACGAATAGATCGCTTAATTATAAATGTACGTATAAAGGGCCTATTTCGACTTAATTTCGAGGAAAACCACAAAGCCAAAGCCGTGGCAGGCAGTTGGAGAAGGATTATAAATTAAATTAAGTGTTAGGATTTCAGATGATTAATAAGAATTTCCGCGCCTAATTCAGAAACAAAAATAATGAATTTCCTGAAATTTTAGACGTAAACAATTTTAAATGACGGGAAAAATACTTCGGCCCACCTAGTAGCTTCGGAAAAATATGTCGCAAAATATAGTAAGCAAAATAATTTCTCGCGAATATGGTTCAGATTAGCGCAAAAAAGATAGGAATTTTTAATATCAGAATCTAGTTTCCAACCATTCCCTATTAGTTTGTCAAGATAACTTGCTGATAAGTACGTTATTTTTTCTAAGGAATTCACAGAGAAGTAAACAACATGAATGTGTACGTGAAACTATTTTCATATTTTGTCCACCTACATTTTTTTCGTGACGAAACGTCGAACGTTTTAGATAACACGTGATCATGCAACTTAACCAATCAGAAACTTGTGATATGGTGACGTATGCCACGAAATTCGCGCCTTTTTTCTAAATTGCTAATGCGGCTTCACTTCATGAATTCGTAGACAAATCGATCGAAAGAAGAGGCATTTACTGCCACGGATAAACTCAAGGAAAATTTGTTTAAGCTTTTTCGTCTCTTACAAATGATAGTTCATACAGGTTTTAGAAAAGGAAAGAACCACTTTCGCGACTTACATGCCCGTTGTCATCCATAAGGTTGTTGGTCAGTTTAAGTTTGTCAAAAGACACGATTTGTTTCATCCATTGCTGTCCAGTGCAGGGTGAGTCGGGGTGAATGTGCACTCTCCCAGGTACACTGGAGTCTGCTTTGCCTGCTACCAACCACTTGGAGCTGTGAAACGCGTAGCGATAGCGTTTGTCATCTACGGGTACAAAGTCCATCATTAGGATGTACTTGGACGAGGGGTCCAATCCTTGAAGGCGCACTTGGAATGTAGGAAACATGCGCCTAAAGAGAATAAGTTTGAAGGCATTTGTCAGTGTTTTCATCTCCGCATTACAAGGCGTGTCTTTTTAACTACATAAACAATCAAATAAGTAAACAAAGAAACGAACGATGATGTACTCATCGGTGAATTCCTATTGATAAATTGCACATTTCCTAAAAGTCAAACCTTAGATGGCTATTCAAATGGAAGCCATTGCGCAGTTCTTTTATGTTGCACTGTTTACTAAGTGTCAGTGCTAGGCGGTTCTGACGTGACGACTCTGTGGATGGACCTCTAGTGTTGTAACTATTTAAATAAAAGCTTTTCAGGAGTGATGCTGTTTTTATAATGCTGTACTGACTTTTACTAACTTTGACATGTAATTCTACTAGTATGTGTGACCATTGAAAACAATCTATTGAGCAGTACTTTCATATGGATATGGTGCTGTTTATTATGCTGTACAAGGTGCGGTCCTCGACTAACCTTTTAACTGATGTTTGTGGATGAAATTTGTATGAGCATTATGAAAGCCACTGAGCAGAATTTTATTGTAGCTAGTTCTGTTTATTGTGCTGCACAAAGTAATTCTAATTTTCAAATCTATAGATAAAACTCTACCTGGTGTGCGACCATTTAACTCGGAAAGCTACGTTGCAGCACTCTCGTGTGGAACCGCTGTTTATTACACAGTACAAGGTGTGTCCAGCTTTTGCGTTTTCAAATGAACAACTAGCATGTAGCTATTCAAATAAAAGCTATCCCGAGCAGTACCTTTATGAAGTGTTGTGTGTTTTCAACATTTTGCAAAATGAATTTTTTTTCTAAACTCGACCACTTTTGGGAGTGAACTGGAGTAATGTTTACGTGCGAGTATAACAGGTTTTGAGGCAACCTCCACAGCACGAAAATTGGGATTTACATTAAATTAAAGGTGGTTAAATCTGGTGTAAAGTCGGTTATCCAACTTTACACCATCAATTAAATGTTGTTAAAGGTGGTTAAACCAAGCTTTACACTACCGTGTGTAAATGTGATTTAAAGTTGGTGGAAAGGAGTCTCTTTATCTGCCTTTATCTTGAGAGTAAAGCTGGGATAAAGGTCAGCTTAAAAAATGTAAAGTCAGTGTATAGCTGAATAAATTCCACTTTATTCCAGCTTTATTTAAGCTTTACACCACGGTAAAGTTATATTTTCATGCTGTGCTCAGACCCTGGGAACGAGGTTGGTTTTGAGGTTGGGATAGTCTTTTCTCAACCTTTGAAAGACACTGCAAACCTGGGGAACACTCGCTGGCTACGGGAAGGTCGGGATCCTTTACAGCTAGTTCAATCTTCGCGGGAGGCAAGTAGGATAGACAGAACTTTTAAAGCCAAGCACTTTCTTTACTTCCAAGAATATAACCAAAGAGATTATTTTTAATAAACCAAATAAAACCGGATAATGGCATTTTCTCTCTCCAAACAATTAACTTTAGGATGTCGCTGCATTAAGCTTGTCTATAGATTAACAGCCGAAAATAAGACACATAAACAAAAAGATGGAGAAAATATAGCTTAATAAGCAGACAAACTGAAATACAAACAAACAAGTAAACTGCAAACGTTTTAGGAAGTTATCGACAGAGAAGTCTATAATTACAACCAATGCAAATGTCTTTACGGCGCATGATGGCTTAATTCACGTTCGAAGAGACTTTCCTTTCCCTTTTGGCACATGCCTTAAATGAAGTACAACATGAAATACCTCGAAAGAGGAGGAATTGGTGTGGAAGTGATATAGAACCAACACAATACACCCAAGACGTAGCGATGATTTTCTGTTTTCTCGTCACCTGTCTGCTTGAAAATGCACTGATATTGTAGGGAGAAATGAGTGTTTTACATTCCCGGAGGAAGTCTGGTTATATAAGCATTGCCGGTCTTGGACATTAAGTCTCTGCTGAGAACTCAGTGACAATTTAGTAGTAAGGTAGGTAGGTAATGTAGGGAATAGCAAAGGTTTTAAGAATCAGAGTAAAAATTTTAAAAAAATTTTTATTTTTTTTTTTTTTTCGGGGTGGGGAAATTTGTTTTTTTGGAAAGAAAAAAAGAAAAAGGAAAAAAAGAGAAGGAGAAAAAAAAAAAAAAGGGGGGGAAAGGGGGGGGGGGGCGCCCCCCCCCCCCCCCCCCCCCCCCCGTAAACTAATTTTTAATTAGACTATGTATATCTCACTGTTTATATCGCCTTTGTCCTATCGTATATAATAATAGGATTTTGTCCTCAGCAGACTCAAACGGTAAAACTACATTGCATTCCTGATTTCAATTAGTTCCGACTCAGCTAGGAGGCCACGAAAGACGTTAGGCAATGTGAAATGTCAAGTGCTGTGGGTTATTTGATTAATATTTTCAATCAAATTCCTCGAAAGTAAATTAGTAAAAGCTACGTGGAAGAGAAAAAAATATATACGCGACTATTATATAAATCTGCTTGCACAAAAATTGCACAGCACTGCAAAAACGACTATTTCATGGCAGGGAAGAACTGTAAAAGAAATACACGATATGCGAAGAAAAGGTCATACATAATTGCTTAAAAAGGTTGTAATTTTTAACTAATACAAATGATTTGTAAGGAAAAATTACCGGATTAATCTAGAGGAAAACGATTTTACTGATTTCCAAGCACCTAAAATGGTTTGTTGCAACGAAATCTAATAACGCAACAAATGGTCTAAAATCTTGGGCTTCGTCTTTCAAGGACAGGGTAGCTCTTCTAAAGTTAATTAAATTGACGTCATTCACTTCAGATGATACTGAAACTTTGCCCCAAGGAAGCACAAGAATGCAACGGAAGGATTATTTCTCAAATCAATTACTAGGCTGTTTTAAGTTTCAATCAACGTTGTTTACCTTATGGTTGTTAACTTGTGGCTAAAACCCTCCATTAAATTGAACGAAAGGGTACGTTCGTGCTTGTTTTCATCCCTTACCTTTTTAGCCTACAATCGTTTGGTACGCGGTCTCTAAAATCTTCTGCAGAGCTGTATTTAGTTACTTAAGGTCAGAAGTACTGTATTTTTAAAAGTGCCACTTCTTTAAATAAGAGCTTAAAAGCGTGCGGCTTAAAGCAATAAAATCTTCCAGTATTTTAGAATCCATGAGTTACCAAGCAAAAAGCTAAAACTCAAGGGAAAAAACAACGCCGCGCGCGAAAATTGTGCCCTTTGCAATTTTGATCAGAATCTTCGGTCACTTCGCTTCGCGAGCTGAAATAAAGAATATAGAGCTCTAGCGACTTCAGTTTCCGCTCTAATTCATCTCCCATTTTCACCTATGCTTTCCACAACAGTGTTTTTATTGCTGTATTGTTGTCGTGTAATTTCTTCGAGCCATCCGTCAACGAGCAACTTATTGCCCATTCCGTTTGGTGTTTAGATCTTGTAATTACACCCTGGTTCCTTTTCATCATAATCAATCTTTCACGGCTGCTACGCTGTCGTTTGTCTGAAAACCTCTAAATAAAAGCGACAATGGACATCCGTGTCCCATCGCTAGAACTCCATTTCTGATGAAAGATTTACAAGAATCGAGAAACATAGATCTGTACTTTGAAGCAATTATCGTTTTTTTTCCCTTCACGCCGAAAGATATTTTAAGCACATGTGCTTTGTACTCGAGTTTTCGATTTCCTGTTTATACCTCCCCAGGTTTGCAGACAAATTTTCGAAACCAGAGATTTTGTATCGGTTGTGGTTGCAAGCAAAGGGTCAGCAAAAGGAGGCGATTTCTCCCTCGAAATCACGGAACCAGTATTGGAAATCTGATATGAAAAATCACTGTATCTATTATTAAACAAAATAGAAATCTTGAGATAACTAAATGAGCCTACATTAACTTCACCTTGGATTAGACCTTGATAGGGGCAATAAACAGTAAAGTGGAGTAAGAATAGAAGGCTACCCCTACTAAGCTAAATGAGTGCGTGATTTAAAAAGTACCTTCCTGCTTTTGTCACTATCATCTCTGTGCCTAGTGAGTGAAATTCCTCCCACAAACTCTTCATTTCCAAGTCGACTCGTGCGTTTATTAACCCACTGCATAATGGCCTTGAAACTGCGGCTTGAGAGCAGGAAGATTGAACTGGAGGCGGACTTGAAGCAGGGGAGTTCCCTGTATCGCTCTCCTCGTCCGAATCCTCCGGCATTAGCTGTTTATCTAGTCCTCTCATGGGCGTTCTCTTCCCCGTTCCTACGTTCATGAGGCGCTCTGAAAAACAAATTACAAGCACAGACGGTAATGAACTCTCAGGAAAACCGCAGGGAACGCTATCCGGCTGCAATGATTGATGGCGCGCGCGATATGGGTTAGAGTCACATCTCTGCGTGCGCGGCGTAATTTACCTTCCATTTCTCTGAGCAGCACTTGCGAGTTCCAGTGATAGTTTGGATTCTGGTGCAAAAACGCGAGGTCTGCGAGTTGTGCTCGGTCGATCAGGTGTGCAATGGAGAAAGCGTTCGCCTTAGGGGACAGAAAACCAGAACTGTCCATAACACGGAGTTAATATCCGATAAAAGGTCGAGTTTGGCTCGCTAGATTCGATTGCTGATTTGCGTTGTCTGGTGATGTGGTCTGTAGTGATGTCCTTATGTTAGATGACCCAATCCGCATACGTGCTGGTAAAAATCCGTGCCAAGAGCTGGAACATATCCCTTAACCATTAATTAGTTAATTGACGGGCACCGACATTGTCAGTTGTGGCGTATGGAATTTTTTTCAGGCTCTAAAACGATCGATTCACGTGGATTCGAGCCTCTGCAGGCATGCACGCGCATAATTTGTTAGCTTATCTGAGATGAGCGCTGCAATTGCGGATCAGTGGGCTAACACTCTTCTTGGACACATCGGGTTCGGATTTTGGAGTGGATTGATGAACGAAAGGTTGTTAATGCATTTGCTGTATTAAAAGGTACTATTTTATTGCCCGGGGTCGTAACCCCATCCTAGATAGCGCAGGGGGTACATCTGCTGTCCTCATCAGCCGCTTTCTGTCAGTCAACTTGTTGTAAACCAGGTGTAAATGAGGCCTCGTAGATGAAATCCGTTTTCCACAACGACATTATCACACTTAACTCGACAAAATACGCGGTAATCCGTTAGTTTTCAAGTAGGTATTTGTTTTGGCGCTCATTATTTCCGAAAATCGGGCATCGCACAAGTTAGACGAGCCATGGAGGAATGTTAAGGGAATTTTTGTCGTTTCCTATTTTAATAACGCGAGGCACTGAACGTATCAAATTTTCCAAGGAATGCAGCAACGATTAAACCAAATAACTTAAAAATCTGCTTGGTTTGCTCTAATAGGAGGTTACTGCAAGCAAAACAAAATCAAGGTCGTTACAGAGAAAACTGAGACATTTGATGTTATGTTCAACAATAATACAATGCTGTGCTTTAATATGTATACAGACAAAAATGATCATCGATCATCGCAGCCCAGGAGTCTTTTTGACCCCAGCTCAGGAACATTGACGCTTAACGCACGACATTACATATATCTGTCAGCAGAAATATCAGTGAAATCTCAACAACGTTACTCACAAATGATAAGAGGTGTGATAGAGAAGGGAAGGAAATAGCTCGTTCTTGAGCGACTATCACTTAGATGTGCGTTTGATTCATCACTTCATGGCACACTTGAACATGCTTACACGCACGCAAAGCACAAACGCGTGCGCGTGTCTATCTCATCATAACATGATTGGTTGTTTTATGAATGACGAGGGGGGGGGCACTCCTCCTAGATTGAAATGTTCGGGGACCCCTTAAGCACGGAGTAATATGGTCTATATAGCACGAAAGGTCGGCATAATAGTAAACTCTAACTATGGAATAAAGGATTATTTAAACTGAAATAATTAATTTCATAATGTAGCTTTTGCAGCCCGGCGCGTACGTTTTGAATAGGTGATAACAAAAATATAAGGATAATAATTGCAACCGCTAGTTTCTACGTAACTGGCAACCGTAGGATTTGAGGACAATAAGATTAACATTATTAAAAATTTACGTCTGTAAAAGAGCGCAGAATGGGCTTTTGGTGAGAACCAGCAAGATTGGACATTTTCAGTTATAATTTTGCGTTTAATTTTAAATATTACTCATCGATCTACACCAGATAAAGTTTCTGCTGCTCTTTTTCAATGATTAATTCATAGTAATAAATCTCTTATTAGCCAAGATCTCTGGATGTACAGCTTAATATAGTATAGATCAACAAGCCACTCAATCGCATGTTTTGGGTTCAAGGCGAGATAGTTTTCATAGCTGTGCCACGCCATTGTGCGCAATGTTGCTTAGCAGACACACTTTAAAAATTGTTGCGCGCAATGTTACAGAAGGCTATTCTAATCTGCGCGCGATAGCAATTAAGAAACTGCGCACAACCAAGTTAGCCCTGGTTCATAGTCTGTACATTACAATTAGGTGAAGTTCACATGGAATTGTGATTTATTCAACAACTTTCACAGTGCCAAGAACTTCGTTGAAATGATCTGTCTTTAGTAGCATTTTTTAGTGTTGGGGTGGTACGTTGAAGAAACTTGCTCTCATGACAGCGGTGTAGTAAAAAGAATCAGTTTAGTAAGACCAGTCTCAAAGCAAATCAACTCATGCAAAGAACTTTTTAGCCTGTCATTTTATTTGAATTAGACGGATTTTAAGAAAGTAACTACCGCTCGACGTTAGGTGGGGCTAAAAACGAACGTTTGGATGTCAGGGGTGGGGTACCAATTTTGATATCTAAGTAATCCCCCTCTCCCAACGCGCGCCCTCTTTTGATCATTTCTCGATCGATCGATGAAAAGCGTATTTGCGGATTACTTCTTAAAACGTAACACCTCAATAACTTATGTTGTCTACTGTTTATGATCTAGACGAAGGATGTCGCACGTGCAAATCTTTCTTCAACCTTCGAAAATCAATTTGCTCGCAGCAGAAAAATATTTACACATATTTTTCAGTTCTGGCCACCGTGGTTGAGTCGTGAAACAATACGGGTTTTTATTTTAAACGCAAGCGATAAGAAGTTGAGAAGTGTACGTGCATGCAAAGCAAAATATTTTTTTACACCCTTAGGGCTTACAATCTTTCTCTGTGAGGGCGCACACACGCAATATAGTATTCTTTATTGGAAAGAAGGTCGGGAATGTACCCCATAGGGAATAATACTTGGTCGATAGACTAGACCTTTAGATATCAATTGCGATATCGAACAAAACAAAACATAAATCACCATATATATCCATAGACACACCTTGCGGTTTCATGTATGCTATGTAGATCAAAGCCATATGGCTATCTAAAATTAGTTCTTGTAAAACTCGACGTTTATTCCTTGTTATCAAAAGGCAAACTATTTGCACCTCATCTAGAAGAAATTTGCTCCATCTATAAACATAGCTAGCCGCTCAACTTAACAGCATGAGAGCAAATATGGCACAAAAGATGTTCGCTATGAATTGACCTCGAGAATGGGCATCAGTCAACGTGAGTTAAATCCAATTTAATTTCATCCTGAAAGGTTCTCTGAACTTCGTCTTTCAGTTATGCGTTTGCAAACGCCCTGAAATGTAATGGCTTAGCAATAAATTGCTCATGACTGTTCCAACATTTAAACGTTTGCCGTTCTTTTCACTTCTCGTCCCTCTGCAATACTTCACTAGTGGTGATTGGCTGAGAGCCCTCTTAGAGCTAAAAAGAAAACATTTTAATGGCCTGCTGTCGACAAAGAATGCATTCGTGCATGATAACAACTCTGAGAATAGAACTCTCTTCAAACGTTTCGTGTCAGAATCTCCCCAGGAGCATTTCTAGAATTATTAAATTTGCAGGGTAATTTTGTGGCATCCAAGCCCCCTATTGTCACATAGAAGGGCCTGATGTAAAGGAGAACAAACGCGCAATATCTCAGCACGATGGTGGAATTCTCTATCGAAGCACACGAAAAGTTGAACGGAATTCGAAAGAAGCGCGGGGGCGTTGGAAGAAGCACTTAATTAATTTCCAATGAGCTTGAACTATTTCTTTATTTGTCCACTTATATTGAAAATGGCGAATTAGCTGCAGTTAGGGCAAACTACGTAGGACAGCAACTCTCTAGCTAATTTCTCAGATAGGTCAATAGGGGCCCGACCATTATAGTAAAATCAGCAAATATAGTGCTCTAGCTATAGGCTTATGTGCCATTAGTAGCTGTAAAGTTTTGGAATTTGTTGCCAGATCATCAGATCTGTACAGAAACTAGCGAAAGGGACATAGCTTACAGTCGGTGAACAAGTCGAGCCAAGATTATTCATCCCTTTGTACTCATTGCGTGCCTATGTTGCTGAAAGAAGGAACCGAATGGTATCATATATGCCATCACAGCGGAACCGGACTTGCAAAACTTTTACAGAAAACGGATGTACTCTGAGTCTGATTTTATTTAATTGTTATTACTGAGATGAAAGACAGAAACAACGATCATTGAAATAATGGGAAAGCATTGTTTTATATTAATTTAGACTATTAAACAGTCGTATTTTTTGCGAACGTTCGCGGTCTTCGAACGAATTATCTGGAGCGAGTGTTAAAGACGGAGTTTCACGCCCTACGGGCGTGCGACGCACGCAACGATCTACTTTTTCTGCGCTTCACGCCTTTTGGAAAACAATTTAAGAATAAAAAAACAACTGTTTTGCAGTCTAATATTATAATGTTCTCTTTCTTTATTGTTATAATTAAATTTGAAGATTGTTTTGGAATCAGACAAATACGATTACAAAAAGAAGGAGGAATTAGTGAAAAAAACAACCCGAGCACGTATTGAAAACTAGAAGTATTATCTTTCTGAGTCTTTCTTATCCGCCAGTAAACAATTTTCACAAATCTTAATCGAAAACCCCCTTGCTTCATTCAACATTTAAACTGATCTAACTGTTCTCCAAGCGTCACAAAGTACAGAGTCGTTAATTCAGTGGGGATACCAGCTATTCGGCAAGAGAACGAAACTGTGAGTGAATTTTTTCTTGCAAGTTGAATTTCCACAACAGTACGTTTTTGAAAGGAAAGAACATGGCGGCATTGAGGTACAATAAGATATTCTGAAAATGGAAAGTTGATCATTTTATTACCATATCAAAAAATAGTTGATCGTAATCAACTGCCATTACTGGAACAATTTGTACTAGCTTTTTCTGAAAACGGTCTAGCAGGATGAGATAATAGCCCTTTTAGTACTGTGAGCAGCCACAAGTTAACCATTTCCAAAAACAGCACACGACTAACCCGAGTTAGCCCATTCCTGAAAATTCACGCCAACAAGTAAATCAGATTTTTGGAAATTATAGACAAAGTTAGCCATTTTTCTGATGATTTCTGATGTTGGCCCGTAATTGTGTGGGCGCTCCCATTTGTGGAAATCCCGGAGAGGTTAATTTCTTCATGCCTAGTGGAATTGGTCGGCTAACAGTGCATAATTTGGGAAGGGTAACGGGGGCTCAATTCCCACAAGGGGCCGGGATTCAGCCGTTGGATACGTGGGTTAAGTTATTTTGTGTTGGTTCGTTCTCGCTTCTGTTTTTTTTTCCCCAAATTTTTTTTTGGCGCCCAAAAAGGGGGGGGCCCCAAAATTTACTTGAAACTGATAGGCCGGGAAAGTTTAGCGAAGAACGCTAGCACTCGAGAGAGAGTGGGTACCAGAAATCAGAAATGGCTGATTGCTATGATTTTCAGTTCCATAACTTTTACAAATTGGCCATTTTAGATAAGACATAGCTGCCCCGTTTCGACGGAGAAATGGTTCACTCGTAATGTAGAAGTCTAGGACAGCGGCCATTTTCTAGAAACATGGAGAGCTCACATTTTAATTTGTAACTAGCAAGTCACAGAACTCCTAAACTTAAATAGCTCTAAATTAGCTCGCATTCAAAGAACTGGCCTTGTTAAATTACCTGAGCGGTTAAATACAAAGACTCTTCTCCTCCCTCTCAATTCCGCCGACATGTTCATTACTGGAATTCTTCAATGGCGGTAGGCGCTAGACTAGACGGCGGTCGTTTTGATCTGAAGAGGTCTCAAAATTTTCTAACCAGAGCAAAGCATTCCAGATCGTAATCAACACAAGAGTACTTGAGATACGATCCGAACTGCACGAGAAGAAAAGATTTGAAACTTAGCAGGCGCAAAATGTGCTGAAAACGGCTTCCCCGAAATAATACCAAAATCGGACAATTCTCTTGAAATATGAACATTCCGATCGGAACCTCAGTTTTTTATAGAAGTGAAAAAAGGACTGCGAGTTTTCGGTGCGTGCCTTAAAAATCTTTCTGCCTCCCAGGGGGTAATTGAAAAATAAAGGCAAATTCGGTGACAATTTTTTTTATATAATTAAATGCAAAAACAAAACAGTCCTGGAAAATTGTACTGATTGAGGAATTAACCATCAATAAACGCACCGTATCTTCCAAAAACTTGTCCAATCTTCAGTAATTAACTTTTCTGAATCACGCGCGGAATAGTCGCGCGTGAGAACCGACAATTTGCTAATGGTTTCGCACGCACGACAGTACCTTACGTAAAAACCTCGTTTAACACGAAAATGTTGTTCCACACGAAAGTGTCACTATTTACAAAAGAAAAACTGGAACAAAATTTGATAACTTTTTGTGAGAAATGAGATCTTAGTATCGCAGAGCTTGGTCCTCATAGCCATTATTAAACTATTCTTGGCAGTAAGTGCATGCTAAGTTTCGTGCGGGAATACAGTCTATGACTCAGTACAATTTGAATTAAGGCCATATATTGTAATTGCCGGGGCCTTCCTTCTTATGTACAGGATAGGTCTCGATAAAGCAAGAATTAGCGTGAAGACTGATTGAACCACCAAGATACCTCAAAACGCCCCTGTGCTGACTTTCGCATATATCAGCCAATCGATTTATTTTACTGCCACGTCTTTAACACTTAGTCGTGACCAAGAAAAACGACAATTATCCAAGTCGATGAATGATCTCTAGTTGCCCCTCATGGAGCGCTCGAATAATGTAGCAAAAGGGGTCAACAATGTCCTCAAATGTGTCCTCGAACGCTGAATGACGACCATGAATGTAATGCGTTTTTAAAGATACTGTTCGAAATAATGTTTCATGCACTTAATTCTGACTTCGCGCGACGCCAAGCACTTCGCGTTGCGAGCGTTCTTCCTTGGTGGAGGTGACAATGATGATGGCGTTGATGAACTCACAAAGGAAGTCTTATAAAATAAGCTGAGGAATAAAAGAGGATTTTGTTATATTGACTATATTTGCCACGTGAATGGTTATATCGCAGCTACGCTTTCAAAACATAAAGCTTTTTTCTCACTTCCTCTCTAACTTCCTTTTGATTATCTGCGGTTTTGCCGCGGTTCGGCATTTCAGTACGCGGTAATCTCTTTGACTCTGCGATAATCTGAAGATTAACAAAACCAAACTCCACAAGACCAACTTATGGGGCTATATACAGGCTATAAACAGAGGGAGGTTTTGAGCTGTATTTAGCAAAAATCTTGGTTCATATTTTTAATTATTTTTGGTCGCCTTCCAAGAAATTTGTGCGTTCGTCGGCAGAGGACTGTTAATTCACTGGGGTCAAAGTTCCTCCACCCCTCTAAAAATGTCTGAGTCAGTTTTATCGATTCACAGTTCCAGAGACTTCAAAAGGTAATAATCGGAAAAGATAGAGAGGCATAGTCGATAAATGAAAGTAAAATGGTATATAGTTTTTGTGTTTGGGGTTTAGTCATCTCAAATTAAAATTTGAGGAAACTGACTGTATAAAGAGGGGCCGCATTCTTCGAAATTGGGGGTGGGGCTATCCTTCTGATGGTTCTCAAACCCTACAGAATTTATATTGTATATTGTACCTACAAGTACCTTAGCTATCCCTTTGTAAACAATGAGTTTCAAGCCGATTAAAAGTAATTTCATTTTTTTTAAATTAAAATTTACTCTATTTTCTATCAAATAGTGATTCCCGAACACATATAGAACCAGAATACGCCCCCGTGATCTGCTCGATCGATCGATCACACAAAAAGCAATAACAAATGTTTCCGACAGTTTCCAAGTGATTATTTTTACAGCAACAAGTTCATTTGCAAAGAAAAATAGGTCAATTTATCCTTTTGGGATCTGTAGCAGCTTGCCCCATGGCTGTCAGTATCTCGGATCTTACAAAAACAACAAAACCTGCCGGATCGTGTGTTTTCTGTCGAAATTCAAGCCGGCAAAATGACAAGTTCGGGGTCGTTCAAAATAGCTCTTATGTTTGCTGCGAATATCAAGTTTTCAACGTTAGTAATGACTATTTTTCGATCGATGTAACAGGCAAAAGGTATGCTTTACAAAGCGAGCTTAAAGCCCCGATCCCTCCTTGCAGCCCTATACCTTTTGTTGGAACAATAAATTATATCGCGTAAGTCTGCATGCAGAGGTGAGATTTTGAGCAAAATCGATCAAATTCACGACATCTGGTTTTTGCCAGAGATTTAAGTGAATGCGCTGGAATTTCAATAACTCAGGCTTCAGACACGAATGAGAGCCACCTTTTTATTTTGGCTTTCAATTATTTTTTCCAACGCTCGTACTTCCCCATCTCTCGATCGTAAAGCCGCTCTCTTGATTTCATTTGCAGTTTGTCCCGATAATATGGTCGATGAAAGATGCTTTTTAAAATCCTGTAATTCACCGCCCGATGAAGGCAAACCGAGCAACAACAATCGCTCACCCCGGTTGATTGACACCTTGTTAATAAAAGAGCGCGAATGATAACAAAGAATTATGGCGTAATTGTTTTGCTAGCGCGCACACTGTCATTCGCGTTTGTTTAACAATGTCAATTAAAGAGCAAATCTAACACCTCGAAATTAGGATGTTTGCGCAGAAACGTTCTCTCTGAGAGCGATGCGCCGAACTGAAAGGAAGTAGATTATTCTGGTGAAAGTCTCCTTACGTATCTCGCCATCTATAAGCTAATGACCTTCTCTCAAGCCTTAGTCGGGTCATAACTACCCGATGATGTGAAACTTTAACAGCCTCGAAGTCAACCACATAACAGATTGCATTTTATAGCTCTTAAACTCACGTGCAAAAACAACAACATTGCTCGAGGATCAAATTATGGAATTTACACAGCGAGATTTGCGGTCACCCCGTTGCGTTCTTAACGGGATAAAGAATATATGATCGTTCTTGACCTGCTAGGAAAATCATTGTTTCTTTTATTTCTCGTGTCCGAAAATAGCGCGGTTTTAGCGCAGTATTCCATAAACAATCGCAAATTACGCATCCTCGTAATTTCGTGGCAATCTCTTTCAGAATTCCACTCGACTGTTTCTCCACGTAGATGACAGTTATTGTTTTCGTAATGACCATGATGACTGACAGCGGTACATAATTCGAGAGCAAAGCCAAGATACTGGAAATTCCACCTTTAGACAAACGCGCAGGGTCGGCTCACTGTATACAATTCGCGTCTTATTCGCGTAATTATCCGTGTTTCGTCAACCGCCAACCGTAGGGCCTTTGGGCTGCGTGTTAATTAACCGGTAACAGCCGGATTTACCGTTAGATGGACCTATCCGGGCTGCTATCTCCCAAGGCGAACGCGTTCTCGATTGCACACTTGATAGACGCATCACAGTTCCCGGAGTTCATGAATATCAACAACCGACAGACGAACGCTCCAATTATGTTCAACTGGGACTCCTTCAGACTTACGAAAGATATGGAAGGTGAGCTGGGTGAGAGACTAGATATTTCAGCACCTCACACACGAATGATATTACATCTTGGTTTTCTCTCCACTGTTTAGAGAGGCTACGAAACGCGGGCACGGGGAAGAAGGTCTCTACACCGGAAAATTCTCCAACAAATAACAATGACACCACGAGGTCGGATTTTCGGAGAGTGGACGAGCGATGTTCCACTTCTTCGACGCCTCCAACCAGCCCACTTTCTTGCTCCTTAGCAAATGTCAAGGTCGAGATTGAGATGAAGAATTTATGGGACGATTTCTTTGCTCTTGGCACAGAAATGATTGTTACGAAGGCTGGAAGGTTAGTTATTAATTTCCACTTTTCACACCTCATTCTTGTAACGGGACGATCATTGCACAAATAATTTGTTGAGTACTTCTCGAATCTAGTCTCGCGCGAATTCTAGGAAGCACGCGCTTTTAATTAATATAAACATGATGCATAAAGCCACTTATAGTGGAAGCCTGTAGCTAAATGCTGGTTTTAATTGGAGGTTACAAAGGCCGGCGATAAATTGTTCGAAAATTGTGCGCAAATTGTCCACGTTATCTCGCTGGACGGTGATAACGCTAAAGGATCTAGGAAATCACTCATTAGATTCGTGCGCGCTCGCGAAGCCCAAAAACAACAATGCTATGAATCCGTTTATTTTCAGTGAAAAGGTCTGTTTATGCCATTAGCCGGAAAAAATGTTTTTGATTTCTTAATCAGCGCTATCACAACAACGATCCATTATGATTCACCCTTTTGTCTTGCCTGTTTGTTTTCTCTGAGAACAAACGCGCTACGAATCTTAGTGCGCGTGTGGCCAAAAGCATTGCCTGTAAGCACTTTATAAGTAACCATTCTGCCCTGAAAATACAAGAAAATATCTGAAGAAACTCTGTTACCTTGAGAGGGACAGGAAGTTACATGAATGCTAAGCTAATTAAATGTTGTAAGATTACACGAATATCACAAGAACAGTGGTTTGAGCCGATAGAAGACAATCGCCGTTACACGAGTTTTTTTTTTGAGATTTTCGCATAGTGCCCGTCCTCAATTAGTACATCTTCACTGTTTACAGTTTTGTTTCGGTCTTGAAAAGTAAACTTCAAAGTAGACAATTGTTTCATATCGGTGTGGACTTTGTAGATTAGCCCCGGGCTAATAATCAGTGGAATTTATCGCCGAGACCTTCTTGACAAATCATTTTGCAGACTCAACAATCATCATAAATCAAAATTGCGAGAACTTTCACAACTGTCAAACTCTTAATAAGATTTCGCATTAATGCGCTTTAGTTTGTTTTTCAGAATTTTCTCTATTTCAGTCTTTTCGGCGGTTTTCAGACGCGGTAAACCACGGGAAGACCACCTACTTTCGGTGTTTTCTTGTCCAAGTTTTAAGTGGATAATAGCTTTGAAAGAAGACGCATTTTCTTGGCAGGAGTTCAGTCGTCCTTCAATCTCTTGAGTTAACATTGTCTTTGGCGCGATAAACGTTGTTTGTTTTTACAAAGTTAGTTGCACAATATTTCCGTTTAAAGCTTAAGGGACTAAAATTTTCTTCAGCCATCGTGGAAAGAAAATGTTACGACTGTTTGAAGTCTAGATATGAAAGCAGTATTTAATAAAACTTCTTGGTTGTGTCATAGTTACTAACTACGGTTGTATAAAACTCGACTTACAAAGGGTAATTTTGCATATCACCTCCATGCATTCCAACTCCTTAAGAAATGATTAGAAAGGAAAAACATCACTAGAATTTAATTTAACCACCAACCCCGAGACCGACACTTGCCGGAAAAAACAAATGGAGTATTAAATAATATCCGGTTTCAGAAAGAATTGCATGCTCTTAGCTCACAGCTAGAAAAAAATAAAAACAAAACAGCAGCTTTCAGTTTTTCCTCAAAAACATTCTAGGGGTAAGCAAGCTGGGGCGCTAATAATTGTTATTCACAAGTTCATATCCGGCACTCTCCAGACCTTTTGAAATAGAAGCCGTGTGTGAACTCATGTAAAAATTGGGCTCTAATGAAAGTACACCTTTCGACTGAGATAAAGGTTATTCATTTTATCCTACCAATTAATTTAAGACTGATTCGTTTGGGTTCATTGCGTCTTTCTACGTTTTCGTGGTCACTGCGAGTACGGAATGCTCTTGGTTTTATAAAGTTCCACGTAATAAATCCTTGGACGGAAAATATAGGCAACAGTGTATTAAGTTCCTTCATGACTAAGGCATTGGTCACGTCCAGTATTTTCTGCTCCCACGACTGACCATGATTGACTAAAATCAAGGATGCCCTAGATCTAAAACGAACAAAATCCCTACAATGCTATGAGTACTTTGTAAAACAGCCATGTGAAGAAAATATGAGGGGATTTCAGTAACAATTTTCCGATATGGATCACCAAATCCGTCTCCATCAATAAAGTGATCACCCTTTTTCAGAGTAAAGCCTCGTCGTCAGATTTTTAATAAATATTGAGTAGCGAGCAAGTAGTGTTTCCATGTAATGGTATGAGTAAATATTCACGTAACAATAATGTAAGAGGTGAGATCTTAACTGTGTCAGTGACAATTGCATGAAACGAGCGCTTCTGGACAGTTCGTTTTCCTATACAACGTAGTTCCGCTAACCTTGTGTATGAAAACAAAGCTATTGAGCAGTACTTATGCTGTACAAGGTGGTTCGAACTTTAAATTCTGTGGATAAAACACTAGACAGTGTGTGACCATTCAAATGAAAGTTATTGAGCAGTACAATTTTCATTTTGGATGCTGTCAAGAGAAAATGAGGAGACTGTACAAGATGGTTCTAACTCAGTTTTAAGTCTGTGGATGAAAGCCGTGTAGCTAGTGCGTGAGACCATTCAAATAAAAGCTATTGAGCAATACTTTCATGTGCATGGTATTGCATATCATACTGGATAAAACCCTTCAATGTCTGATTCAAAGACTGCGATTATAAATTTTGAAATTGGACGCTCCCTTGATTGTAAGGGCTAAAACTAAATGAATTGCAAACCGTAAGAAGTGTTCATGCCATTCATAATAGTTGAGTTTGAGGTTACCGGATCGGAAAGATAATGATATAATGCTTAGGGTTGCACTCTTTTTCTTTATTATAAGAACGCCTACTTTGAGGCCAAGGATGAAGAATTTGCTTGGAAATGTCCTTGATATGTTCGAACTTCTTTTCAATTTTAATTAAGAACAAAGTGGCATTGCAGTAAATTGCTCTAAATTTACAGGACGTCCTCGTCACTGTCAAATGTTTTTGGATCAGCTTGGAATAAAACTCGATTACCTGTATTTGCCATTTTCACAACAAATAAAAAAAAGAATAAGATCGTCGTTCCTAAATTTAAAGCTTTACGTATATTCTTAGAACGTTCAAAAATTTTGGCCTTCATCAGCCTGAACGTTCTTATACCGAGTAAAAAATATATAAAAAAGCTAAGAGCCGTCTAATTGTTCTGCTTAAACGACACAAACGTCAGTTTTAGTGATATGGCATGAAATACCGGTATTTATGTTTGCAGGCTAGGGGTTAACAACAACTTAAGACAGCAAATAATTGTCACTGTCATGAACTCACTGTCAAGCCGCATATACTCCTGAAAAAAATTTTGGTACAAAAAAATGGAAATTTATGTATATCACTTTTTTCTATTTGTTTCTTTTATTAGTCGGTTTAAACTGCTCAGTGGATCTCTCTTTAAAGTATGTCGCGTCAAGACCATTTTGTCATTTCATTCCGCTCTGAAAGAATGCGTTACAGCGGTTGCCAACTTTGTTGTCAAGTCTAAAGTCCAATAGGTATCACGAGTTGTTGTAAATTTTCATTCACCTTTATAGTGAACAATTAGTGCATGAGATGATAGATTGGTGTTTATTAAAAAAGTTTAGGGTTCAAACGATGGTGATGATTAACGAAGGCTACACTATATGGACAGACTTGAAAGTTAAAAAGCTTTCAAATTGCATCACGCTAGAACCTATGTAATGTTGCTTAGCAACTGCCATCAAAATCGCGGGCTCTGCCGGGTTCAGTCATGTTTTGTAGTCTCTGTTCATAGCCCACTATTAGTTTTCTCTCGTAAACCATTTACAAGCAGAAGCATTTCATTTGTTTTCTCAAATATATCTAGCGGGGTTGCTATAGTTTAGAAAACAGACAGGAGAAATAATGTTAAGATCAGGAAAAAATTAGGAAATATTTATTTTAGTATTTGCTCAGGGAAGATCTTCTTGTCGAAGTCAGAAAAAAAAATCGTTTAGGTTTGTTTTTTTCCTTCATGGGCGGTGAACCTTTCATGTCCCAGCTCTACCAATTATATTTCTGAACAAACGTTTTGAAAACCATTACACACAACACGAAAGAAAACAAATTTAAGTATTATGTACCATAACTAACTTCCTTTCATGTACTCGTGACATTTTCTGTTTGCCTTGTCCTTTTCTTGTTTGAAATAAAAACATACAAATTACACAATAGGTGTTGAAGACACCGTGAGAAAATATTGGTTTAGTCAGCAAACACTCCTTATCAGAGAACCTCCCATAGAGGCCGCCATTTTGACCACCTCCGTTGTTTAAACGAACGTCATATTTCTTACGCGTTGCTATGGCTTTTTAAAACTATTAGAACTTTTACAAATTGTTACTAAAGAATTAAGATGGCACAGCATGTTTTTTTTGCTTAAATTTATATATAAAAGGAAGACAAACAGATTTTACAACAAACAAACAAATGTTATAATGCAAATAAATTGGACCAAAGCGTTTTGCCTTTGCTGGGACAAATGTATACGCCATTTCATGGTTTTGTTTTTGTTTGGCTAAAGCAAATAAATATCACTCAGGAAAGTTAAACTAAAAATATGATTGTTCTCACCGGCACGTTTGTCAAAATGGCTAATGGACTGAGTGTTGTGCTAGTTCTGTTTTATCTTGACTTGCAGGAGGCTGCTTTCCTTTCAGCCCCTTTCAGACTTCGATAAACTCAACACGGAACATAAAACACGATTTAAATGAACCAAATCATAAAACAAATTAAAGGTACATTTCTGGGCCCTCGCGTTTGGCTCTCTTGGTTTTAAACACGCTTTGTCCGTCAACACACCTGCGCGCGTGGCAACTGAACAACATAACTGAATAAAACAGCACAACACGAATGAAGTGCCGACAGCTTTTATGTGGATGGTCACGAAACTAGCTTCTCACTCACAGTCTTGTTCATCTTAACAAATATTACTGAAAAGTACATGTATTAAATGGTTTGTAAGGCTCAATAGCTTTCTCTTTATGGTCTCACGTTAGGGTCCCATCCACAGACAGAAAAGTTAGATCCATACACCTTGTACTACATAACAAACAGCACCATATGTGAAATATTACTCGATAGTTTTCATATGAATGGTCACACACTGGGGTTTCATCCACAGACGTATAAACGTTTATAGAACCACCTTGTAAAGCATATTAATAAAACAGAATCTCATGAAAGTACCACGCAATAGCTTTTATATGAATGGTCATATAGTAGGATTTCATCCACAGACGTTATAATAAGAACTGCTTAGTACAGCATAATCAGCTTCACACGAAAGTACTGCTCAACAGCTTTCATATGAATGGTCACACACTAGGGTGTCATCCATAGACTTGAAAGCTAGAACCACCTTTCACAGCATACTAAACAGTACTACATAAAAGTACTGCTCGATAGCTTTCATTTAAATGGTCACACACTAGGACTTCATTCACAGACGTAATAGTTAGAGCCACTTTGTACAACCACATGAAAGTATCGGCTCGATAGCTTTTATATGAATGGCTTCACTGTACTGAGTGTTTCAACCACGTACGTAAAAGTAAGAAAACTACCTGACACCAAGTGTACACTCAATTACAGCACCACACGAAAGCACTGCTCTATATATTTCAAGTGATTAGCACGCGCAAGAAAATTAAAATGAGAGATTTGTATTGTGAGAAAGGGGCTTAAAGAGTTTTAGATGCAAACTTATTTTTCGTTTCTTTCTGTTTTGCCAGGCGCATGTTCCCTCCGTTCCAGGTGCGCCTACATGGATTGGACCCCTCGTCCAAGTACATCCTTATGATGGACTTTGTACCAGTGGATGACAAACGGTATCGGTACGCGTTTCACAGCTCCAAGTGGCTGGTGGCAGGCAAAGCAGACTCCAGTGTACCTGGGAGAGTGCACATTCACCCCGATTCACCCTGTACTGGACAGCAATGGATGAAACAAATCGTGTCTTTTGATAAACTTAAACTGACCAACAACCTGATGGATGACAATGGACATGTAAGTCATGAACACTGACTGATGTTTTGTCACTTTAAGTTCACCAAAATTCCACCAGCATGTACTTCTCTGCGTGTCAATTCCCTTTGAACAAAGAACAGTTTCATTATTTATTCACTAAGCAAACAAGACTGTTACAACCCCAGAGTGATATCACAGCGCCAAAGCCTTATCACAAATCAGCATGTACTAAAATTCGAGCTTCTCAGTTTTCATGTTCATGATAAATTGCAGAAAAGTGTTTATGATAAATCTTGTCTGTGTTTTTCGTTAAAACATCGTTAATATAGAATGAATAACATTATAATTTAACGCTTAATTCTTTACACATCATATCAGGGTTGTTAATTATATCTCTAACTTGATGATGATGATGATGATGATGATGATGATGATGATGATAGCGAAAAATAATGATCATTTATCTCTCTCATTTTTAGATTATACTCAACTCCATGCATAAATATCAGCCTCGTTTTCACGTCGTACTTGACAATCAAGAGAAGAGCACAATGACCAGCGCCCTGGGAGCGAGTAAAGAACACGTTAAAACATTCGTGTTTCCCGAAACGCAATTCATGGCAGTAACGGCTTATCAAAATCACATGGTATGTCGATTATCTGTTGTTTTATTTATAAAAATTAGTCTGTTTTTCTCATTTTCCTTGTCTCATGAATCAATTATGAATCATTCCTGAAATTTTTTATGAGAAGTGGTTAGTATTTCGTTGTCAGTAGATGAAAGCCACTGTTGTGTTTCTTGTCTATCGAGTTCTTGAAAATTTGTCTTTGATCCGTTCCATACAAGCGTTCCAGGAATTTTTCGGAAGCAGCATGCTTTCATGATAAGTTTAAAATGGTAATAAAATATTCTTCAACGTTGAAACATAATCCATAAGGCAAACAAAAGATACTGTTCCAAAAGAAACCAAGTTTAGCTAAACGAAATTCCTCCTAATATTGTAAATCTAATTTTGACTTGTACACTCCTTTCTGTACACTTACAAGTACTTTCATTTTAACAAATTAAGAGTATATGAATTAATAAAATATAAACTGAGCATAATGTGTGTAAAGTGAAGAAATACTTTTCTTACTTGTGCTCGAATCAAAGCAATTGCAATTAGCATTTTTGTTTTTTTAGTTGTTTTTTAAAAGATTAAAATCTTTTCAATGTTTTAAACAATTGTATTAAGGTTTCATTGACGCCATTATGCATCAAAGAAACTTCAGTTTAGTGAAAAATCAACTTGACTCTCCGTAAAATTATTTTTACTCCAACACACTGCCAACACTCGAAACTTCAACTACAAACTTAGCCTGTTGGTGGTGTTTAGTCGCCTTATCTAAGTGGTAGGTTGCATCTCAACATGTAAATAGTCGGGCTAAATGCGATTGAAATAACTAAGAAATGACGGACTGAAAACGTGAGCCCAAGTGGCCCACGGTCGCCGGAACTTAACCTGGGTTCTACTCATGAAGCGACAACGAGTATTGCGGTTACTCCCTTTAGATAGGATACTAGGTCATTACAGGTTTATCGCTTAGCACTTTTCCTGGTTGCTCTATAACAGTTCGCCTGTAGCCATTTGTACTCCTAAGTAGGGAGAAGGCAAGTACGGTGAGAATGAAGTAAGGATTTTTCCCAAGAACACGATGCAGTGACCCCGACTCACGTGTTAACAATGTTCTGTTGTTTGCGGGACTCGTGCAAGCGTCCACTGTGCCAAGACTAGCTTCTTCCACTAAAGACCTCATACAACCTTTTTAATTTATATTTACATATCAGCCGAAGAATGAGTTAATAAGACTGGCGTAGAATCTGAAAATTGTCTCACTTTGTAAGTTGTGCTGAACAATAGACAGTAGCGCAGTGGCCTAGTGTTTATTACATTGCATTCGGGATCAAGAGATTCGGCTTCGAGCCTGGCAGGGGTTATTCTGTTGTGTTCTTGTCAAGAGCCGAGTCTTTATTCTCACAGTGCCCCTCTCTAAATAGGTGTCGGTGAATACTTGTGGCGACCTGGGGTAACCTCTGTGATGGTCTATCAGTTTCTATATACTGCAGAAACCTGGGTTGAGATGAGCCGGGGTCGACACTGCCGCATGAGCCTCCTGGCCTGTCCGATCCCAAGTAAAGGAACCTACTTAAACCTTTTAAAAATCTTTAAATGAAGAATACAGCGTCCAATAAATTCACAGTTCTCATCTGTTTTGCAGATAACGCAACTGAAGATAGCAAGCAATCCTTTTGCCAAAGGATTTCGCGATTGTGATCCTGATGATTGGTATGTATTTGCAAAGAATTATTCGTCTAAAGACGTCTTAATGTAATTAGAAAGATTATGTGGTATAATACGTTCGTTTTTTATTCAACTACCAGACAGATAATTCATTTAATACGCCGGGATAATCCGCTCTCTACAGTTACCCTTATACGGATAATACGCTGAATTACTTCCTCTCCCCAGACCTCTGTTCAGTTATGGTACACGCCCGAAAAGGGATTATCCGCCCAAATCCGTTTTTGCCTACATATAAGAACAGGTTTAAACCTATCGGATGGTAAAGCCGTCCTGTATAAGCTATACTGCAACACGAGGCTTAATTTTGTCATCTCATCTACATCTGTCATCATCCTTCAGAAAGATCACGATTTCAGTTTGTTTCGTGTAGAGGGAGCTAGTTTTTTTTGTCATACTCAGAATTCGCCATTTATAATTGGTTTTAAATTGTATGCTTTATGAAGGAGTCACAAGACTGTCGCTCACATAGAAAAAATCAGCCGGCTAAAAAGTTAATCCAGCAAAACCGGCATTGATTGCAGTGCGTACGTTCAAAGAATAGCGAAGCGCGCGAGTGAAGTCACGACTCAGACAAACAAACCGAATGGCGGACGATTTTCCTAAAACACTTACATAACGAGCCTTCTGAGCCTCGTGGGAGTTATATTTATTTGCATTCCATTTTTAGACCTCGCGCGCTTCGCTATTGCGGAAGGCTGTTGTTGTTTGGAGAGCTCGAAGGGCGTGTAAAAAAACAAACAAGGGAGTACCGATATAAAGCATGTTAAACCGCCGCTAAACCGTGCAATAAAGAGATTTACGCGTAGCATGTATCCTGACTTTTTAAACCGGAAATCTAGCATTTGACCGTGCTAATTTCTTTTGTCGTTCGCGGTCAGGTAACTTAGATAAATACGATAATTTTTAGTCTCCGCTCTTCCACGCGTCACTTATGCTCCAGCGCTTGGCGATATAGACATCTGCGCGACCTTGTAAAAACTCCGAGATACAATACACTAAGCCCTCTAATAAACAAAATTTTTTTCTCGACAATTTAGTGTGGTAGAAGTAATAAAGCAAATAGAACCAGGCTCCATGATGCCGACCGCCAAGCCTCGACTTCAAGGTGAGGTGTATTCCCCTAAGTCATGTGATCCTGGCCGAGAAGAAGGCGACGGTGTAACAGGTTTGTGTCTTCAGCCCCCTTTGCATGTTTGGTCCTACAGAACTTTCACAACTGGACGCGCAGCATTCGTTTCTTTCTTTTTCCTTACTTCATCTGAATTAAGAGTCGAAGAGGGAGACTAATCTCCCGGCTAAACACCCAACCGACATCCGGCAAGGTTTTAGGGATACCAGCTCGCAAACCGTGTCAACTTTGCTTCTATATAGATCACCTTTTCTAACCTAAAATTCTTTCATTTATTTATGGTTTATGCCACTTAAACCGTCATTTCGATGTTCCATTCGATATTTAGTATTGTTTTCAATGTACAAAATTTTCTTCAAACCAAAAGAACTTGCTTGTACTTCGAGGGCAGATATGAAAAGCATTGTGGGAAGGAGAACTTTACACCTCGGCAAAGAACAAGCTTTTGGAAGAATGAGAGTTTGTGTGACGAGGACAAGCATATCCAAAACATTTCATCACACCTGCTCTCATTCTACCAAAAGCTTGTTCTTTGCCGAGGTTTAAAGTTCTCCTCCGGCCCACAACGTATACCGTAAAATTCCGGTTATAAGCCCCCCCCCCCCCCCCGCTTATAAGCCCCCCGGTTATAGGCCCATCATCCTGGAAACAAAAAAATACATCCGATTATAAGCCCCCCCCCCCCGGATATAAGCCCCCCTCTACCGGACGACAGTACTAAATAGGGCTAAATGTTGCTTTATTATGCGTTTTTAACTAAAAAACGTATTTCCATCAACACTCCCGTGGCTCGTTTCGAAACGTTTTTTTCATTCCGCTTATAAGCCCTCCCGGATATAAGCCCCTCCGCTTCAGTATAAGCCCACCGAAAACCCCTTACGAAGTTGTATAAGCCCAGGGCTTATAATGAATTATCGGAATTCTACAGTATCTGAAACCGAAAGAAACCTCATATATAAATGAATAAATCACCAAGGTAAAATAAAGAGGTGTTTGTAACAGTAGCGCTATCAGTATTAAACTTCTCCATACCAGGCCATTGGTAGGACACTGTCACGGGGACTTTGCTGCTTTTCAGTAAAAAGTATTAAATTGGCGAAGTACTATCGCTCATACACGAAATGCGACAAGAACATCAAGATGAGGATATAAAGTAAATTGTTGTTGGAGGAAGTGGGGAGCGTTTATTAGTTTTTAGCTGTTTTTCCAGGACACAAGGGCAGAACTTGAAAAAGTCAGCCTAACTTTTTTCAAGTTGAGATCTAAAGTTCCTGATGGCATCACAATAACTGTCACTTGTTTATAGCTTCAGTACACTGGTATAGTAATTTTTAACAAGAAAACTATTTGTAGGTTTCCATACCTCTTTAGGCCCTTGAGTTTTTGAAGTGAAGCTCGTGACAGTGCCCCTTTAGAGCGGTTTTCACTTGAGTGTCGAAGGTGAATTGCGTTTGCATTGGTTTTGCATTACTACGCTTAGTGATTGGTTTAAATATCTCGCGCCACTTTTTTAGCCAATCAGAAGTCAAACTAAAACCAATCGTATCTCACTCGCGCACGTTTTCCCGCGCTTCGTGCCAGCTACATGTATTTGCTTCGAGTTTTGATTGGTTTACCGGATTGTCTGTGTCCTTTATGATTGGCCAGAGTTAATACTTTGGTTTTGGTTTTACGACACTCAATTGAAAACTGCTCTAAGCAAGCAGGTTAGGGGAACAGCGAAAATAATTACTAAGTGGAGAATGTCAAATTAACCACACAAAATGTGTCAGTGGGAAGCAGTAAAATGAATCATGACGTTGTTTTTCTTTTTCGTTCTCTGCAGGAACAATGGCAACTACACCTCTGGTACCCATGGGCCGTATGATTCCCTCTCTAACAGTCCCTTCCATAACAGTCCCCGCGTCCCCCATCATGAGCCCAACCATTACGTCACCACTGCTTCATCCTCACCCTACGTCCCCCGGAGCAACAACGGCCGTGTACCGAGGCTTCTCGCCTTTACGTGATCATCGCAGTGTTCCTTATCCTTCACCGTATATGAGGTATAATTCAGTACCGCAAAATGAAGTACCTGGCTATCAATCTCCACACGGGACGATTTCAAGTCAATGATCGAACCACTAGAAGACTGCATACGAATTTAACTGTAGTTTTAACCGTTGATGGTCGAGGAAACAAGCTTAGTTTGCGTTGCCTGGCAACCTGCTGGCCACTGAGAATGACAGGACTGCGGACTCAGTCTTGATTCCTCGACGTTTTATAAAATTATAAAAATCGTTGGTAAAAATATTTTTCGTTCGCAGACAAAATTGAACATAATTATTTAAGAACACCTTGCATTGTTCTGATTAGTTTTCCTTGCTGAATGTAAAAAATTGAAAAAAGTGTTTGTCAAGCATGTTTCATTCATTTGCTTTCTATTCTAGCTTTGTAATCTCATTACTTTGTATACGTTTTTGTTCATAATTAAGTTTCTTATTCATACGATGGAATATTCGTCTTGGGAAGTTACTCAACTGCGCTAAAACGGAAGCAAAGGGCTGTGTAGCCAGAAATATTTAGAAAAACGAAGATTTTTCGAAGCTAAGAGAGTGCAAAAATTAAAAAAAAAATCCAAATCCCTTTTTCTATATCAGTGGCGAAAAATCATTTTATGTATAGAGTCCTAAAATGGCAAGTTACGAGATTTGTAAAGCAGTCCTCAGCTTTTCTCATTTTATCTTTTCGTGTTTTCATATCCTTGGTCTTTTTAATTAACTATCTTTGTAGCAAACCATGCATCGTCATAGTTGTAATTAAAATATTCTTTGGAGTCGAAGACAGCTTTGTTGATTCCTGAATTAGTTTAAAACTTAGTTCTGTAATCAGTGTGTATGAACCTTAGTGTGAACCCGTTTGCACGCTTTCTATCTGTGGCGATAGAATATTTCCTTTGTGGATGACATTTTTGGCCACGTCTTGCATAGTTCCTAGGCCTCTATTTTCGTCGCGGTCAGCCCGTTTCTGGTCACGAGGTACAAGCGTAAAAGTTTTCCCCGGCCGTTCGCCTCGGATACGTCACCGAAACGAGTAGTGACGTCATACGATACCGTGAAGGCCTAGGAAAACGCCGTACAGAAACTAGGCAAGGCCACACCACTCGTATCCTTTTTGAAATTGCTCTCCAAAGTGAAAATTTTTGAAAACGCTGTTTTCGTGTTTTTGTGTGGATGGTAAAAACGGAACTCGCGCCGGATAGTAATGTTTCAATGTCACCTTGAATTTTTTTAAAAAAACTGATATATATAACAATCATCCCATGTGCGTGCGTTGGATATGAGATGACAGACGCACCTATTGTTGGCTACAACTATCTCTATAACAAGCTCCATAACAACCGCGAGTGGAATAATTGTTTTATTAAAAACACCCAAAGATATATTTGAGCTCCCCGGCGGTTCTCGACAGAAATTGCAATGTGCCATGGCTACATTTTAATAATATAGCATATCTGGTTTCTGTGCATGTGATTTCTCGATTTTCCGATACCTCGAACCAATAGTCGATTCCTTTTGATTAACTTCACTCAGTCGAACACCTGACTCTTCCCCAGTCGTCTTTTGAGTCCGTCTTGAGTCGACTGTGTCTTGGGAGCTTAACACGGAGGGAATCATCCTTTGCGTCTTGCAATTTTCGCATAAGAGACCACAAGAGACGACTGGGACGAGTCAGGTCGAACACTGCAATTCTACCCCTGATTTCTCGAACCATTTTTTTCTTCCCTTGGAGGTTAAAGACTCGCTTTCGACTGTAGAACCTCTCTTCTCCGCAGGGGTTCCGAAGGAAAATAATGTAATGTGCCTCGGGAGCGAAAGAAGGCGCGCGGACAGCGATCCCTACAAATTCCCTTCTCCCCAATCTCCTCGCTTTTATTGAAAGCGCGAAGAAGCCTCTGCGGAGGACAGAGCTGTAAACCAAGGCGCTTTTCCATTCAACCAAAAATTCTGGTTTTGAAAGCGAATGGAATGGACATTACCCGAAATAAAATTCCGGAAAATCTGAAGAAATGGAAAATACCGTTCCAGTCGAACATTCTGCTCGGGCCCAGTTTTTTCGAGCCAAAATCGAACGTGTCCGCATAGTCAAGGGCGCAATCCAAAACCAAAACTTGGAACGTGAGCACCAACCGGAAAATACTGTTCCATTCGCCACCCATAATACCCGAACTTTCAAACACCGGTATTTTTGGTCGAATAGAAAGCGCCCCAATTTGCAATTGCCCAACGTGGTTTCGTGACTATCCGTTCGATTATTGTTCTTGCCGTCTGATTTCGTATCTGATTGATAGCTGCACAACTGACATCAATTTATTTATTTTTTTAATCAAATCGTCACGCGACGCAACTTCAAAAACTCTAGAGTACAATAGATTTTGTTTTATGTCGGAAGAATGAAGGTGATTTGTGCAGGATTAGCAAAAACAGGAACCACTAGCCTAGCGAAAGCTTTGCAAGTTCTTGGATACAACGTGTACGATATCGACGAACACGGTGAATTTCACCGACAGGAATGGCTGGATAGCTTTGAGACTGATCGATTTCCTGACTTTAACCAGATCTACAAGGATGTCGATGCCGTTACCGATATTCCGCCAGCTTTTTGGTTCGAGGAGATTTCAGCCGTCTTTCCGGAAGCCAAGGTTATCCTGACAGTTCGAGATTCCGAGGAAGTTTGGCTAAAAAGTTTTAAAGAACATCTTCAACTGATGCCGTTGTATGCCAAAATTATACCCTGGATGAGAAAACATAAACTTTTTTTCGACCTGGTACACCGGGGGATTTTTGGAAGCACCAATCCTGAAGCTACAGCTCTCTACAGGGTGAAATACCGCCAACACAACGACAGAGTTCAGGCCGTCATTCCCCCAGAAAAGCTTCTTGTTTTCAATGTTAAACAAGGGTGGAAACCATTGTGTAAATTCCTTGGATGCGAAGTACCTTCGACACCTTTTCCGCGAGCAAATGTGGGCCATTCGGGTACCAAGAATAAAGTATCAGAGTGGTTAAGGCCCGAGAGATCAGTAGTCTTCGTTATTCTGTTCACCGTATTTTTTCTTGCTGCTGTTATTGTTGTCCGTATTATCGGTTAAAATGTTGTTATGCAGAAATCAGGTTACGTACAATGATTGTTTGTTTTGTCACCCTAGAGCAATAACATTTGAGTGAAGCCCGACTAGTTTTTTGGATTTGTAAAAAGAATCGTCTATGGCTGAAACGTTAAACTGAGTTTAGATACTGTGGACTATATATGGCTAATATTCTGCCAAAGTAGTTATTTGACAAGTAGAGAAGGAAAGATCAGCTCTTGCGAACGATTTTAACCGGAAGTAGTTTTTTGTGTATCTTGGTTGCTGGGCTGACTCTCTCAGTCAAAGTTGAGTTGTTTTTGTGTCGATTTTTGTTGTTTTCTCGGATTGTCATTCAACATTAGATTCGGTATTGAGCATGGCATACTGATTTCACTGCTATTTTGCGGTGCATTTGTTTGACAGTAGTTGCATTCCTTTCCGTCCCGGTGATTGTAGACATGCATGAAATAGAAATGGTCAGTGTTGTAGCGAGACTTTGAATTAAGTCAAATCATGGTCAAAAGAATATAAAAAAAAAACCCACTGTCCAAGGCAGTCTTCAGTCCATCAAAGCTCATCAAGGATACATGAAAAGTTATAGCTAGTAAGTTTTCATATTCGAGAGATTAAGGGTGCAGTGTCACCATGATTTAATGCCACTTGAAAATCCAACGAAGGTGTTGGTATTAATTCGAAATCCACTTATAGTCGACTGGCCTTGCTAAAACGTACTTTTTAAGTCCTGCAAATTGTTAAAACGTGGTCTGGCTATGGATGAATAGGGAGAACGTGGGTTAAAACTTGAAAAAGTCGGCCCGACGTTTTCAAGTTAACAGTGTTACTTGGAAGAAACTCACCTAAAAAAACCATTGATTAAGGTCTATCGACATCTTGGAGAATGAGTTTATGCTTTTCTTTTAACTTCTCAAAGGTTATTTTGTTGATCAGTATTTACCCTCACATTTCTAGCTGAGATTAGTAGAAACTCAGCTGTGTTCTATTGGAAATCCGCGAATCTGATTGGTTCTGCCACTGTTTTCTATTCGTCGATAGAAAACAGTCGCGCGCGCGTAGCTCTTTAAGCGGTAAATTTTCTTGATTTTTGTCTTCAAAGTGCACAATATTGTAGGTTTTGGACTGCAATCCTTTAGAGTTTCTACTAAAACAATTAGACTACTCGCCCTCGTTTTCTATGAGCGATAGTCAACTCGGCTGCGCCTCGTTGACTATTCGCTCATAGAAAACTCGGACTCGTAGTCTAAATGTTAATTATACAAAAGGGAGAACACTCCTCGTGACACTGTCCCTTTAAACTGGGGTGCCGGAAAGTTACAGTGTCCTCAATTCGAACTTAATTCTCCTGTACAAAGACGTCCCGAAAAATACAATTCATGCATCACCCGTTCGTTCATTGTTTATTATTTTATGCGTTGTTGAAGGCACAAGTGTAATAACTGGTCACAAATGTAATAAAGTCACAAGTGTAATAAGGTCTGGTCACAAATGTAATAAATATTTCACACACAGACACAAATGTGAACAGGGACTATCACTTTACATCTAAACAACACCTATGCTGGAGAGCTTGTCTAAATGGACAAATTAGTCATTTATAAGGTCGTTTTTTCAATAAGATGCTTCAAATGTTCTAGGAAGGCCAAAAAACACCACATATGAATCAGTTAACATTTCATTTTACTTTATTGAGATATTCACACATAGATGCGTTTAGGTATTTTTTATGTAATTTTTAGTGCTTTATTCATAAGCCTCATATATTTTGATGTATTTCTTTTGTTCGTCTTATGTCAACAATTGTTATCAGTAACCTACGAACACTTAGGGTGATTTGCCTGTGGTTTCATAAGAAGAACAGTTGTCAATAAAAATACTTCATCACCATTTAACGATCTCGTGGAATTTTAAGAAGTCTATTTACCTAGTGACAGTCATTTTAGCATGAAACCCAACTTCAACAGCAGAAGTTACAATGCGACCATACTAACTTTAATATCGTGATAGCAAATCTTGGCCAGTATAGTGTTATTCATTTCGTCTGTTGGTGTATTTACGATATACTCGAACTAAACTCTAGCCATGGTTCAATGAAAGCCAGTCTACGTACGCTGTCTGGCCATTTCTTGAATAAATCCCAGCTATGGCAAATCGACCATACTCCAATATATCTAGGCTTGGTGCCATCTAGGGGATTTTTTTGCCTAATTACTTTATGGTTGAATGCAATTCCATTTGAATATGTTACTGGTTGAGAGCACTGCTTTATCTGACGTGGTTCAACCGAACCAATGATTAATATGTCCATTTAGACAAGCTCTCCAATATAAATGTTGTGTACATGCAAAGTGATAGTTACTGACAACATAATCTCAGTGACAGGTGCCGTTCACATTTGAGCCTAAGTGTAAAATATTTATTACATTTGTGACCAAACCTTATCAGGCGCGTAGGAGGGGGGGGGGGGGGGTTCGAGGGGTTCGAACGAACCCCCTTTGGGGGTCAATAATAGAGGACTGAAAACACAAACTGTTGATTTTCAGCTTTTAGCAAATAGTGGGGGAATGGAAAACAAACTTTGAGTGTTGCAGCTTTTAAATTACCCTACAAGGAAACGCTTTAAGTATCGGGAAAGTATTAAATTGTTAGGAGAATGGGCTCTCCTCACTAGATCACTGGCTCTCATTCATATCAAGTATGATATGCCGATCTGGACGAAATTGTCAATCTATTTCAAGGCCTCCACCCGAGGATGATGCAATTTTCAAGTTTGCTTTACGAGTAGTCCTGTAGTGAATTAGTAAATAAGTGGCCTCAATATATCCTAGTGACCTAGTATTATATGTAGTCAAAATAATCTCGTCGTTAAAAAACATTTCCTAGTAAACAGGCGTTCGGGATGTGATAATTGGAGTATCAATAGACAAAAGGAGGGGAATGCAATTTCGGGGGACCCAGGTGATACGTGCATATTTAGTGCATATTGACGCTTTGACGCTGCTTTTAGTACATTTACGGTAGAGCCGGGGGGTGGATAGCCTCCCACGCAGTCGTTCTTAGGGGCGATCGCGTTGATCGCCCCCAAGAAGGACTGCGTGGGAGGCTAGGGGGTGGGGCTTAAGCATTAACCAAAAGATGCCTTTGCAGCACACGTCAAGCTTTTGTTAAACGTTTAGTGTACTAAGCCGGTATGTATATATGAATGTATCAAGTTAACAAAATGCCGGAAATATTGTTATTTTGAACTCCATCGAGTTTGAAATATTGACGTGCACAATGCTGAAAATAGCATTTCCGGGCCTCTAGATTTCAAATGATTCCGGGGGGACATGCCCCCAGACCCCCTAGAAGCTCGCGCCTTCGGCGCTCGTATTTAATAACCCCCAAATAAATATTCCTGTCAATACGAACACCCTTACAAAAACCTCAGCTACGCGTCTGCCTTATTACACTTGCGACTTTATTACATTTGTGACCCAGTTATTACACTTGTGCCTTCAACATGCGTTCGATCTACCGGATACTTCCAATTTTACTGCGCGGTCAATTCCTCAGTAGGGCGTCGTCATAGAAACCAGGTCAGGGTCAAACTCTGAAACGGTCACGGTCTGTGTATACGTACAATCGGGGGTTGAAGCGGAATATTTTCATTTTAAATATTCATTATTCCCCGCCCATTTTTCACAAGTATTCATTATTCCTTGCCTATTTTGAGATCAATATTCATTATTCTTTTAAAGAGGTTGATGTTCCCAGCTATACAATTTTCAGACCCACAAAACGAGAGCGGTCAAATATTCTATTCCAATTCACAAGTTGTGCACAGGACACTGCCATTGTTCTGCTGCTATCCTTCTGGAAGGTGTTAGTTCATCACTTATTACATGCTTTTTTAATGGTGCCCTCTAGTTACACCTTCAATGGCCTTGATTAAAGTGTAAGACGCATGTGGCTTCTTTATTTGCTGACTACCAAAATATTACCCCCCAAAAAAATAAGCCAAGCGACATGTTTCAGTGAAAAGCTTTATTAAACAAACAATGACGACAATGCGGTCCAACCAATGAGTCTATATAATCTGGAAAACAATGAAGTGTTGCACGATGTTTATAACAAGTTCTTTTGTAGGCCATTGTACAAACTTGTTCGAAAACGCGTTTATCTCCTTAACATCATCACTCGTGCAATCAAGTCGAAATTAGTGCACCTAACAGAAATACATAATATCACACCCGCTTTAAGCGAAGCATAGTCTTTTGAAGCATGTACAAAGACAACAACTGTACGTAACCATAACGACTTGTCTACGGATAAAAGATAAATGTAGTGTTTGCCTTCAGGAATAACAGGAACGGTACAAGTGCCCACAAGTACGTCAACGGGCCACATAATTTAAAAAAAGCATTCTGTTGCCAATCTGAGTATTATTCCTATATCATTTTACATTGAGCACCGCTTTATGCGTTATCTATTTTCAGCTGTAGCTGTTAGATCAGCTTTGTGATTTTTCAAAAAAGTTCGACATCACCGTAATCTAATACGGGTTGCTATTCACACTGCATACATTAAAGCAACGCATATAAGATTAGTGCACATGAATAAATTATCACTTTGGCTCAACTGCCGTACGGTGCGGATCGTTCTTTTTCGTTCCTCGTGTTTCCTTCTTTTCTCATTTAATGGCGGACGTACAGTATCCTGCGGGACAAGGAGCCCCTGCTCAAGCCGCTCTACCGGTTGCCCAAGGAATTCAGCCAGCCGACGAACTAGCAGCTCAAGCGGCCGGTGGTCAAGTAGCTCAAGTGGTTCAACAAGTTGTCGGACAGGACGCTTTGCCGGCGGCCGAACACGTGGCTCAGGAAATTCAACAAGCTGCGGCTCAAGTACCTCAACAAGCTGTGGGACAAGCTCAACCCGGAGAGTTGGAGGTAGAATATGTTTACTTTTGTCGCTTATGTGTCTTTTTTTTTTTTTATAAATTACGAGCAGGGACAAGGGCGGCAACCCTTTATTTGTCTTCTTCTTTGCTTGTGTTCGGCTTTCCCGCTTATTCATTGCTCGCGCTTTAGTCATTTTTTGTTTGTTGTTATTAAGCTTATCGGTAATTCGAGTGTATTTCGGGTCTTGGCGGGTTTTTTGGGTGACTGTATGTTGTTAACGTCCTTAGCGTGTATATTTTTTCTCGTGGATATGGGAATGTTTGTTATCGGCTCGGTTATTATTCTTTTGTTGTTATTGCTGTTCAAAACTGTTAGCGGCGGCGTACCGCTGGTATTTGTTTGACGCTTCTATAGAATGTTGAAAATTTACCAAAGCAAAACAATAGCTGTAAGATGGTGTCAAACTTCACCTTTTGAGTGACAAAATATATATGTATTATCATGGCAATGGGGTGAGTGTTCACCAGGAACAGTTAAATGGGTGAGAGTTCACCACGGAAATAGGCAATGGGGTGAGAGTTCACCAGAAAAAAAAAAAAAAAAAAAAAAAAAAGAGCGAAGGGGTGAGAGTTCATCATAGTAAATAAAGAGCAATGGGTGAGAGGTCACCATGGAAAAGAGCAATGGGGTGAGAGTTCGCCATAGCAATGATAAAGAGCAATGGGTGAGAGTTCACCATAAAAAAAAAAAAAAAAAAAAAATGAGCAATGGGGGTGAGAGTTCACCATAGTAAAGATAAAGAGCACGTGAAAAAAAAAAAATTGAGCAATGGGGGTGAGAGTTCACCATAGTAATTAAAGATAAAGAGCAATGGGTGAGAGGTCACCATGAGAAAACAGTAATGGAGTGAGAGTTCACCATAAAAAGAGATGCGAGTTCACTATGTACAGGCAATGGGGTAATAGTTCCCCAGGGTAACAAGAAGAGCAATGGGGTGAGAGTTCACCACAGAATGGCACGGTTTTGCTTTATTTTGGGGCTGTTAAGGGCCTGTGAGGGTGATGTTGTACATTAAGTCAATTTTCCCTTTTTTATTATTCTAGACTCTAAAGAAAAACTTTGCTGACCTCCAAAAGTCTCTTGATGAGCTGACAAGGCTCTCAGTGGCTGCCGTAATAAGGAAGATGTTGGACTATGCAGCACGGCCGCTCTCTGAGTTCAATAAGTTTGAGGCGATAGACATCCTAGAAACCCTCCAGAATACATCCCGCGATAATCAGGATGAGAAACGTGAATTTTATCGTTTGGTGTACCAGACAGCTAGAGGAAAAGTGGACCTTCCAAAAGAGCACTTCCGGGCCCTGATTCTACGCCTTCTTGGGGATAAAGATCACACTAAAGTGTATGAAGCTGTCGCAAAGGTGGAAAAAGCGATGGGCACAGGGGGCCCATGGTCTGGTTCGTCTCACCGTGGGCGCAGTAGTGATGTTCCGTACAGGGGGCGTGGCATGAGAAGTAGTGCTCCAGTCCAATGCTATTTTTGTGGAAAGTTCGGCCACATTATGGCAAGGTGCTACGCGAGAAGAGATATGCAGCAGAAGCCCCCGGCGACCCGTGGTCGCGCTAGGGACAATAAGCAATAGAGAATCTGGAATTAAATAGAAGCAAGGCGTGTTTTTCCCTTTGTTCCACAAATACGTATATATTCTATTTCTTGATTGTAACAAGTACAATTAAATGGATCTTGGAGTTGATTGTTGTTTGATTTAATCCGATGCGAGGCGTTGTGTCAAGTTAACAAAGTTTTACATGAGGGTTTTCAAGTGAGCAACTAAACATCACAAAGGAGTGGAATGAATATATGCTTCTATTCCTACTTAAACCCAATACTCCTTTTTTCTCCCTTTTTCTTGGGATTTGCCCTTGGTGCGAATATCCCTTTCTTTTCACTTTCCGATATTTTACTCCGATTGTACTCTGGTCACAGAGAGTTGAGAGTTTTGAAAACGGGGTATCTCAACACCCTCCCGGTCATACTGGGTCAAAGCTGTCCTCTCTCTGCTGACTTGTACGGGGTCTTTTGTACATGTAAATAAGATTCCTTTTTTTTTTTCCTTTCCTTTTTTCCCTTTAGGCGATATTCTGGTCATGGGAAAAAGATGATAACTTTGACAACCTTATCAGTAATGCTGATGTTTGCGCAGGTGCGATACAGTGGGTAGACATAAGGGGAAACCCCGTATCGGTCAGCAGTGAGTGGACAGGAAATGACCGGTTGGGGCAGAAAGCCCGTCTAGTTGAAAAGGGAGAGATCGTTGGGCACGTAGATGAGTTACTGTTCCGAGATCCTGATCATTTTGTGGCAGGGGAGCTCCACAAACATGCAGCTAATTGGGCAGAAATCGCAAAATTAGCTCCTTCTTTACAACAGGAAGAGGTGTTGTCGTGGATTGGGAATAAGGTGTCAATATTCCCATATTTCAGACATTTTAAAGGAACGTTTAAGGGGGAGCGTTACGATTCTGATCAGCCACCCCACAGGTTGTTTAAGAATAACGTATCGTGCAAACAGTTCGGAGAATTTGTTAGAACAACGCTACTAAGTCGCCTGAAATCCGGTGCGATTTCTCTGGTGGGCAAGGTTGGTCAAGTAAGTCCACCTCATATCGTTTTACCGTTAACAGTTGAGCCTACGAAGCCGAGACTGTGTCACGATGCGCGATATTTAAACCTGTGGATGCTGGAGAAGCCTTTTTCGTTGGACAAAGTGACCGACTTACCCCGGTATGTCTTCAAGGATTCCTATCAGACAGTTCTAGACGACAAGTCAGGATATGACCACCTCTTGCTTTCTGAAGAAAGCCGCACGTATTTTGGTATCCAGTGGGGCGGTTGGTTTTTTACCTATAATACGCTACCATTTGGTTGGAAAATTTCACCTTATGTATATCACTCGACGGGCCTTATGGCGTCAAATTTTCTGCGCTCCTTAGGTGTTCCGTGTCTCTTGTATATCGATGATAGACATAATGGCCAGCTCCAGGTGTCGCTTGACAAGGGACAATATGACACTTTAGATTCTATTGATGAGCGCAACCTCGCGGCTGCTAAATCAGCAGTGTTTCTCGTAGCATTTCATTTGGTACGCTTAGGGTATTTCCTTGGTTTATCAAAGTCAATTTTAATTCCTCAGAAGATGATCCCTTATCTCGGTTTCTTGATAGACTCCGGTAGCGAAGTTTTCCGCCTGATCCCAGAGAAGAAGCGCAAGTTTGTAGGGCTCATCCGGGAAACGTTAAACTCACGTTATGTATCGGTCAAGACGCTCCAGAGATTGGTGGGTAAATGTGTCTCCTTCTCCCTTGCGGTTCCAGCGGCCCGTCTGTTCACCAGGGAGATGTCAGCGGCAATTTCTGTCGGTATGCGCACGTTGAAACCAATTGCGGTCCAGGGTGCTCTGCGCGATGAAATTGCCCATTGGCTTTTTCTAGAGGAGTGGGACGACCCCCTTCCTTGGCGTGAAGAGAGACATCTTCAGATTGAGTTAGCTACGGATGCCTCCCAAACTGGATGGGGAGGGGTCATTTCCACACCTGTGAAGCAGGAAACATCTGATTATTGGTCAAAGGATGAGATGATGTTGGACATTGCGACTAGGGAGGCCATTGCTGTGAATAAGGTCTTACATGCATTTAAGGACCTTGTCAAGGATTGTCGCGTCGATGTAATGATTGACAACCTGGCGGTCATGTATGCATGGAATAATCAAGGGGGTAAAGGTCGTGACTTGAACAATGCTATAAAGGCTTTGTTCTTTACTACTATGGATCTGAACATCCTACTGCACATGTTGTACGTTCCGTCTCAAGAAAATCCAGCGGACGCCCCTTCTCGCAGATTGTCATCTTTAGACTATACACTCACATCGGAGATCTGGAATGAAGTACAACTGAGG